>NW_017732184.1:119018-120967 GCF_001890085.2 Hipposideros armiger | reverse complement strand
TTATGCTGACTCAAAGACAGCCTAGACTTGGGCTACAAGTCACTTTCAAAATACTGCAGACAATAAAACAAACAAAAAAGATAATGTTGCCAAATGCCATCAGCTTATTTGACTTTCTCATCTTGTAAGTTCATTCAACAGATACTCACTGCACCTCTATTATGTGCCCAGAGCTACAATACTGAAATGAAGGAAACTGGTTCCTGTCTCTAAGGACTTCACAGTTTTCAAAGAGACTGTTTCCTAGGAAACCTGACATTCAGAAGCAAGACACAAGCTCCTCCCTGCTGGGCAGCACCTTCGATGGTGAATGGTTCGCTAGTCAGTGAGTCTGTTCAAATCTGTTCCTGACCAACCCTAGAGCCAGCCCATCTCCCCGCGCACCCCCCTCTCCCACCTCAGAAGTTTAGTGAGCCAGGACACGTCCTCTCCACCTAGGGAGTCAGCCAAACCTTGGATCAAAATCTTCCCAGGTTACTTAGCCACCAATTTAAGGAAATCCCAAACATGAAAAGTCCCAGCTTACAAAACAGATATATTAGGCATCAAGAGGATTTGCTTCAGTCTCACAGATTCCCCCAAGAGTTGCTTTCAGCAACAAATGTCCCTTGGGCATTTAAATTCTGACTCTATCTATACCTGAAACTCAGCTCCTATGAAACAAGAAGAGAGACCTGTTACATAGAAGGAAGTGAGCCTGCGGGGCTTTTGTACTTACCATCTGAGACAGTCCCTCGAGCCTTGGCAACCTGCCATAGCTCCTGGGTCAGGCCCTGGAAGCAGTCCTTACAGAGCAAATGCTGGCAGGGTAGGAGCCAGGCTCCCACCTATTGCAAGTCCTGTCGGCACAATGAGCAAGTCAGTACTGCGGCCTCGGTCTGTCCACTCCTGTGTTTCTGATCAACTGGTGGCAGCCCCGTAAAGCTCACGTCCATATTTATGCCCGTGTCTGTGCCTGGGACTAGGGCTTTTTCACTGATATCCTCACACAGGAAGCAGCGTGTAGAGCAAGCAAGCTCCACTCCCTGTAAGTGAAGCACAAAGCAGAGTGATTTATTTCTTTGGGGAGGGAGATGTTTCTGGATAGGCCAGAAAGGACTCAGAGACCCCTGTTCCTCCCAAGAACTAGAGTTCATGTCCCATAACAGGGCACAGCCTCAACCTCTCATTTGGGTCCAAAAGAGAGTCCAGCATCTCTGCTGTGGAGAACAAAGCTTAGAGGGGTCTGCTAGGTGGTGTGTTTCTTACAGCGTTTGTTTGCCTTCAGAAGGGTCCCAGGTCTACCCATGCCTTTCTTTATTAGTGGACAAGCTAGACCTAAGATTCCGTTTTGGAAAAGAGAAGGAAATTTATTAAATGCCAAGTTGATACCAGGTGCTTTATATACTTTATCTCAATCCTCACAACTTCCCTTAGAGATAGGGATTACGATACTTTTACAGATTACATAAAACCATGAGAGACAGGCTGAGGAAACTGAGGCCCAGAGAGGTTGGGTAATTACACAAATGGATGGTAAACAGCAGAGTTCAAATTTAAATTCAAACCCAGGTCAGTCTGATTCAAGACTCCACACTCAACTACTGAAATGTTTCTCAAGCTGAGGTCTACACACATATTTTCATGAGTTCTCTCCAGTAATTTTTTAAAATTAGTGTTTCATTCAGGTAAGAGTTTTTGTAAAGTATAAATATTCTGAATCATCTACATATCCACAAAGATGAGATTTTAGGGGCAGTGTTAAGGGTTTAGGATCTAGTTCACTTCAAGCAGTATTAGTTTGTCTCAGGCTAATGAGAAGAAAAACGGTCAGACTTAATATGTGAGAATACATTCACGCACATGAAGTATAAATGACATTGCAGCACACAATGATGAATATTTCACAGTACATACTGGGAATAGACGAAGGAGGGAGGGAAACTGGGCCATTACTGTAGGATTAGTCT
>NW_017732184.1:115392-116653 GCF_001890085.2 Hipposideros armiger | reverse complement strand
CCAGGCATATAAATAGTGAAGTGCTCGACCTAAAAGAATGTGGGTCAGTGTTGCCAAACCTTAGTTTTTCAAAACATCAGAAATTCAGATTTTCATTTAAATTTTAAAACACTGGCAACAACTTAAATCAAAAAACAAGAAACCATCATAAATCGAAGAAAATATACCAGCAATCAGGTTGTAACCTCTGCTTTAAGTCATGGAAAAACCTGAACTATCAAGTTTGGAAGGACAGGAAACCTTACATATAAGATCAGCTTGCTCACCAACCACCTCCTTTTAATATTCCAAACTCGGGGATCTGAGAGAAGGGAAGTTTACCAGGTTTTTGTAACCTTGCCAAGGAATGACAGAAAAAGTCATTCCATGACATATTGGGATTAAGAATTTCAGTGACTGTTTGTATGGGTAGTACAGAAGAAACTATCATTAAAATGTACTTGTTTTAGGGAGAAAATGAGAGAGAGGAAAACACTAGGTAATGAGAGAGCACCTCGTCTATGACAGATTGTGTTGAATGTGATATATTATTTCTTTGTTTAGTTGTCTACTGTCTGTTTTAGACACAGTCATAGGGCAGGACTTTTCCTTGTTCACCTTTATATCTGCCCCTCACTGCCTGGCACGAATATATAGGTCATAGCACGTACTCTGTAAATATTTCTAAAGTGAATGAATGAATCTGTCATTTTCATTATACAAACAAGAAAACTATCACTCTAAGAGAATATGCTATTTGTTCAGTATCATTCAGCTAGTAAAAATAGAATTAGGAAATAAACCCAAGTTTCTGTGTTCTTTGCACTAATTTTATCATCTGAAATTAAGTTAAAACCCAAATGGTTAAGGCCCTTTTTTTTGTGCTATTGGATAAACTGCCCTCAAAGATCCTATAAGTCCTCTCTTCACATTTTGCTACTCTGAGTTTAATGGCAGCAGGGTTTTCCAACCTAGCTTCCAACAAAGCTTTCAGGAATGCACTTGCCAAGTAGTACAATGAAATTTTAAAAAAGAAAAATCTATCCAACACAGAAAAGCAAGACTCCTAGAAATTCCTAATCCTCAAATTAGACTATTTTTATTTTGTGCTGATGAAAACCCTGTGGTCCTATGGGTTTTTCCCCAGATGCCATATTGTCATATATCAAAAACTACTGATAAAAGAAAAACAAACAAACAAAAAACCCTGAGCCTGATGTAGTTGAAATTGGAAACTATACATGCTGCTGATGCATAAATTGGTATAATTCATTTGGAAAAA
>NW_017732184.1:104981-113067 GCF_001890085.2 Hipposideros armiger | reverse complement strand
ACTTCTCAAGCACATGCATTTGGTAAACTGCAAGGTGTGTGTGGCTATTATCACTGTGGACTGGAGTGTTTTGGGAAGAAGCAGGTTACAAGGTGGGCTTTAAAGGTTGAGATGATTCAGGCTATCTGGTCAGGAAGATGAGCATTTCAGGCTTGAGAAGTGGCACGAGCACAGGCAAAAAGGCAGAAGAGATGTATTAAGTTTGGCTGCAGTAGAAAGCTTGTGTAGGGGAGAAACTGAGGTAAGGCTGTAAAGGCAAGTCAGCTGTATTTTGTTGGTAATAGGGAGATACTGAACTTTTTGATCAAGTGAAAGAATGAAAGTCATGTTTTAGGAAGATTAACCTGGCAAAGGTATGATGGATGGAGGGGTTGGAGGAGGGTTAGAATACAGGCAGGATAATCGCAGATGGGCATTGAACTCAAGAGATATGGTGGTCTTAATGAAGTCAGTGGCAAGAGGGTTTAAAAGGAAGATTTGACAGATATAGAATAAAAGGATATAGTGACAGTGTATTAGAGGAAAAGAAGGCTTGGGGACAGTTTTCAGATGTCCCTGACATCGCTATGATAGACAACAGTGCTCTTCACCAAGATACAGAATAAAGGGGGAGGTACCAGTGAGCAGGGAAGATTCAAGTTTTTGGATATGTTTATCTAGATTGTCTCTAGAATGTCCAAGGGATATTAGCCAGAAATTAAGTGAATATGAGCAGAGCTCAGCCAGGGATGTGAACTGAAGCCACCCAAGATGAGTTCACCCAAGAAGATTGCGTACTGTGAAGAGGGGGAAGGACGGGAGGCTAAAGAACACCAACAATGAAAGGGTGGTCAAAGTTAGAAGAACCTGAAAAGAAGACTTAAGAAGCATGCAGGAAGACAGGAGGAAGGCGAGTTTCTTTAGAAAAAGAAGTTAAAGGGGTAAAGTGCAACAGAGAGAACAGTGGTATAAGGAATTGGAAGTCCATCCAATTTGGTGTTTAATTGATGACTCTGCTAAGAGCAGTTTCATTGAAATAGTAGGGCTGAGAGGTAGACTACAGTGGATTAAACAACAAATGGGAAGTGAGCAAACAGACAGCATTGACTACTCTTGGGGAAAAGAGTAAAGGAGCAAGGGTAGTAGATGAGACAGACAGTCATAGAGAATTTAGGATATTTTAGCTAAAATGTATTTTAGCTGAAGAAAACAAAACAGAAAATACATACACACAGAGTAACTGAAGGAATGGGATCTTGAACAGAGGTTGAGATTGTGAACTCTGGTTGAGACTAAGACACGAGGGTTAACTCTTCCATTAGCGAAGAGGTGAGGGTAGGTGCATTCATTCACTTAATCATTTGTTGAACATGTACTACATGCCAGGAACGGGGGAGGGGGGTGCATGGATAAAAGACAATAGTCCTCGAGCCCTTAAGGAATTTGGTCTAGTGGGGAAGGCAAATATGGATTAACAATTACCTAAGAGCTATGTACTGGATTTTGTGGTGGCACAAACCGAGTGAGCAACTATAACTAAATGGGTCAATGAAGTTTCACGAGACGCTTGTATTGGGTCCAGGTTGAGTAGAGGTTCTGTGGCCCAGGAGTGGGGGCCACAGGCGTGTCGAGTTATTTAACGTGGTGGTTAAAAAATTTACAAGGTCTGGATGAAAAGGCCTCTAAAGCAACCAGGCGTACAGGTCCCTGAAGCAGAGCAGGTTCAGTGAGTATTCCCCGATGACAGCACCAAGGCAAAAGAGAACGGAAGACCCAAGCGCCCATTCAGGGGTGTGGGAGAGCAGGTCCCAGAAGGTGACAGACACATCTAGGGAAGAACTTCAAAGGCCCCAGAGGGAGACACAGGGCGGGCACGCCAAGAGTCAAAATGCCTCGTGGATCCTCACCGCGGCCGGGCAACAAGAAAGCAACCGCAACCGGCGGGGCCGATTAGATCACTAAGAACAGAGCACGGTGCGTGGAGCCGCTCAGGGCTGGAGCGTTTGATGAGGAGCTGAGAAAGACGGTGGCCGAGGAGGGTCCCTGGGCCATGGCTCCAGGAAAAGGGCCCAGCCCACAGCGCCCCAAGTCCCACATTCCGCAACAGCTTTCAGCCTCCGAGCCTGTGCGCACCACGGACTGCAAGTAGGGATCTCAGCCGCTACAGCTACTAGGACAGCCCAGGGACAGAAAAAAGAACCTGAAGCAAGAGGAAGCGATACAAACCACAACCGCGCGAGACCCGCGATCTGCGCAAGGACCGGCCTCCCGGACCGGAAGTGAGGTGTTGCTCCCGCCCCCATGTTCCATATCTCGCGAGACTTCGCAACGGCCTCCCTTTTTCATCTCGGCTGTCGACATGGTAGGTTATTCGTTTCATGCGTCCTCTTCGTTGTTGTCGCAGGCCACGAGCTCTGCTCGCTTTGCACCCCGCCGCCCACCCCCGACCTTATTCGTCCGGTGTTGTGGGTCGCACAACGGGCCGCAGGCTAGGGGGCCGGCCTGGGCGCCTGGGGCCGCGTGTTCGGACCAGAGTTCGGATGTCCTGAGACACGCGGGCCCAGGCACCGCCCTGATGAGGCCGCACGGCTCGGTGCCGGTCTGTAACCTCAGCTTTGCTGAATGTGCTACAAGGCAGATGCTTGATCTCAAGGCCTACGGGCCTCTCACGATCTGGCAAGCTTCGCCCCCTGCTCCACCTCCCTTAGGCCTTATCACTAAGTAAGTACCTTTTTCCACACAGCCATCCAGACTGAGGAAGACCCGGAAACTTAGGGGCCACGTGAGCCACGGCCACGGCCGCATCGGTAAGTGCTGGCTTCCCATCCTGGCCGGCTCGGGCTCTCCTTGCCTGATGCTTAGTCAGGAGGTAGGTAGCTTAGAAGTGGGTTATTAAGAGCTTTGTGCAGTCGGGTCGGATTGAATCTGACCTCTGGTTGACCTTTTCCTTTGAGAANTGTTCACTGTATCATTGTCTCTAATAGCAAAGAACACAATAAGAAAAAAACACACAAGAAAATGGCTTAGTAAGTTATAGTACATGCTAATGATAAATTACTCCTCAGCTGTTAAAAATAATAATCACTGGAATATTATGCAGCAATGAAAGGAATGAAATCTTGCTTTTTGGGACAACATGGATGGATCTAGAGGACACTATGCTAAGTGAAATAAATTAGGCAGAGAAAAACAAATATCATATGGTTTCATTTATTTGTGTAATCTAAAAACAAAACAAAAGCAGACTCATAGAAACAGAGACCACAAGGATGGTTACCAGAAAGGAGTGGGTAGGAGGATGAGGGAAAAGGGAAAGGGTAATACAGTTAATAATATTGGGATGTTTACATGGTGAAAGGTTACTAGAATTAGCGGGGTGATTACATTGTAAGGTATAAAAATGTCAAATCACCATATTGTACACCTGAAAGTAATATAACCAATATAAGATTGTATACAAACTACACTTAAATTAAAAACTAAATTAAAAAAATAATCATGAAGACTGGGTAGTGATACAGATAAATATTATTGTATTAAATGAAAAGCAGAATACAAAGGGATTTGTATACTTTGATAATCAGCTTTGAAGATAGCTATGTCTCCATGTAGATGAGAGCTGAAAGGTAATATTCAGACATGAAAACAGCATTGTACGGTGTTATGATTTGAGATGTTTTTACTCATATTTTTTCTCAAAATTTTCTTTAATGTTTTACTCTCTTTTCTATTACATAAAAAAATGTTAAATTCTTTCTGAAATAAATTTGGATTGCTAAGGTTTTCTCAAATTCTCACTTAGAACAGAAATCTGGCTCTTTCCATCTTAAATGAATAATCCTCTATTTGAAAAAGGAAAGCATATTTCCAAATGTCCAAATCTAAAGATGAAGAGCCAGAAAACAAGGCTGGATCCATCCATGCTATTGTCTGAAAAACTGTTGATGGACTCAGGAACCCAGAGAGGAGAGGAAGAGAGAGGAACCACCAGTCCTCTTCAGAGTGGCAATGTGTTCACAAGGCCACTTGTAAAGAGACCTGGGATAGCAAAAATGTCAGCACCACCTTTACCTTGCAAGGCTGCTGACTGGCATCAACTCCCTTCTGCTCATTTCACAGGTTTATTTTCTGAGGCCTGGACTCTCTGGGGAAGCCCAGATGCCTGAGTCACAATGCCATGCTCTACTTCAGAAGAGATGTNAGAATGTTTTATGTGTATATTCTCATTTAATCTTCATAACAGTCCTAGTTAATTACTACTATCATTATCCCCATTTTACAGGCAAGAAAACTTGCCCAAGCTACACGACTATTAAGTGGCAGGCAGATTAAGACTCACACTCAGACACCCAGATATGCTGACACCGAAGCTAATGTTTTTAGTCTCCACTGCACTTAGAAAACTTGGCAACAAACACTATAGTTCTGATAATTGTCATTAGTATGAATTTAGTTTTCTGACTTTGGAGTCAAAGCCTTGAGACATGAATAATTAGTTCATGGTAAAAGTTTTAAGTGAGATAAAGACCTAAACATAAGAGCTAAAACTGTAAAACTCTTAGAAGAAAACATAGGGTAAATGCTTCACACAATGGATTTGGCAATGATTTCCTGGATATGACACCAAAAGACAGGCAACAAAAGAAAAAATAGATCAGTTGGATTCATCAAAATTAAAAACTTTTCCACATCAAAGGACACTATCAACAGAATGAAGAGGCAGCCCAAGGAGTAGGAGAAAATATATACTAATTATATATCTAATAAGGGTCTAGTATCCAGAATATATAAAGAACTCCTACAACTCAACAATAACAGCAACAATAACAACAACAACAACAACAAAACCTAGTTAAATAATGGGCAAAACTAAAGCTATACCATTAAACAACTCCCCATTTTCCCCTCCCCCCAAGCCCCTGGCAACCACCATTCTACTTTCTGTCTCTATGAATTTGACTACTCTTGGTCAGTATTTGTCTTTTTGTGACTGCCTTATTTCATTTAGCATTATGTGCTCAAGATGCATTCATATTGTAGCATGTGTCAGAATTTCCTTCCTCATTAAGGCTGAATAAGATTCCACTACATGTATATACCACATTTTGTTTATCCATTCACTTGGGTTGCTTCTACCTTGTGGCTATGGCACATAATGCTGATACGAACATGGGTACAAATATCTCTTTGAATCCCTACTTTTAATTCTTTTGCGTATATACCCAAAAGTGCAATTTCTGGATCATATTGTAATGCTATTTTTTTTAATAAAAATTTTTTCTTTGTTTTGTNACAGCAAGGCTTTTACATATCAAAGTGGTTAGGATTCTAGGAAGCAATTGTCAGGATTTTTGGGTCCCTGAGCATAGGAGTCTTAAATGTTCAAAGAAATACATCATGAACTGCTAACAGTTTTTCTTTAGTCTGAAATGTATATAGTAGAGAAATTTGGGAAATCGTCAAAAGCCTAAAACTAGAATCAGGTTTTTCAGGGTTTGTATCCCCTCCAAAAATGATTAGTGCTTGCAGATAAGACCCTCATAGATTTCAGGGTTAAGTTATAACTTGCTAGCTTTTATAGTTCCAAAGATTTTGAATTTTTTTTTTTTTTTTAGCTGAGCCATCCTGTCACCTGTTGGCAGCTCAGCTCGGGCCGGGAATTGAACCGCTGTTGCTCAGAGCTCAAACTCTTGAGGGGAGCTCTTAACCAACTGAGCCACTTGGCCAGCCATGATTTTGAAATTTTTTTCACCCAAAATAAAACTCGCAATCCAGAACCCTGGCCAAAGAAATGATTAAGATGACACTTAAACCTGTAACTCAGCTACTAGGTTAATTTGGTGGAGAGTTTTTTCCTTGGTGCTCATACATGGGCTAGGAACCATTACTCGCTATGGGACAAGTCTGTCATGACAACCTTTAGAGGATATTGGGGGGCCATCAAATATAAGGAAGCACAGGGTAAGAGACTTAATTGAGTTAAATAATGCGAGTTGGGTCAGGAAGGCTTTATTCAGTTGCAAAACTAATGACTGGATTGTTTGGATTTGCATCTTCCATAATGGTGCTAGGTTTTCCCTTAGTGTCTTCTGGAGGACTTAATATAGAAGCTAAGGGCATGGATCAAAAACAGGTGGTCAGGAGACAAAGAATTATGAGACTTAATTTAACATTTGAGTCCTAGACACTGAAGGTACAAAAATACAGGAAGATTCAAAGACGGTTTGAAATCTATCCAAACTTAACAGCTGTGTGATTTAGGCNAAATCTGGAGCTGTGTAATTATGCAAATTTGAGAGAACTTTCACTTCCATCCTGGGAGCCAAGCCCAGGAGGAAAAAGGGCTATGGGGCTGGGAGAGGCCAGGCTGCTTGGGGCCCCAGCAAGATGCCACTAAATAAAGTAATGGATGGACCTTCACCGTGAATTCACAGTGGAGCTCTAAGGGCACTTATTTCCCAGAGGAGCCATAGCGCAGGCTGCAGTGGAGGTGAGGGCAGTCTCTCTTAGAAGGTTTAAGTGGCTAAGTTTATTTCTTTAGACTTTGAGAAATCAAACTTTTTGGTCTTAGAACCCGGTACATTTTTAAATTATTAAGGACCCCAAAGAGATTTTAGAGTTACATCTAGTGCTATTTACCATATTATAAATTAAAACTAAGATAATTTGAAAGTATTAATTCATTAAAAACACTATACTTATTACATGTCAACATGCATAACATACTTTTTAGAAAAAAATAATTATTTTTGAAAAAAATAAATTTAGTGAGAAGAGTGACAGTTTTTTCTTTTCACAAACCTCATTAATGTCTGGCTTAATAGAAGACAGCTGGATTCTCATACCTGCTTCTGCAGTCAATCTGTTATATGTTGTTTTGTTTATAGTGTATGAAGAAAATCCAGCCTCACACAGCTATACATTTGAAAAAGATAGGAATATTTCATAGCTTTATAATTGTGGATATTCTTCTTTGATACTACACCAAAAGGGCAGTTTTTTAAAGGTTAGTTGTAATTTGGAATCTGAGGCTACATTAATGAATTTTTCTTATTCTGTTATATTAAATTCCACTGGTCTATCTTGCACTTTGAACTGCTCTTTTACCCAGGCACAATTTTATAACACAAGCATTTGTCATCTGGAAAAGAGTGATTCAATAACTTATGCAGATGCTCCAAATTTTGACATGTTTTGTTATATAATGAGGAAAAAAAAATAACACTTTTTAATATCACCTCTAATCTCATGAAAAAATCTTTAACTATTAGGAAGTTGTCAAAGTCATGGAGGTAGCTATAACTTTATCAAAATTCTATTTTTTGCCTGAAAACTCCAATTTTATCAAATACTGTCAGTTTTTTCTTTGAAATGACAGGCTCACTACATTTTTGAGAAAATATCTGCCAAACTCCTAAGCCTGAATAACCAGAGTTTGCCTGTCAGCTGTTCTTTCAAGTAAAACTAGTGTTCTACCAAAATAAAAAAGAATTTTAAAAAATAAAAAAAATTTTTAAAAAGGAGGGGGAAGCTAGTTCAGCTTGCAACTCAAACAGTAGCAGAAGTGCTTTTTGCATACTTCCAATTTCTTCACATAGAATATTAGAAAGACGTGTGACGTGTATTCAAGGATTGAGATTTAATACAGTATTTACTGCCTCATCATGAACATTCTTAAATGAAACTGGTTTGTTTCCTTTTTTTACTGCAAATGCCTGGCAATGTATGATGACTGTACCAACAGTTTTACATACCATCTTTGGCTTTTGCTTTGCACCATCAGTGCAAATGTCAAGCTAGTGAAAGGGGCAAATAACATCTTAGTATTATTATGACCTTGTGGACCCCCTGAAAGGGTCTCTGAGATCCCCCATAGGTTTATAGATGACAATGGGAAAACTGCTGGATTAAACTTTGAATAACAATTCTGGGAATTCAAGGGGATGGCATGGCTTTCCAACATCAGTGGGCACTACCTAGTAAACATATAAAGAAATAAGTATTTCATCCCTGTCTTAGAAGAGCAATTGAAATAACTCTATGGGGATAAAGATTAAAATTAAAGGCAGATCCAACCAATGAGTCTCTTGATTTGAGGAGGTGGGGG
>NW_017732184.1:100560-101610 GCF_001890085.2 Hipposideros armiger | reverse complement strand
TAAAATATAGTCAGTGTTCATGAGACTAATGTGTCCTGTAGGCACAGCAGCTCATAATGCCACCATGTCTTTAGTGGCCAATAATAACATTCAATATATGGGGAGCTGAGCTTTATCAGATATCCCTCTAACAACGTGGTCTTGAACCTTTCATCCAAGTATCTCTGAAAGTAATTGACTATTACCACCTAGCACATTAGGTTGGCAACCAAATTTTCTGGAAGTTGGAATTGCAAAGGACATTTCTGGCCTAATGTGTTTTAAATGTATTTTCCATAAAAATCCTCAGGGCTGCAGCTATAACTTAAAATTTATAGGAGACGTCTGCCACATATTTTGCAAAATAGGCTGAGTTGGATTTAAGTTTGCAATTCAGGGCGGCCAGGTGGCTCAGTTGGTTAGAGCAAGTGCTCTGAACAAGGTTGTGGGTTTGATCCCCGCACAGGCCACTTTGAGCGGCGCCCTCCTTAAAAAAAGTTTTAATTCAAATAAACATTTCTATTTGATGATTTAGCCCAAGAGCAATCTGTCCCAGGGACGAAAAACAAACCTGAGGCGCGCACCACCGGCGGAAGATGTAGAGTGTCCGCCTTAGGGTACGGGAGTTCAGGCGGCCGGAGCCCTGCAAAGCTTGGCACTTCCGCAGCCACGCTCGTTGATTTACACAGCCCGACTCCCAAACGCCTTCACTGCAAACCCCTGCTGAGTGCGCTTCTTCTTCCTCACCGAGAGCCACTTCCGGAGTAAGCTTCCGGTTCCGGAGTCACTGACCACCGCGTGACCGGAAGCGTGATAGGCGCCAGTTCCATCCCTTGGTTTTGCTGTTTTTGGGCAGTAGGCGGGGCCGGCCCGCATCACGTGACGTAATACTTTTACCCGGCGATGCGGGAGGTTTAATTCCGGCCTCAGTCCCTGTACGGCGTGGGTCCCCTTCAGAGTAAAAAGTCTGTGTCACCCTTGGACGCTACAAATCCCGCTTTGGCTGCCCTTAACAACAGGAGGCATGGTCCTTATATACATTTTCAAGGTGGGAATTTCCAAACCTCTCAG
>NW_017732184.1:91630-98935 GCF_001890085.2 Hipposideros armiger | reverse complement strand
CACCTTTTGGAAACTGTATTATTATTTTATTATTAAGGAATCAACTTCTATGATTGTCATGAAGCCCAGGCTGGGCAAAGAGTGACACATTTGGGAGGTAACTACACCCCACTCTGGACTTTCTGGTTATAACTACTGTCCTTACCTACCTCAACTGAAGGCCCAGACCCATGAGGCCTCAATTCCCACCTTCTCATTCCTGGAAGATGCCAAGGCCAACTATGTAGGAGGCTTTTTTAAGAGAAATGACTTTGTCTTCTCAGAAGACATATCCTCTGCTTTGCGTTATGAGGCAGACAAGCAACCCAAAACCTGCGCAGGCCTCAATGGAGATGGAGACGAGGAAAGGGAGCTCAGGACGGAATCGTCTCCTAGTAGCTAGGGTGGAAGGACAGGAAAACTTTACTCCATGGTTCTAATCCCACCAGACCCAAATCCAATACCAATGAACAGAATTCCAGCTTAACGCCTCATCTTGGGAATTTTCAAGGTCTCTACTCTGGGAAGGCCTTGCGTGGGTAGAAAGCCTAAGTCACCCATATTCCTCAGCCTGCTTGTCTCCTTGCTCTTCCATGGAATGTAGGAGAATGTCTGTATTCAAACCTAGGGTTCCAAAAGAAATAACTATTCACAGGGTGATACGGAAGAGCCGTATGAGCAGGCTTGGTTGGCTTTAGCTGTGCTGCATTCCACCTATGTCAGGATACCCAGTGATGTCCTGAGGGCTTCATACTGAACAGGAAAATGTTAAGATTCACCTAATAGTGGAAAGGGCAATGAGCATTCTTTCCATCACTGGGAACACTGACACAGAATTAGAAACATTAAACTAGAACAATGATTAGGTAACTTCTAACTCTAAGACTAGTCATACAACCCAGGCCAGAGAACCTGATTTCAGGGGAGGTCAGTGACCCACACTGAAGTTAAATGCTTGATCAAGTACTCAGTTCTCAGCATGATGGTGTTTCACCCCTGATTGGCCTATCTCAGCCCATCCCCCCAGAGAGAAAGTTCTGCATAATGAAGCCAAGGAACACACGGGACTCTGGGCCCAAACAACTGTACATTGTTTATTGAGAACACCCGTAGATGGTGGGAAGGAGGGATGCCCTGTACCGCATCATGGCCGCCACTGACGGAGCTGGGCCTGGAGAGCACTGGCAGAGCCAGGGGGTGGGCTTCCCATGACTCACTGACCATCACTGAGGTGGGAGGAGCAAAAGAAGGCCAGGTCCCAGAGCCTGGTACCATGCTGCAAACGGGGATTGATTGGCCTGTGCCCTTCAGAAACAGGGTTAGGGGAGGGGGACTACTAGAAAAAAAATAGAAACTCTAAGATTTTAAAAAAAAAATAGTCCTCCTGTACATAACAAGATAGCATCTGCTCTCCAGGGCCCAAGACTGGCAGCAGGGGCCTCAGGCAGGCAGGCAGGCCAGGAGCCTCCAAGGGAAGATCAGTGGTTCGGCTGAGACAGTCAGCTGCACATAATTGGCCAGTCACCAGCACCCAGCAAAATTGATCCATGCTCAGGCAGGGCAGGAAAGCACCCAGCCCCTTGGGAATATACAAATATTTACCAGATTCTCTTTGCTTGTTACAAAAACAGATAAGAAAGCTTACAGCAGATTATTTACAAACAGTATCCTGGGATATTGTGAAGGCAGGGGTGGGCTGGCTTGGAGGGTGGGGTCTGTGGGGGCAGAGCAGCCACAGCAGCCCAGAGGGTCCCAGGCTAAGCCCCCTCCCCAGGCTCCAGGCTCTGCAAGGCACTGGACTCTGTTACTGGGAAAGGAGCTTAATTCTTCTTGTGGAGGAACTTCATTTTGTTGCCTGTGGGCCAGAAAGGGCAAGAGTGAGAATGTTTCAATATCATCTCTTCCAACAGCCCTAACCCTCTCTGTGGGAGAGCAAGGATTAGAAGGATTGGATTACAGCTGTGATAGATCTGATCCAGGGAAGAGAAAACACTCTGGAGCTCTAATGAGGGCTCTGGTATTAATCGCTGTGTGGCTTTGGACACGCCATTTAACTTCCATTTGGCCTCCATTTCCCTTTAAACTGAGACATACTATGATTCTATGATACAGCTGCCTGAGCTCTGTGAAAGGAGTGGAGGTTTTCAGAGAAGGGCACTCTGGCGCTGCTACTTTCGTAGACAGGCCCCTTATGGCCTAGAAGAAAGCTCACTGGTCCTATGGCCTTCATAGTCACCCAGGAAGGAGTGCACCCAGAAAGACCTGTCTTAGGTGAGTTGCTGTGGTTTCTCTTGGTTCTGCAGTTTTGTAAATGAGCTAAAAGCCCTTGGAGCACTGCACTGGGAACCTTTTCTTCACGAAGGGATTTCTTCCTGTTCTGTCTATAGCCCCAGTGTAAATACCCACTGGCACTGGTTTAGAACAGTTCGGGGGTACAGATGCCCCTTCCTTCTTGCTGAGCGTCTACCTCATCTGTGACAAGGCTACTTACCCAAGCCTCGAAGGAACTTATTCATCCCACTCTGCTCAGTGTCGGGGAGCTCCTCTAAATACTGCTCCACTCGCTGCTCAAAGAGGCCTGGGGGAGAGAGACAGGCAGGGAGGGGGACAGTCACCGGCGGGCGGGAGGGAAGGGGGGGCCCACCGGAGGCAGGCCGTGAGGCACAGCCCCCAACCAGGGAGAGACCAAGGAGCTACGATTATAATTTGTAGGAGCATCTCAGAATTCAGACTGGCTCATCAAAGCTATCATTAATGACATTGACTGCTGATAGCAAAAGGCCCTCGATACCTTGCTTCCTGAGCTGCATTATGGCGAAGATGCCACTCCTTGTTTCCAAGCTGCCCCTGAGTGGACACCTTCTCTAGCTCCTTTTAGACCACTCTACCAGGTTGGTTCAAAAGGTTTGTCAGACTAAATGGACAGTATTAGGGGACAGAATAATAACCCTGAGGCTAGATAGAAAGATCTTGATGAGATGGAAAAGCCCTAGTGATCAGAGCTGATGAAATAACTAGAGATAAGATGACTTCTGCTCTGAATGCAACTGCCACCAACCCAGGATAGTTAGCTCAATTCTCTTCACAGGCCTTCCCAACCCTGGATTCTCAGAACCCCCTAAATTGCTCAGCTGGGTCCTTTTCCCTGGATAAGAAGGGACTGGGCAACCAACGGCATGCTACTCTTGGTGGAGCTGAGCCCCACTCTAGCCACCTGGCTCCAGCCTGTGCACAGCCTTAGGAAGGCATTTACTGGGACAGCAGGAGAGGAAAACTCCCTTGGAAGTTTCTATCAGAAGAAAAGGGACGTTAGGCGGCCTGGCCCTAGATGACACCCACGAGCTTCCATCACAGTGCTTAGCTATTCAGCCCTGCTGTTAGCAGAGAAGTTAGAGAAGAGGGCCCACTGACCCCAACCCCAAACTCTTCTAACCTTACCCTTTGCCCGACACTTCCTTAACTCCCTGTCTTGGATGAAGCCAGCAAACATCTGAGACTCCATAAAAACCTCGAGAAAACGGCGGATGCTCTTGGAGGCCACAGACTTGCGGAAGGCCTCTCGCTGAAAGACCCTCTCCCCC
Source organism: Hipposideros armiger (assembly GCF_001890085.2). Taxonomy (NCBI): domain Eukaryota; kingdom Metazoa; phylum Chordata; class Mammalia; order Chiroptera; family Hipposideridae; genus Hipposideros; species Hipposideros armiger. Next base: position 95,375 of record NW_017732184.1, on the reverse strand, counting down.
TTCTCATTCTGGGTCAGAAAGAGGGAGTAGTGCCCAACAGTCTCCACAAAGAACCGGATAAACACCTCCGACACCAGCCCATTGAGGGTATTACATTCTGGAAGAGAAAAGAAAACCTTTGAGGTTCAGGTCAAGAGCCTGCAATTTCCAACCTACAACCCCCAACTCCAGTTGGTGTGGTCTCTCTCTCCCCAATAAAACGCCCATCCAGAACCGCTTAGCTGTTCTTGAAACTCTGTCTCCTATGCTCCCGGGCTTGTATCTAGCCCCCAAGGAAGGAGCCTGGCAAATTCTTGCTGGATGAATGAGTGTGGAAATCAGAGACCAGAGGACACCTTTCCCCACACCCCTCACCCTAGGTGGCTTTCCTGGCTTCACAGGAAGAGGAAGCTCCCTCTATCTCTGGCAATGGCTCCAGGAAAGGCCCGAGAGGGAAGAATAACTAGTTTCCTGTCTGCAAGAAGTCTTTGGGTTTTCCTTTCCAAACCTCCACAGGTAAAGAAGAATTAGAGAGGAGAGGGGAGCTTTAGCCTGGAAGCAGCCCCAATGTGGTTTATGTTCCTGCGCTCCCTGACAAAATACCAGAGTATTTCTCTCTCCTCAGACCCAGTCAAGCAGTAACTCCCTGAACACCACTGGTAGTAGGGCTAGAGAATTCTAGGCTAGTGTGAGATCAGGTCCTACATCCCGGAAGGATCTGGTGCATGGAAACAGGGTTCTGGCTCCATGAGGCCCGGACCCAGAGCAGAGGGAGTCTGGGGCCAAGCCTCACTCACCATCATCAGAGTCGCTGTCAGAGTCCTGGGAGATCAGTTCGTTCTTCCTCTCTAGAGCCTGCTCTAGAGCTGCCTGTAACTTCCTAGGTAACAGCGTGTCCTCATCATCCATCTGCAGGAGAAGGAAAACACACAGTGATAATCACAGCTGACACTGATTGAGCACTTACTATGTGCCAGGCCCTGTATGCAGAACTTAAATATACAATCTCACTGAATTCTCCCAATAACCCCGATACTATTTATCAACCTCATTTTAAGATGAGCAGCTGCGGCACAGAGAGAAGTTAAGAAACTTGTCCAAGGTCACACAGATAAAAAGTGGTGGGGTGGGTGGCATTCACTGCCCCGGACTAGCTAAGGGTTCCTACCCCAGCACCCCAATTTCTCCATCTTCAGCTCCAGGTGAGAAGCACATCTGGCTCAGGGTGGGGAGACTGGCCCAGCCTGTGTCTCAGGTATGAGGTTAGGCTGCCACTCCTGTCTCTACGTTCTGGTTCAGTGTCATACCTTGATATCTTGTACCCAGGAGCCATAGCTCTGCATATACCAGACTGTACACTCTGAGAGGGTACGGCACTGGGCTGTGCTCCTTTGTAGAGAGCCAGGAGCATGTAAATGACTAACAAAGGCTTTTTGAAGTTGCCAGCAATGACTGCAAACCTTACATTCCATGGCGTCATGTGTAACCTCCTAGCAACATTCCACGGCAGGTGCTATCACCATGCCTGGTACAGAGATGAGAACTCTGGCTCAGAGAAGTTCATGGGTCTGTGCAAGATCATGTGGCTCAAAGGTGTCAGAGCTCAGAGGTCAAGTCTTTAGAATTCCAGGCCATGTTCCTTGTGCTCCCGCACTGCCTTCCAGAAACTGATGATGCCAACCAGAAAGGCAGATCCTGCTTGAGGACAAGACATCTCAGATCAGCTTCTCCCCACCCATGTCTAGTCTGTGACTATGGAACCCAGAGAGCTCAACAAACAGGCTGTAAGGGTTGAGCAGTGTATGTGACCATGTTGGGTGCTCTGGGGTCTGCACCCATCCGAGAGCAGGCCACGTTCTGCAGCGTCCCACGCTTACCTGTCGGATGAATCGGTCAGATCCCAGATTCACCATCAGTGCCTGAGGAAAAGAGTCATTGATGGCAGTGATTCAGAGTGTGAATCCCTGCAATGCCCTCCCCAGGCTTCTAGACCCCTGGATTCCCAAGGTCAGAGAAGAGGAATAAGTCCAGCTGGGGACGGCGTTCCCAGGGAGAAAGGCTAAGAGCTGGGTAGAGAGGCCAGAGGTCACAAATGAGAAGATCCCAGTGCCTTTCTTCCCTCCACCCCCCACTCTGCCCTTTCTTCCTGGGGGTTTCTGTTCCTTCCATCCCTTCCTCCACCCTTTCCACCCAGCAGGTTCCCCAGGTGGCCCACCTCCTCCACTGGCAGCTCCTTCAGTTTGGGGAGAGAGCTGGAGAGCAGGCCAACCAGGAAGGGGGTGGGACAGCAGACGATGTCAATCATGGAGGCCGGGAGGACAGGAATGAAGGTGTGCTGCCAGGAGAAGGGGTACAGCAAGGCCACCACCGCATGGGAGCAGCTGGACAGGGTACTGGTGGACAAACAGAGACAAAGTACCTGAGCCCAGGCCCAGCACTTTCAGGGAAGGGGAGTCAGAGCCTGCTGGGGGCTCAGGACGCCCTTCTATGTTAACCTCCCAGTGCAACAAAAATGCTAGTGGGGCTCAGGCCTGGGTCTGACCCTACAGACTGGTGAAGCCCCACATTCCCACCACTCAGGGCTCCGAGGATACTGGTACTACCCTCTTGTGTAACTCTACCTAAAGACAGCCAGGAAGGTATGTAGCAATATTTGAACACACAGAGGACTCACCCCCACCCCCAAAAACACACAAAGGGCCACCCAAATGCACAGGCAGCCCTGACTAATGCGGAAGTATCAGCTCAGGCTAGGGAGTACAACGGGAAAATGTGTAAGAGCTGATCACAAATTCACAGCGTATTAGAGCTGGAGGGCCTTATAGAGGTCATTTTATCAATTCTACATCTTACAGCTGGGGCCACTGATACCCCGGGTCAGTTTGGTCATAAGTGGAGAACTGGGACACAATCACATTTCCTGTCTCTCAGTCCGGCATTATTTCTACTGCTCTGTGCTCTATTCCTTCCTCTCCACTGAGGATCGCTGACTGAGGTAAGGGGGCTGGCACCATTCTTATCTAGCAGAAAAAGGTGTCCATTTCCATCTTTCTTTTCAGGCTCCCCAAAACAGCCACAGGTCTCAGTGGGGTCATCCCTCTCTTGGCCTAGAGGGGGCTCCAGGCCTCTAGACCCAGGAGCACAACAGGGCTGGCTGTCCAAGCACAATGACCAATGGGAGACATAGGAAAATCTCTAGGATGCTAGCTAGAAGGGACAGAAATGAGTGCGCACTCCCCGTGTATGTTGAGGGCTGGTGAAGGGTACCAGTAAACACAGGAGACACACCTGGCCTGAAGTATTCATCTATCAGGAGGTGTCAAAGGCCCTCACTTGGGACCATATTACAGATGAGGAGACAGAGGCCCACAGTCAAGTTCATTTTCAAGCTTGACTTTCCTAGCCTGTCCTTCCACATCTATTGGTCCCACCTATTAGTCATAGAAGTCCTGGTCTGTACTTGATCAGCTCTAGTAGGGACTCTCACCCTTTCATGCCTAATGCCCCACCAGAACATGGTTCTAATCCATGACAGAAACAAACCCCCTCCCTCTTCTAAAAGGATCTCTGGATGTTCACAAGTGTTTTTGTCTGCTAGTGCCTTGCTTGGCTGCCCTGCAACCCCGTAGACACCTAAAATACTGCTGGGCCTTGCAGCAGAGACACAGGTATCCTGGTCCCTGCCAGCCTTTCCCCTGGGACAGCAGCTCCCCACACCCCAAGGAGAGTCATCTGAAAAAGATCCGGAAAAGGGCTGTCTCAGGGC
>NW_017732184.1:83628-88656 GCF_001890085.2 Hipposideros armiger | reverse complement strand
GTCCATCAGGCTCTCAGGAAAGGGAAGAGGAGCACTGACTGCTCTTACAGATAAGAAGGATGAGGGAACAACACAGCTTTATCTGTAGGGTCCTCCCTGCCATCTTACCCATGTCCCCAAGCAAACATCTCGGCCCCCACACTGACCAGAACCCACACTGATGGCTGTTCCCCAGGCCTAGGGAAGCACAACACCTCCATACCCCAGGACTCTGTTTGCACCCATCTCTGGAAAGGCAATGCTAGTGTCCTTGTTGCTAGGTCCCCTCCCTTTCCTGCTAGAAAGAGTTTCCTCCCAGAGGCTATGTTTGTCCTGCCATCCTGTCCTCTCTATCAGCCTATCTAATCCCTGTGCCAGGGACAAGGAAAACACAAGGAAAGGGCTGGCTATTCCACAACCTTGCCAGGAAGCTGGACTTTCTTTATCAGGGCCAGACCTAGCAATCTTTCCTCCAAAGGGTTTGCGAGGCCACTCCCAAGGTCAGTGCCATGCGCAGAGACCCACCTCCCTGGGTACAGTCATGAGGGTGGAGGGTACCGCTGACCCAAGCAATGTGAGCAGGCCACACCAAAGCGCTGTCCCTGGGGCTGCCTGCTCTAACCCTTGGTCCCTCAGCCTATGTGGGCCACACAGATGTGCAGGCCTCCTTGAGAACCAGGATGAACGAATTCCCTCTTACTGCCCAATGGTATCAGCTCTCTTCAAGAGGCTTTCTCCCCACATCACCTCATTTGTTCCTCAAGGTCTAAGCAAGTGAGGCCTAACTCCAGGCTCAGTATTCATCCCGCTAGGGCCCCAGAGAAGCAGCAAAATGGACACAAGTTGCCTTAATGATCAGTTCACACTCTGTCTCTCCCACCGGATGGTGAACTCCCAGAAGGCCCAGTGATTAGCATGGTGCTGGGTGCACCCCACATGCTCCATGAAGGTGGGCTGAAGGAACCCCATATCACAAGTACGCCAGAGGCCTTTGTACCCTTCCTGTCTTTGCCAGGAGAAGTCACAGTGATGCTCCCCGACCCCGCCTCCTGAGAGCCTACACGCAGCCCAAGGGGCCCTGCTGGGCAGCACACAGCCCCACAAGGGAGAATTCACCCAGGCGGCTCCCCATGACCTGGGGCTCCTTTCATTTATCCCTGCTCTCAGGTGATGCCAGTCTGGTGGGGCTGAATGAGCCTAATCACAGCCCGCAAGACTTGTGTCAAGACAGAGAAAACGTATGATTAACATCTGCAGAGGGGGCTGACGGGGCTTTGAGGAGGGGTGCCAACCCCATCCAGGGCAGGGAGGGGTCTGGGCAGCAGCTCAAAACACAAGATGTTAACTTGGATTGCCTAACGAGAGAAGAAAGGAAGTATCTCTAGGCAAAAAGCAGCAAGGTTCAGGGACAGCAAGCAGTTAAGTCCGAGTGATGAGAAATGAGGCTGGCAAAGCGGCCGGGGCCACATCCTGAAGAAGTCCCCCAGGCACGCTGGTGGGCTCTCCGGGCAGAGTCAGCTGTCGCACCCTCAGGCCTCTCATGAAGCCTAAAGTCCCTCCAAACTCGAGTGGGCAAAAAGAGGCTAAGAGAAAGGCCTGAATGGTATTCGCCACTCCCAGCAAACCCAGCATTTCTCTAGTCAGTCCCTTTCCCACTCTCTGCAACAACTGATTAATTTCTTCTTCCCGCTCCTAGAGCCCAACACCCACCTCTCACTCTCAGAGGATGCTCTTCTTTTCTATTTTGGGAAAACCAAAGCCACCAGGTGAGACTCCAAATTCTACAAGCCACGGCCCTACCCTGCCATTACATAGGAAGTGCCATTACATGCCCTTCTGGCCTAACAAAAGCCAGTCCCTCCCAGTCCCTCCCTCGACCCCACCACCAGTGCCTCCTCAGTGGCAGCCTGATTATCCCCTCCCTCCTGCTGCTTTCTTTAACCTCTTCCTGAAGGGCTATTCCCACCAGCAACCAAACCACCATCTTCAACAAACCCCTTTGGCTCCACATTTCCTTTCAACTGCTGCCTGCTTCCCTATGTCTCTCTACAGCTAAGCCTCTTGAAAAGATGTCTATACAGGCTGTTTTCATTTTCTTGCCCCCACTCACTTCTCGACTCACTCCACTGAAGCTTTTGGGGCCCTTTCCCCCCACTCTTCTGAAGGGATCTTGCCATCCTCATCCTAACCTCTTGGCAGTATGTCATCACTCCTTCCTTCTTGAGATGCCCCCCCCCTTTAGCCCCCTTGGCTTCCAGGCCCCACCCTCTCCTGGTATTCCTCCTCTCTTTTCACTCTTGGGGCCGTTACTCCTCTACTTCAGGACCTCTAAATGTTAGAGTCCCTCAGGATGGAGAAGGATGGAGACCTGGGCTCTCTCCTCTTCCCTCTCTACCCTCTGCTATTAAACATCTTCTCTTGGGCATCTCCCAGGTGTAACATGTACAAAACCAAACGCTTCCTCTTCCTCCTTATAACCTGCTCCTCCTTCGGGCACTCTATCAGCTGCCCCATTGCTCAAGCCAGAAAGCTGGGAGTGAGCCTGAAAATCTCCCTAACACGTCTTCCCTGTTGATCCTGATTCTAAAACACATCTCAAACCCATCTACTTCTCTTCATCTTTCCTACCACACCATAATCCAAGCTCCTATCATCCCTTACCTGCATGACTGCAACAGTATCCTAGCTAGTNACACACACACACACACACACACACACACTCCCTCCCTCCCTCCCTCCCTCATACAGATGTCAGAACTAGGCCAGAGGGACAAAAGACGTGTGGAAAACCTAAAATGTGAGCAATGAAACATGAGCTGGCTGCATTTACTGAGCCCTGACCCCAGTCCAGGCCTGTGTGCCATCCCTGGGCTGCCTACCCTGCCCCTCTCCAGTCAGAGGCAGAGCCCAGCTGGGAGGACCTCTTCTCTAAGATCCAAGACTGGCAGAACTTGAATACGGAGCCAGGCCAAGAACAAGGCCCTGGGGCATTTTTCTCCCAGATGGGTCCTGGAATGTGCGCAGAGGCAGCTGCAGCCACAAGGAACAATAGCTGTATTCACAGCCCTACTGGAGCTGGGCTAAGGGTGGGGGTGGTAAAGAGGAGGCTCTGCCCCAAGTGAGGGAATGGAGCCTTCAGGAAAAGCGATCTCAGAGTCCCAGCTCCGTTAGGGGCACCAAGGTCTGGCCAGACCACGGCCTCACAGCTGGGCAGCAGGGGCTTTGCTGGTGGCCAATGAACATGGGTGGCAGACAGTGGTGGCAGGGCAGGCAGGGGCCATGTGGAGCTACCAGACCTTGCAAGTTCTAGCTGTGGCCCCAGTGCCTTCACAAGGGCCTGACAGACTCACGAAGTACATGGAACTGTGGGGTACAGAAACACCGAGGCTGTGACAGGAAGTGAGGTGACGTTTCCATTTGTAAACCTGAAATTTTCTAGACAAGACAGCTTTGTTTTTTTTCTCCTTCCTTCTCCTAGGCTGAGGGTGGGCTTGGGTCTGCCCCAGTGCCCTATGAGGGCATTCAGGAGTCCCTATCTCCTCCTCACCTGACTACCCCCTCATACATACAGACAGAAATACCCTAGGGATCCTGGGCTTACTGGGGGACAAACCAGAAAGAGGATTTCTCTTTTCTGCCCCTCATATCAGCACCTGGCATATGGTATGGCTCACAGCAAGTAGCTTAATAAATATCTACATGACTGAATTAATTCTACTACCTTAGAGAAATCACTGCTTCCTGTGGATTGACACAAAGAAACAGACAACGTGTTGCCAAGATCTCTTCCTCTCCCTGCCTGTCCCACCTCCCACATATATTCTTTGCTATGGTCTAAATGTTTGTGTCCCTCCAGAATTTTTATATGTTGAAATCCTAATCCCCAAATATGATGGTATTAGGAGGTGGGACTTTGGAAGGTGCTTAGGTCATAAGTGGAACCCTCATAAATGGGATTAGTGTTCTTACAAAAGAGGCCCTAGAGAGCTGCCCAGCCCTTCCCACCACGTGAGGACACAGTGAGAAGGAGCTGGCTATGGACCAGGAAGCAGGCCCTCACCAGAATGAGGCCATGCTGGCACCCTGATCTTCAACTTCCAGCCTCCAGAACTGTGAGAAATAAATTTCTGTTGTTTATAAGCTACCCCGTCTGTAGTATTTTGCTAGAAGCCCGACGAGACTAAGACAGTCTTTTTTTGTTAAAAACGTTGCCTGCTTAGAAGAGCTTGGCTTCTCCCAGTGACCTCATGTCCAGTGACCCCTCTCATGGCCACAAACAGATCTTGGCACCTGGAACTCCTCTACCTCTAAAATCGTAAATGCCAACACTTTTGAACAAGACTTGTGACCTATCCAGCTCTTTTCTGACTCCTCCTAAGCCAGCCTCCCTGCCTCACTGGCCCCTCCAGGTCCCGGACACCCTGTTCCCTTTCCTAGTTTGACTGGCTAACCTTCCTGCACTCTCCTCCCCAGCACCCTCAACGCCTCACCTCGTCCTTCTCCACAAATTCCCAAGTGCCTGGCCCTGAGTTCCTCCTAGTAATCACCTTCTCCAGGTGACACCCTTGCCTGGCCCCCTCAGTGGCTGTCTCAGCGCTCCCTGTTCTACCCCTAGTCAGTGCCCTGGCCCCTTCACAGTGGTTCTTCCTCAGGTTCATCACTCTCCTCAAACGCAACAGCCCACAGAGACGGCCTTGCTGCCACTTCCAGAGGAAATGTGGCTACCACCAGAAACCTCCTTACTTTCTTACCTTTCTCCATATAAATATATTTGCAGCAGCACAATATTGCAAAAGAAGTGTCCCTTGTCTTTCCTCAGGCCAAGTTGTCCACTGGGCTCTCCATCTTGCCAACTTGTGTGCTCCCAAGGGCTGCTCCCTCAACCATCCTCTCTTCCCTGGTTTGCCAACCTTCCCCTCTCCATGTGATCTTTATTTTAACACACGCACACAACTCACACACTCACACACCATGGGGCTGGCATACACTAGGGCTCCTAAATACACATTGACTGAATTAGCAGATATACCTCCCCCCTCTTCTTCACCT
>NW_017732184.1:52552-79443 GCF_001890085.2 Hipposideros armiger | reverse complement strand
AAGAGGCAGCAGAAAACCTACCTCGTTGCCAGCACCTGGCAGGAATGTCTTCACTTTGATGGTCTTCCCTGGAGCAGGGAAGGGCGACTCCATGAGACTTCTCATGAACGGATAGACCAACGCAGCAGAGATCCCACGCCGTCGCTCCACCTCATCTAGGACCTGTGCCCCCGCCAGCAGCCCAGAGAGGAAGGGTGTCAGGGCGCTGCCCTTCCCTACCTCCCGAGCAGAGAAGAGGGCAGCCTGGCATCTGATCAGCCTCGGACAAAAGCTGGGAGCAGGAGGGCTACCTTGCCAGGAGCTTCACACCCTACTTTTCCCATTTCCCTTGGCACTCACTGACTGCTCTGCTTCCTAACCAGTCCTTGCCTAAGACCCCAAGAACTGAGTAGCTATGCAAAGGAAATATCACTTGAGAGTCAGGTCCTTGGGTACTTTGCATCCCCAAGGTGGTCTCTGTCCCCAGAACTCCAGCTGTGACATTAGCAGACACTGCTGGTGCAGGAGCTGGGGACATGCCAGCTGGTTTGAGGAAGAGCGAGGCTTGGGCATCAGGACGGAGACCGAGAGCTCGCTTCCACTTGCTCTTGCATGCTCTCTTTCTAGCGCCCTCTCACTCACACACACACACAGGTGGTTTTCTCATCTAAGCTGGCTGCAGATACTCCGATGGGAGCTGTCAGCTGGGAGGAGGAGGAGGGAAGTAAGCCAGAGCCCTCTTACCTTGGAAAACAAGCCGAAGCAGCCAAGGCGGCTGATGACACAGTATACCTCTGGCAACCGAGGTCCTTTCCCACTTGGCTGAGCCGGGACAAGGAGGAGAGAGACAAAGACACAGAGAGTGCATGATTACTATATCTGACTCCTTTTTCTTGGGACCTGAGGACTAAGGACTGCTCTTCTAGTAGAAGAAGGACTCCAAGTCTCTTCTAAACCTCTACTCAACCGGGTCCCAAAGGAGAGGTGGCCACTCTTCGGGGGCAGGCTTGAGCCTCTGGTGGGCCTTCCAGCCGAAGGTGCCAGGCTCCTGCAAAGCACCACACAGGCTCCACCCTGCCCCCCAGGAGGACAGTGATGAGGGCTGGCAAAGGACAAAGCAGTTTGGCAGAGGCTATAGCACGATTTGTGGATTTACGTCCCTAAGGCTGAGACCCCCAAGGACGCAATGGCAATGAGCGGGACCTGTGTACATTCTTAGCAACAGCCATGTAGTCTCTGCCCCCCACAGAGGGCATTCGGCAAACATTCCTTTTCTCAGTTGCTCTTTTCTCCCTTCCTTGACCCATCCCCTTCTAGGAAAGGTCATTGAAAATAGATTAAGAGAAGCAAACTACTATTTATTGAATGTTTACCACATCTGAGTCCTGGGATTGGTACTTTACAGAAAACTCATAAGACAGGCATGACTATCCTCATTTTACAGATGAGTAAACTGAGTCTAAAAATGTTAAACCACTGCCCAAGGTCATGTGTCTAGAAGTCCTGAGACCAGGAATCTGTTTTGGCCTCTGATTCGCTGTCTTACCTCTAAGGCATGCTGCTTTCTGACCGGACGGAAGAGAAAGAGACACAAAGGCACAGGACAGAGGGAACAAAGAGAACAGAGATTTCACAGGTAGGCGGCTGGAGAAGATGTGCACTGGGAGCTCCCTGCGCCAGCAGCCCCCAAATGCAGGCTGAGGTGAGTCCACAGGAGTCTACTTCTCCAGCCAGGGGCTGGCAGGACTCTGGCTGCCTCTGGCTCGGAGGCCTGGAGTGCCTGGCAAGGCCTAGTGGGGTGGGAGGAGAGCAGCAGGTGCTGGCCCCTCATGCAGGCAGCTAAGCAAATACAGATGGGGCTATTTCAGTCTCCAAACCTGCTGGCCACACGTCACAGATCTAAAGAGAAGGCAGAATCTGTTTTTGTCCATATTAGGCCTGAAACTCACTCCTCAATCTTTCCCTCTCCCCCGCCTCCCCTAAAGCCCCAAGTGATTAAATCAAGTATGTGGGATTTGGGTTAGAATCATTGTGTCCAATCTGCAGGAATGCCGAGCTAGTGCCAGCCCCCTTGGCAGGGGCCCAGCCCAGGCCCTCTCTGAGCACGCCAGGACAAACATGCTCTTCCCTGGGGGCAGTGGGCCCGTTGCAAAGGAGCAGCTCTGCTCCATCTCTGCTGCAAAGGGAGCCTTCGGAACGCTCCCCTCCAGGCACAGGTGACCCTGGGGCATGACGGCCTCTGCCTGGCCCCCACTGCATTGGCACTGCTCCCCATTCCCTTAGCCCCGCTCACTGGGCATTCTATAGCCATATATCACTTCTCCCCAGATCAATCTTTGGGGTGATCCAAGAGTACCAGACTTGGTGTTAAATGGATTTGGGAGTCAATCCTGGCTCTGTCCCTCACTGGCTGTGTGACCTTGGGTAAATCATTCCACTCTTGAGTCTCAGTTTCTTAATCTAAAGAATGGACATAATATTACCTCATAGGCTATTATGAAGATCAAAGAAAATGACATACTTTAAGCATCTAGCCTGGAACATATAGGTCCTAAATAATAATTTATTCCCTTTGCCTTCCCTTCTATATTGAAAACCCTACCTCCTCTGCTCGACTATCTGAAGTTCCTTGAGGGTAAGCTCTATGTCTCATCTTTATGTGCCTTTAACATGTTAACAGGCATTTGATATGTGTTTATGAATGAATGAATGAATGAATGATTGGCCCCAAATCCTTCATATGGGGTCCCTGCTATACAGTACCCTTGCCGAGGAGCCCCCTCACCTGCCCCTAGACCAGCATCTTGTGAGGCCTTCTCCCACTAAGGCCTAGGAACCCTGAATCATAGTCAAGAACCCAAGCCAACAGCATCCCGGGTGAGCTCCAGGACGGAGTGCCATAGAACTCTCTTTACTGTTACCTTGACCTATTTCCCAGGAATAATGGGAAGAGGGGTGGGGAAGGGCTTCTCTCTCTACAACGTGGCTTGTATTTTCAAAACCCTCCCTTTCCCCTGAGTTCAAGGCATCTCTTCCAGAATCCCAGAGAAGGGGCTGCTCTGCTCCTACTCAGCCTCCAGCCCTACCAGACCATGGATAGGACACCTCCCCACATCAGCCTGGCCAGGTATGGAGGTGAGGAAAATTGTCCTCCACCCAATCGGATGCACACACACACACAGTGCTGGGGTGATAGAATCCTGCAATCTGGGATTAGCAATCAGAGCTCAGAAACCCGAGGCAAATGAATGACAAGAAAAAGTATAGGCAAGCAAAAAACATATCATGGCCCAGTAGAAGGCGAGCTACTCTCTCCCCTTATTACAGGTTATCTTAGATCCCCGGGCCCAGTCAGAGAGGCCACTCTGAGTCCTGCCATCCCAGGTGTGCCTCATCTGTGAGTGTGTGTGTGTGCATGTGCGTGTGTGTACGTGTGTGCGCACGCGTGTGCATGTGCATGTGCGTTTGTGTGTGTGTGCGTGCGCGTGTACATGTGTGTGTGCATGTGTGTGCATGTGTGTGCATGTGCGTGCGTGCGTGCGTGCGTGCGTGCGTGTGTGTGTGTGTGTGTGTGTGTGTGTTGCGGTAGCCTCAGGGAGCATACAAGGGAGCAGAACATAGGATTTTATACAAGCTGAAGTTGAAGGGCACACAAACATACAAACACTGTGGCCCAGTCCCTGAGGACTGAATGGCCCTACTCACCAGTAAGCGCCTGCAGTAGCCAAAGCGTCTGCTGCCATCCTCCCCAGTCAGCATGAAAGAAAAAGTCTCACTGGAACAGGGAGAGGTCTGGCATCAGGGAAGCATCAGAGGACCCAGGAGACAGCCCCCAAGAAGAGTGACTGCCATCCCAGGGAGGGGGTGAAGGGCCAGGTTGCTGTAGGAGAGGAGGCTGGGACTAGGGTGGGCCCATTCAGGTGCTCACTGCTATGGGGGTAAAGAGGCCTTGCTCCCTTCCTCCCTCTAGCCGGGCCGGGCCGGGCCGGGCCTCACCTGGTATACTCTGACACAGGGAGCCAGTCCTTGGCATCCGGGAAGCAAAACTGGGGAATGGCCCTGAGCCGCTCCTCCGCCTCCCGCATCTGCTTGGTGGGTCTGTCCAGCTACAGGGAAGAGGAATACGAGGAGAGAGGGATAAGAGAAGGCATGGAACCTGGGGGTGGTGGGGCTGCTGAGAGGCATCTCCTCCCCTGAGAGCCCTAGATGGCATCCCACCAACCGGCATGCCTCTCAGCAGACCCTGTCCCCACTCCCAATTCTCACAGAGGGGTCTGGGTATGGGCTGAGCCATCATTTATTCATTCAACATAGGCCAAATGAGCACTTTCCATGAGGCACCTGGCACCTTGCCATGCGCTGGGGCTACCAATGGGAACAAAGTGGACAAGGTCCCTGTTCCTGCACATTCTGGTCTGACACCAATTTCAGAGGGTGTCACAAATGAAATAAATAGGGTGATATGACAGAGAGAACTGGGCAGGGAGAGGGGCTACTTTAAGGTATCTGGAGAGATCTCCTGGGAGAGGTACTGTATGAGCAGAGAACGAAGGATGAGAAAGAGCCAGCAGCCATGTGAAGAGCTGGAGAGAGGACGTTCCAGGCAGAAGCAGTTGTGGAGAGAAGGGTGTGAGCGTTAAAGGAAGAGAATGGAGGCTGAGTTGGTGGTGATGAGCAGGGAAGGGGTGGTGGCTGAGAGATAAGGGAGGCGCGGGAGATGAGAAGTGACTGCTAATGGGTACAGGGTTTCTTTCTGGGGTGATGAAAATGTTCTAAGATTGTACAACTCTGTGAATATACTAAAAGTCATTGAATTGGACACTTTAAATAGGTGACTTATACAGTATGTGAATTATAGCTCAATAAAGTACTAAGAGAGTATATAAGCAGGAGAAGTAGCTGGCGTCCCTCGTCGTCCCTATAAACAATTTGGATTTTATTCTAAGAGCCCTGGGGGGTGCTGTCTCCGCCCTCCTCCTCAGCATAAGCACTGGCCCAAACTCACAACCCCTGAGCCCTCTCTTCCCTCCTGCAGCCTCACCTTGGGAAACTGGTAGGAGACTTCAGGGAGGTAGGTGTTCCGCGATGGCTTCTTCTTGAGGGACACCACCACAAAGTACTCAAAAAGCTCCCGCTCCTGCCACTCAAGCAGCTCCAGCTCCAGCGTTCGATAACTGGGCGCACGCTTCAGCATCGACTGGATGTGGACTAGGCGTTGCGTGTGGGCTGGGGGTGGGTCACACATCAGTGGACAAGCAGGCCGGACCCTCACAGACCCCACACTAGCCCCTCTCCACACCAGACTCAGGGCTGGGTCTCTGTGGATCAACTCTAAATGCACAAGCTCAGTCTGACACACTTACCCAGCTAGGTCTGGGGGAGACGCGGCAGGGGCAGGGTGTCTACGTCTATACAAAGGCTCCATCCGCCCTGACAGAGGGAACTCCTGGTCTGGGCCTCCTGGAGCTTCTGGGGGCTGTGTGGGCCAATAGGACTGCCCAAGCCAGGCACACCCAGGGATGTAACACTGGCACCCACCCGCCCCTGCCCCTGTGCCAACTGGACTAGAAGATAAGAACACCCACGAAAGCCTTATTGTTGGGCCCCTAGTCCTTGGACTTGAACCCTTTGTCCCTATCCCCAAGCCCAAGTCCACTTGCCCGCTTGGCTGGGGCCAGCAAAGAGAAAGGGAGCTACTTCCATCTACTTGAATCACCAGGAAGGTCTAGACAGGGTTTCCCAGTAGAGAAAGAACAGAGATTTGTCCAAGGCCCCTGGAATGTGAAGGTCCCAGAACCTTTTCAGGGAGGTGGCAGTCCTCCTCTCTAGGGAAAGGGGAGGTGAGTGGCCTCAAGGCCTCCAAGGACCAGTTTCCTCAGACCACGGCACATTTCTTATAACCAGAAGAGGTACTTAATAGCCTTCTGAACCCATCTCTGACCCTCCAGATTCACATTTACCAGGCAAATCTAGCACCCAATTCTCACGGGTAATGGCTTGGGAAAGTATGGGCAAGGTCCCTAGCCTGAGATCGGGGCAAAGGGAGACATTTGAAGTGAACCGCACAAGGCTGGGCTCGCACGGCTGCAGGGACAGACTCCTCTATAGCTCCTTGCTCTGCTGGCCCGGGATCCTGCCGGCCTGTTGCCTCTCCAAACCAGGCCAATCTGGGACATGGGAACTACACATGCAAAAATGCAGAGGAAGGGAAGGCTGAGCCCCTACAGCCAGGGCTGGGAAAGGGTTCCACGCTCCCGGGGAGCCACGCCTCACCTTTGAACCTGTCGTCAGAGTCGCTCTCGCTCTCACTGTTCTCATCTGCAAAAGTAACAGCAGGAGTGCATGCTTACTGAACCACTGCCCACAGCAAAAGTTTTCTGTGCCCTCCTCCCAACTCTTCTCACAAGTGATGAATCTGTACCTAGTCCGGGCTCCTAGGGGCCCACGGCCAAGTGCTGAGTGGCCTGTGGCCCAGGTCCCTCAGAGCTCAAACTGCAGGTGCTCATCTATATACAAACCACCATCCATCTGGTCCAGGTCTGGGGAAAGCTGGAGGCTGAGCCAGCAGAGAGGCCTATGGGCGTGAAACACAAGGGCCCTGCCTCCAGGAGACCAGGATTTGAAATGGGAACCAGACCACAGCGCTCAGTAAGTCTGAGCTTTCCTTTTGCCAGAAGCAGATTTCCATACCCACCTCCCTACTCAGCAATCCACAGCCCAAAGCCTGAACCGGCCCATCCCAGGACTTCCTTCCCTCTTTGGTCCTTCCCTCCTATGTGACCACTTCTTGGCAGGACTCTACCTGCCTAGGAGGCCCACAGAAGGGTAAACTGAGGCTAGTCCATGCCTCTCCCTGTTCCTAATGCCCAAGGGCCCAGACCTCTGAACCAGTTCAGGCATCAAGGCCTACCTCTCAGTGACGCTGTCTCAATGCTGGACATAGACAGTTTTTTTAACCTCTTCTTTCCTCTCTTGGCATTGTAGATGGAGTTAATTCTTTGGACAAGCTGGGTGAGAAAAGCCGGAAGGATGAGAGAATCTTAACACCAACTACCCCTACTTCCAAGAAGGCTGATTAGTACAGGCCACGTGTTCCCTTACTGGCCCAAGCCTTCTTCTGCCCTCTCCACACCAGGCCCAGTACTGGTCTCCCTGCTGCACTGACTCCAAGTAGCTGCCTGGTAGCTCTCTATCTACCTAACCCCCCAAGTGGTCTTCTGCTCCATTAAATTTAGTTCCCTAGAGGAAGGAACTGTGATCAAACTGGACAGGATGGGAGCTTCTGGGTCCCAAGAGTCACTGAACCGAGACAAAGAGCTCCTCAGATGCAATAACAGGAACACGGATTCGTCCTTCCCCTCTGGACTACAACCTGGGGCCCCGACAGGAAGGAGCTCAATTCCCATTATTCCCAAGCATTGTTTGCAGGCTAAAAATACCATTTGGCTAAATCCTGCTGCTTTTTGGGCTGAGGATTTGGGCCTGGCTCCCTGTGTGTGCAAATCACTGCTGAAAACTCTCAATCCTGAGAGTTATAGAAGGGGAGACCCATGTTTAAGTCCGAGGTCTTTCAAAACCTGGAAATGCTTATGCGTGCACAGAGACCTCCAAATGCACACCCCCCACTCGCTAATGGGGGGCCTCCTGAGGACTGGTTTCCACCCACCCAAAGGCATGGAACGTCCCCTGGGTGCCGAGACTGGCCTGTTCTAACGTCTGCCTATCATTTATCACTTAACACAGCTTTATTGATAAGAAAAGGGGATAATTAGCCAGATGAAAAAGAAAGGCCAGTGCATGGACCCAGAATATGCTCAGGGAGAATCGAGGAAGCAGCCCCAGAGGAAGGAAGGAAGGAAGGAAGGAAGGAAGGAAGGAAGGAAGGAAGGAAGGAGAGACATGCTACCCGCCTGCCTGCCCAGCAGCCCAGACCGAACTGGGGAGGCTACCTTGGGAATGCGGCGGGCCCGGCGGCTGGAGAGCAGCTCGCTCGTGGTGCTGAGGCTGTCCTCATTGAGGCTGGAAGGTGAAGACGGCAGGCTCAGCTGAGCCAGCAGCAGCATGTCGTCATGGCTGTGCCTCTTGGGTAATCGTGGCAGCCGGTGGCTCTTCCTTTCCGACCAGTTCCCACTGCGCAGGGACTGGCTGCCGGGTTTCAGGGAGAGCTGGCATGGGGGAAGAGAACACGGGAGAGGAACTCACCCCTGAAGCCTCAGGCGGCATCCATCTGCTAGGGCCTGGACATAGCAGCCACAGGCTGGCATGCCTGGCTCCCCGAAACCCATCCTGGAATTCCCATCCACCAGGGTTTCCTCTTTCAATTCAAGACCTCAGCTGCTAATCAGCAGGTCAGGGCTAGATTAGAAACTTGCTTCCACAAAGGAAGTTTAATTACTTCTGCCAGAATAAAGCAAGCAGAGGCTGAGAAAACTGGCCTCTCATCTGAGTGGAAAGAGAGGGCCAACTGGGAATTCTGGGAACTCCTCCTGAGCTCTGGGACAAGGCTTAGACTTTGCTCGTGACTGAGCCTGGCTGATGGAGGGTCTTCCCGCCTCAGCCCAATCTGGTTCTAAAAGGCTTCGCTAGCAGAGGCCATAATCTCCGTGCCAGCCTGGTCCTGCTCACTTCTCCCAGGGGGGCACACAAAGGCTCCGGGCTCTGACCACCAAAGCCCAGCAGGGAAGGTCTCACAGCCAGCCGGCTCCCTCGCCCACACGGTCCTGGCCTGCCTCCACCCCCAGCCCTGATCTACTTTCTGCCTCGCTCCGTCTAGACCGACTTCCCATCCTATAGCACAGGGCACCTTACTCTCAGCGGATCCAGCTCGCTGCAAGAAAAGCAGCGCCCTCTGCAAACTCAGCAGGCAACCCACCCATTGTCTAGACCTGGCATTTCCTCTCATCACTCTTCCGTAACTCCTCCTTCCTCCCTCTCCCCCAATTTCCTCCTCCAGCCCAATCGGTCTGGCAATACATATTCAATGGAAGCCTGTTTGAACAGAGCACATTAGGAAGGTAAATCTTTTATAAACACAATCATATCATTCCAAAGCCAGAGGCGATAATTTTTATATTCTCTAGCCAATGTTATAAAATATCTGGGCTCCTCCATTTGTATAGAGAATCAGAGTTGCCTGGGTTGATCCAAGAAAGCATCTCAGTTCTCCTGCCTCCTCTCCACCCTGGACAAGGGCAGAAGGAGTGAACGGGCCTCCTTTGACCCTTCACCTTTCTTCTCATTCTGCCTTCTGTCAGTCCATTCGTCAGAGATTCATTCTTCCTCCCTCCAACAGGAGTTGGCTCCAGGTCTCGTGGACACCTGGCTAGCTCTCAGATCTGGTTCTTGGGCCTATGCCTGGCTCCCAAATGCTAGTGCTGAGATCATTTCTGCCAGCGCTGCAGAATACTAAGACTCCAACCAGGGCCCTGTCTTCCTGTTTCCCACAGAGGAGGAATAATAAGACAGCAGACTACAGGGGCTCCTGCCTTAGTTTGGCAGCTCAGAGCTCTCACACTGAAAGGAAGATGATAGGACAGGATGCCCCTAAGAGCATGCCTTGATTGTCCACAAGGGCTTCAACATGACGGAAGTCCCGGAGTGCAGAGCTCTTTCCTGAGGTCACCTCCTTTGCCAACACTAGTGAGGGGAAAAGGCTGAGCGGAAGCTGGCCCAAGCCTTAGTAGAGCAGGCCCCCACTGTGGCCCTCATGCTGACCCTACAGGCCCAAGTGGGTGCTGCCATTACCTGAGTAGGTGGGTTGTTGTACTTCCTGTCCTGAGGACTCCACATCCTGTGCAAAGAGTCCAAGGAATTCTCAGACAGTTGCTGGGATTTTCGTCCCGCTCTTCGGCTCTTCAAGTCCACATCCTCATATGGATTCTCCTTGGGCAGCTCTCCTGCAGAGGAGGAAAAGTTAGAGTAGGGGGAGAGAGGAAGATGGAAACATACGCACTCTCACACACACACAAACGAGCAGAATTCCTATGAACCAAAGAGAATGGCTTCTGCCTGGCTCTTCAGCTCATGAGTCATGCAGCTGCCTGTCTGCAGTGGGAGGCTACAAACAGATCCTGGCTCCAAGTGCAGAAGCTGAACCCCCCACCCCCGGTTCAGCTCAGCCTTGTCTGGCCTCTGCTTTATAAATTCAGGGATTGCACAAGACTGGCTCAGCCACCCCTGCCTGTGCCCAGCCAGAGGACAGAGCCAACACCAAGCATCTTTCCTTGGCCCCAGTCCCTCTGCTGCAAAACCCCCAGAGATATAGAGTCAGAGATACACAGTTCAAGGTAGAAAAAGCTTTCAGAGGTCACATGGCTGTCCCTTTACCCTTTTACCGACTGCTTCCTGAGGACCCACTTTTGGAGGATGGGCATGGAGGAACTCTACAGAACTCTAGGGAGCAGGTCTTTCCCAGGCCTCCTTCTCACCTATTACACTGCTCAGCACTGCTGCAAGGCAGGTCTACTGTCTGGTCCACGGAGAGAAACCCAGCACCAGCAGTGAGTGCTCGGTCATTATTTACTTAATGAACAGCTCTTACCACTGTGTCACTCTATTTCCTCTACCACTGAGCTCAGCAAAAAGAGAATGGTCCTCACTCCCTTTTTGGAATAAATGCCCCTGCTGTGACACAGGGGAGGTGTGAAAGGCTTGAAAGGAGTCTGAGCCAAATCCATGGCAGCAGGCACTGGAGTGGCAGGACCAGGGAATGTCAGAGTCCAAAGCCCAGTCCCTGCCCTTGAAGAGCAACGCCTTCCCACAAAGCCACCCCCGCCTGCCCCCTTCCCTCCAACACACGCCCACATGCCTAGACTTCTCTAAAATACAGTATTATGAGCCAGGTCAGTCCTGCAGCAGCATCACGGTGGTGACAAGGTCCCTGGGGACTGGGAGTATCTTTCCATATCCACTCCTCCATTATCAACACCACTGTGTGGGACCTGCGACCTAGGTACCAGTGACCAGAACCAGGCTTTGCCGGAGGGAGCACACGTGCTGAGCCCCAGGGCTCACTCAGCTTTTCTCTGTTCAGCAGCAGGACTGAACCTGCTCAGTGGGTGACCACTGAGCCCCAGAGAAAAGGATCTGAGACTGGATCAAGTGGTTCCCAACACCAGCTGAGTCCTCAGCAACTGAGCAGCCGTTTTCCTGTAACACAGTCATGATATGAAAATGACTTGTCTCCATTCCAGAGCCCTGACTAAGCAGAGCTGGCCCAGCAACCCTGGCTCAAGAAGCCAAATATTAAACCTGGCATCCCCTGCATGTTTTCCCCAGCCTACCCCACTGTGGGCACGCAGGAGGAGTCAGGACAGACTCTGTACTTCTTGGCCCCTCTCCAACATATATCTTGTAGCAGTGAGGTGGGGGATCAAGAATTAGAGAATGAAAGCACGGTCTTCTTGATCCTGGAAAATAGGACCAGAGCATCACTGTTCAGATGGGGACAGGAAGAACATTTATTCCCAGCTCATGAAAGCCAAAGTGCTGTGGGCCAGATGACCAGCCAGAGATCTTATCATCATCCCCCAACCTTGTCTCAACTCCTCTAGACAGGGATGACCTTGTCTCAACTCCTGCAGATCAGACTTTCTCCAAACTGCTGACATTTGGGGCTGGGTAATTCTTGTCATGGTGACTTCCCTGTACGTTTGTATGATGTTTAGCAGCAACCGTGACCTCAATCCACTAGAGGACAGTAGCAACCAAAAATGTCTCAGCCACAGTCAAATGTCCCCTGAGCAGGTGGATGGATGGGTGGATGAATAGATGACGGAAGGACGGAAGGAAGGAAGGAAGGAAGGAAGGAAGGAAGGAAGGAAGGAAGGAAGGAAGGAAGGAAGAAACTGCTCCTCCTTAATTAAGAACCACTGCTTTCATAGGGAATATGGCTAATAATATTGTAATAACTATACTGGGGTGCCAAAAAATGTATACAAGTGGACACTTTGGTCAACGTTGCTCAAGCAGTAATTCGCTGTAATTAGAAGTGTCTGGACACTGATGGTAACCACTCTGAGCACCTCTTGTAATTGCAGAAGTCTAATGTGACTTGTATTCATCTTTTGTTATTAGTATATATTGAGTATTATGATTTTAATAGTTTTTTTCCTTTCTTAAAATGTGTATACATTTTTTTGGCACCCTCTGTATATGGTGTTAGGTGGGTACTAGCCTTATTGGGGTGATCACTTCATAAGGTATATAAATGTCTAACTGCTACGTTGTACACCTGAAACTAATATTATATTGCATATCAACTATAATTGAAAAATACATTTTAAAAAAAGAACCACTGGGCCGGCCGAGTGGCGCGATGGTTAAGAGCTGGCTTGGGACGCCAGAGGGCCCCGGTTCGGATCCCACATATGAGGGCCAGTGACACTGCCCTCTACAGCTAAGATGGTGAACAGCAGCTCAACCTGGAGCTGGGCTGCCATAAGTCACCAGCCAACAGCATAGGCTGCAGCCCCTGTGGCAGTGGGTTGCCATGGGCTACCATGTGTAGCCAGCAGCCAGCGTGAGCAGCCAGCAGCCGCAGTGAGCGGCCATCCAGAAGCCGGCAACTGATCTGCCTCGCCCGGGAAGAGCGCAATGACGGTGCCAACTTGGGCCAGTGAAGCAACGTCCTCCACAGCTAGACTGAAGAACAAAACGACAGCAACTTGTCTGTTCCCCTTCCCCCAATTCCCCAGCACTGTTCCCATCCCCCCAATTCCCCAATTTAAAAAAAAAAATTTTTTTAAAGAACCACTGCTTTGGATGGCTGTTTCTACATAGTTTGAATACCATGACGAGTCCCAAATCAAACCCTCTTTTCCTCCATCCATCCTTCCTCCTCCCTCCCTTCTTTCTTTCCACATAATCAGAGCTTTGAACATTGATACAAAATCCCAATCTCCAAAAAAACAAAAACAAAAACACATGCAGGAGACTGAGGCCCGGGGAAGCAATAGATGTACAATGTTCATGCACAGCAGTGACAACCTGGGAGGAAACACTCGGGAGCAGCCAGGTTCTCAGCACTAGTCTTGCCTCTGGAAACTAAGTTTCAGAAAAGCCTCAAATGCCTGCTCCTCCTGCCTGCCCAGTCCTAACACCAGCCTCTTTCTTCTCCAACAATGTTTAACATCCTCTCTGATAGAACCAGGACACTGATCATTTCTCCAGGAAACGACCGCTGGCCCCGGCCCAAGCCCTGCCTCCCCGGCCTCAGCTTGGGCCCTTCACAGCCCTAGTTCACCTGCTACTCTCAACTTCCTAGAGTGTTCCTGACGACGCTTTTGGAGCTGTCTCACAGCGATACTCCCAGGTACTCTCCAGGTAGTAAGGGTGCCCAGGGGATGGGGAAGTGCAGAGGCTAAGCAGGCCCTGAGTCCTACAGCCAGTAACTGAACCTGCTGAGATCACGTTAATACCAAATCAAAGGCTTAGCGTTGGGAGAGGAGGAGGCCTGGGGAATAGGGCTTCCTCCAGGGGAGCAGAGCTACAGCAAGGCTGGAGAAGCTACAGCTGAACAGGGAAACATGGTGAAGATTTAGGAGGGGCATGGACGGGAGACAGAAAGCCTGGCAGACCACAATACTGATCTGCGCATCTGCCCACACAGCTTCCCTGAGGGCAGCCCCACCACCCTGTGAGAAGGAGAAGAGGTACGCCCTCTTCCCTGGAGTCCTGGTCCTAAGCAATCCCATCTCATCTCATGAAGCTGGCTGGGGAAGCCAGAGGTCTCAACCCTTCCCAGCTTTGCTGATGAGATAAGGGGACAAGGGCATGGCCAAGAATTTCTGCTTTGCACTCTTTTAAAGGGGCTGTTCAGAGCTCAAATTTATCACACTGATTCTCTTGAAGGAAGAACCCAGCCCCTCCCAGCCCTGCCCCCTCTCCTCCCCACAGCTCCTTTGGTCATTAACCACAAGTGCCAATGTGCCCCCTCCCCCCAACACACACCCAACTGGAAGAACCAGTTGGGGAAGGGGTGTGTGTGTATGTGTGTGTGTGCATGCTTAGGCACTGAGGATTTCTCCAAACAAAATCCTAAGTTTCCTGGACCACACCCACGGCTAGGGCCCTGGGTCTGCAGCTTCCTTCCCCATCCCTTTCCGGGTTCCAACTAGCCTTTTCTCCAGGTTCTCAGCCTCTCCACTGCCTCCCCCAACCCCCTCACTCACACACTCACACACACACACACACACACACACACACACAGTAGAGGGAGGGTCAGGATAAAGACCCAACTCCCCCCACAATGCATAGCACATCATAGATAGGGAGCTCTAAGGAGTCAGTTGTTACCCACCCTCCAAGTCTGGACACCATTTCCCAACTGTCCGGGGACTGATCCCTGGGCTGCACCTCTTGGCTGCAGCCTCTATGCTGTGAGGTGCCCGCCATTCCTTACTGCTTCCCGGCGTGGGGACAAACAAGAGAAGAAGGCAAAGAGAGCAGAGGCTCAAAAAGCTTTGCAGTCAGGCTGACTGGCGCTGTCCCCAGCTCCCATCCCACTCAAGTTCCTGGAAACTGTCTCTCAGCCTGAGCTAGCTGACAGGAGTGGGAATCTCTGGAGGAATGCAATCCGGGCTCCTTGGTCAGGCGCCGAGGCCACTCCACACAACTCCCTATCAAGCTGCTTCCTTGCGGGTATTTTTTTAAGAGTCAGGCTCAGAATGCGAATGATTATAAGGCTTTGTAGAACGGCAGCATCTTCCAGGGGCAGCTGTCAAATTGGACAGGCGAGAATTAACAGTCCCAGGAAGCACCAAGGCAGTCACTTTGTTTTTGAACCCCTCTATTGCAAATTAGCAGGATAAACCTCAGCCTATTTTGGAGAATCCCACCCCAGTTCCCCAGGGTGTAACGCCAGCAAACTCCCAAGGCCCCTCGTTTAAATCCACTGTTCAGAAAAAAGATATGATAGTCTCTGGCCCTCAACCTCTAACAAGCCAGGAACTCCAGTCCAATCGGTAGGTCCCCAAGATGGGAGATTTAGCACCGGTGTTCTCTCCCCTGCTCCCCTGCCCAACCCATTCCCTGCCCCCACCTCATTATCATACATCCCAAATTGAGCTCTGTCTTTCCCTCTGCAAGAGCCAGGTAATACCAAAGGAACCTGAAATGACCATAACCTCACAGAGCACAGGCTGGGTCAAGAACAGAGAGAGGCTCCCGGGAAGTCAGGCGCTGGTCAATTCAAGGCAAAAGGTGAAACTGACATTCAGGGCTCAGCAACAAGCCCCACCCTCACCCCTCAAGCCTCTGGGGGAGGGTCCAAATTCTTGAGCCTGTCTCCAGAGATGGAGAAAGGGATGAATCAACCAGAATCTAAGAGAAAAATATTCTCCCTTGTATTTCCCTCTAGCCTCCATGGTCAGGTCTAGAAGTCCAGACGGGGCCATTGTGAAAGATACAAATAAGGAAAACATGCCCAGGACACCTAACTAACTACTGAAACCCACCCCAAAGCAAAACTCGGGTGCCTGGGCTACTCCCCGGCCCTCCCTCCTACACCATCCCCTTGAGTCTTCCCCCATTCCAAAATCTAGTGAGCAGCTGAGGAGCACGCCGCAGCTCCAACCTCACCCTGTACCAGCCCTTACCCACGGCTCTAGCTCAGCCATCCAAGAAGCATCCAGGCTGCTCCTGTATTTTCTTGCCTCCTCAAGTAACATCCCAAAGTGGCAGGAAGTCCCCTCTACTGAGTGGGTAGGCTGAGGCCCAGACACACTTGCTTCCCTCTTCCTTTTCTCTACCCTGACCTAAGAAGTCCCAGAGAACAGTTCTGTTGCTCAGGACAGTGGCTCCAAAATTCTCACGCCCCCACCCCCCACCAGACACTGCCCCCAGTAACCCCAAACAGAGCCCTGGAATCATGGAACCCCGGGCAGTTCACATGGTTGAAGCGTCCTTTTTTCTTACGGCAGTTCAGCCGATACAGGAACATTCCCCGACCTGAAACCCCTGCGCAGCACAGAAGGGCTGCTGAAGTTTCTCAGACAAGAGATAACAGGGAGGCCCGGTGTTGGCCGCGCCTCCTCTGCCCACTGCAGCAGCCACACGGGGTGCTCCCAAGGGCCCTGGACACTAATGTCATTACAGTTTCTTCCAAACTAGAGGAAATGGGAATGTACTTGCAACACGGGTGGGAGGGAGATGGGGCTGTGCCTCTCTCTGATCCCCACAGCTCTTGACCTCAACTCTGGGTGACCCGTGAGTACAAACCTTGTTCCCAGTGGTAAGGGAAGGGGTCTCCCTCCCCAAGCCCCTTTGCTGTTCTAGGGGATCTCACTCGCACAGTCTTCCTGTTATATCCTCATTTTGGATGGCTACAGGCTATCCGCTCCGTTCCCGGGAAAGTGGTGCCTATGTGGATCCAAGCACTGCCGCTGGCGCCCCAGAAATGCTGGCCCCGCAAGCTCTAAGGAGCAAACTATGAACCTGATGGCTCAGATCAAATGAGGGAATAGATGATTCTCTCCTCCTAAGATTCCACGACCTTATGAGAATCTAGGGGGTTCTTATCCCCTAGGACCAGTCTTCTCTAATGTGTTAGCTAAGTTATGTTCTCAGCCTCAAGGCCTAACACAGAGATAAGACAGAGACAGAAACAGAGCTGAGAGAGGGCGCGGACACGTGAACCAGCACGCAGCTTCTCTTCTCCTCACACCCCACACTGGGACACCCGTTTTACCTGAGCAGAATTCAAGCCTCCACCAGAGAATGAGGCCAGAATTAAACCAAAAGCCAAAAAGAAACCCAACCCAGCCTAATTATTGGTGTTTCATTGACCCCCAAACACAGGTTTGCCGACCCCAAGTTCTCCCAGTTGTTGGAGGACAATTCCCCAAGGTGTGTTACATTTCTGACCTTCTGGGCAAGAGAAATCAATGGTTCCAGATTATCTTTCCTAATATATTTATATAGCAAACAGTCTTGGAAGATAGAAATAGTGTCTCCCTCCAGGGCAGAGGCAGATGTGTTTCCTGACCAGGGCAATAAGGGTCATGTCTTCGCATGGGCAGCTTTGCCAGCAGCCCCTTGACAAGATGGAGTTTCCTAAGCTGAGTGCAGCCTCTCCCTGGACCTCCTCCTCACTGCCCACTGGGACTCAGAAGCCAGGGGAACCCATTTGAACGCTACGCTCATGCTGCCTGTTGTGCCACAAGTAATAACGTCCTTTTTCTACGATCCAGGAGTCTTGTGCCTTCTGCCAGTATCTGTGAGACTGGAGCAGGCTAAATTTGTTAGCTTGCAGGCAAAGTAAAATCTCAGATGCTTTCCCAGTTCTTGACACCACTTACTTTAAGGAAAGAGAAAGGGAAAGATATAGCAAGAAACCAGGTACTGGGCTAGATACTCTGATGTGTATTTTACCTCATTTAATCCTAATAATAATCCTATGAAGTATTACTATTATTATTGTTGCTGTTTTTGTTATCATAACATTATCATTTGAGAAAACAGGTCTCAGAAATGTTACATGAGTTGCCTAAGAACACATAGCTACGGAAGGGAACCTATGGGACTCCAAAACCTTCCAAAAATAAAAGAAAGGGAATGATGTGGTTTTCCGCCTTTTGTGGTCCCAGAAGCCCTTTTGGTTTCAGTTCATTCAAGGCCAGGCTTTAATCTCTTAGCTGCTCAGTCTTTGCTAAACTGCCCCCTCGGATGCCCATTTCCTTGAGAAGTTCCAGAAGCTGGGCCATGTCTGTCCACGGTGAATGAACTGGAACCCGGGGATGTCCCCCCATTCCTGTTCTTCTGTAGCCCAGAGACAACCCAGCCCACCACCTCGGCCACTGCTTACCCACAATATCTTCATAGGCATTCTCTTCTAAAGTGCTTTTGGATCCAAACTTGGGTTGGCTCTCAGTACCATTCTCAGTGGGAGAAGAGGGGTACAGGGACTGGAGACTGGATGCATCCTCAAACTCAAAGGATTTTCTGTGGATAACAAGAGCATGAGTCATTCCGGCTGAACCAGATTCCTAGGGCCTTGTTAGAGAACGGCCATGGGCACCAGCAAAGACCAGAGGTCCTCCTCACAAGACCAGTTACTGAGCAAAGCACAAGATGGATCCAAACTTACCACCCCAATGAAGAGCTAGATGGTCTGAAAGGCCCTAGCCTGGGTGACTGCAAATAATGCCAATAACAACTACCACAGCCAAAAAAGGTACTTTGTGTCAGACGCTGTGTCAGGTGCTTTAGTGTGTTATTTCATCAGTCTTCACAATGCTGCTGCTAGGTATTGTGCCATTTCGCCAATGGGGAGACAGAGGCTCAAGGAGATGAAGCGACAGAGGCAGGACTCGCCCGGGCTTTAACGTGGGCCTCTGAGCCCTCCTTGAGAAGTATCTGCCATTGCCACAGGAACTGAGTGCCTGATCTGCCTTCAGAGTCTCACATCATGTCTGCATCCTGGCAAGGGCTCCCGCACTGGGTGGGCAGTAAAGACTCAACACAGGACGGGTGATGCCCAGGGTTGTTTGGGGATCAGGGAAATAGTTGGTGGTGAACAGTTTGTTGAAACAGGAGGGGCTGAGTCCTCAGAACAAATCACACCACTTCTGAGGTGGAACTACAATAGGAGGGCACCTTGCAGCCAGAAGCTACTTCTAAGATATCCAGCTTCCCTTCAGTGAGTCACCGGCTCCATTCCATTCCCTGGATAACCTTCCCTTCTACTGCGGAATTTCAAAAGCAGTTTGTTAACTCCTCAGAAACCCTGAGCCCACAGCATTCTCTACTACTCTCCTTCATGGTGGAGGCACTTCCCTCACCTAAGACTTGACCCCAGCTGTGTCCTCTCCCTCTGCAAGGCAGGTCCGAGCAGGCTGCTGGGGAGGGAGAGAAGGAAAGGCACTGACTGAATCCCTCCTCTCACCCATTCACACCTCCCTCTTCTTTTGGGTACAATTAGACCTTCCGGCCAATGAAGTCCTTTCTCTCTTGTTTAATGGGCAACTCCTGCTAAGGGTCCCGGGATGCAGGTCAAGGACTAAGTGTTCTAAAGGCAACATCTTGTTCTCAGCTTGCCTGGCTACTCTGTAGCATTTGACACAAGCACACACTCTACACTGGCACCCAGCTCCCTTTGCCTCTATGACACGGCTCCTCCGAGTTTTCAACGGCCTCTCTAGCAATTATTTTTCAGGCTCTTGTGAGGGATCCCCTTTTCCATTTGCTTTTCAAATGCCAGGGTCTCTCCGAGTTCTGTCTTCAAGACTCTTTTGCTCACTCTGCACTTTCTGGGGGTCCAATATTGATGGCCATCACCCTATCTACCATGGTGACTCCCAAATCTCTGCCGCTGGCCCCAACATCTCAGCCAGCTCAATATCCAATGACTGAGCACAGTGGTTCCTGAATGTTGGCCCTCAGACCTCTACTGGTCTGAGACCAAACTTCCACTGATGTATACAGTGGAGTCAACATCTTACACAGGTAGTTCTCAAGTCAGCACAGAAGACACAAATTATGTTCAGCCAAATTATCCTTGAAAATCCCTCAGGAAGGTACCATGTCAAAGACCAACACACGTGTCTTTCATTAAGACTAATATCTACCTCAGATTTCTTAACAGATTTGTTTTTCTTTGGTCCAATACCAGAAGAAATATTTGGCTTGTCTTTTTTAAAAAAAATTACCAAGTATATTAAATATAAGAATCATACCTGGCACAATAGATACAAACTTACCATCTCGTGCTCCTCAGGGGACTATGCTCACTGTGTGGGAAGGCAAACCAAACAACCTGGACTTTTTGAACCGTTTTTCTTTTTTTTTCCAAGAGCACAGATTGAAATTTGCTAAGTTAATTCTTACAGGAAGCGAGTCTGCCATATATGGTACATGTGTGTGTATATCTTCTAGATAAGTATAATGTGTGTGGGAGTATGTATAAAACCTTCAGGCTGATGTACTGTGGCCCCATCCTCCCCCTCCCTTTCACCCAGCTGCTTTCTGCTGTTCTAAATTTAGCTCAGCAACTCCATGAGGAGGCTTCCTTCACTCCCCAGGCTAATTTAGATGCCTCTCCTCCCCTTGGGTCTCTGCAGGGCCCTGCACTGACATGGATCAGGGCACGTAGCACAGCATCTATGATTTATTTGTGCATCAATCTCCTGCACCAGACCACGAACTCCTTGAGTGGAAGAACCATGTCTTATTGGCCCCTTTCTCCCCTTGAGCAGCACAAGGAATGGCGCACAGCAGGCTCTGGGTAGGTGTTTATAGAAATAGGTGAATAGAGACAAAGCAAACACTCTCGGAGGGCTGTTAAAAACTTAAAGAGCCAGCTACCCTTTGCAGAGGGCTCTTGTGACTCACGGCTCTGAACCTTCGTTCTTCCTCTCTGCACATGTCAGGAAAATTTCTATATGAGGTGGGATGTGCTGGATGAAGCCGGAAGTGTGGGGTCAGACTGAAGAATCCCAGAAGTGAAACAAACCCGAATGCCCACCTGACTTTGAGTTAGAAGAGAAAGGTTGGGGGGTGGGAAGACAGGCCCTCCAAAGGAAGCCGGCTCCCCAGACTACTCCAATTCAGAGAACATGCCTGTCAGCTTTCCCTAACTCCAACAGCTCCAGCCCCCAGGTCACGGTCATTGTGGAGATGGCCTGGGGAGTCCGGTTCAGGAATGCTGAGACTGACGGGAAAGCAATGCGAGTCTCAGAACAGGTCATTCTTGGACCTGGCCGAGAAGTAGGTGAAATGTTCTTTCACTCCTTTCCTATCAGTCTCCCCCTTCAAGATCCAAGGACCCAGGCCCAGGTTCCTATATTGCCAGGCAGCACTCAGGAAAGAGGAAATCCTGTTAAATGTGTCAAGACTATTGTGTTAATAAAAACATGCAGTATTCAGACACTGCCGCACTCAGAGAAAGCAATTTCTAATTATTTCAGGTAGTCACGAGGCTAAGATCCTACTGGTCTTCTAGTCACTGTCTATTCTGTCTAAAAACAAGGTGGCCCTCTGCTTCTCACAGAGGACTAAGGAAGTTCCAGCAGGGCTCGGGACACAGCCTAAATCTACTCCAAAGGCTACACCCAGTCAACATTTTCAGTGTACGGCATTTGGAAGAAGTGCTGTTACCCTCCTACTTGTGTTTAAGTACCCTTATCCTGCAAGAGCAGAACAATCTCTTTGTCACCTGCGTCCCGTTACCACCTAACAATTATCTGGTGCTTCAGCACTTATAAGGCACCACTGACTGTGACCCATGACTACCATCTGCTTTGGCATCCTCCACTGAAAAGAAAGCCACCATGCTCAGCGACAAGACGTGGAGAGGCATGCATTACCTGCTCTGGGACTTGCGGTGCCCACGCACGTCCTTCTTGGGTCTCCGGGTGACTGGTGGGGCTGGGGTGGAGGGCAGGGGTGGTGGAGCAGCAGGCGTGGGTGAAGGAGGTAGACCATTGCTTGGCTTACTCTTGGGGTTCTTGTCGGCCTCATATTCAAAGGTGCGCTTGGGTTTGGGGACAGGATTCACAGCGGGATCTGGGGAGCTCTTCGATGGCAGCAGCTGGGAGCTCGGGCTATTCCCAGGGGTCCCTGTCTTAGTGGAGCCACTGCTTTCCCTCTCCAGGGGTGGGCCCGCCTCCCCCCCAACTCCAGCCACTCCTCCTGCCCGGATGCCAGCGCTCACACTGGCGCTTCCTGTGGGTTCCTCCAAGGCGCCCAAGGTCCCAGGCTTCCTTCTCCCTCGGTCTACACTGTAGCAGCTGCTGGGGAGCTGGGGGAGTCCCCGGCCTGGTTGCTCCTTCAGGGCCTGTTCAATTTTCTGGATGCGACTCAGCACTGCTGAGCTCTCCTTCCTGTTACCATGCCCCCTGAGGAAGGCACTGGGCTCACTCCGGCCTGGCCGTTTCTCCAGCCGGTGGAAAGAGTCCCGGACAGGGAGTGCCTCTCCCTCCTCCTCGGTCTCAGGGTAGGAACACTCAGAGAAGGTCCTGCTCATCCTCCGGAGGCCCTTGAAATCAAAGGTCTTTTCTGAGCTACAGGGGGACGGCACCACGCTGGGACAGCCCACGCTGGGGCAGCCCACGCTGGGGCAGCCCTCACTGACCGCCCACTCGCCCCCAGAGCCCTCCCGTTTCTCTCCACACATGCTCATCCTGGGCAAAGCCTCTTGGCGACCCTCCCATGCTGAAATCTTCTCCCGGATGCCCAGGCTGTGGGCACGGGGGCCAGTGCGGTTTTGAAAGATGCTCCGTGGGCCAGCTGCTGGCCCCAGGGATGGAGTGCTGTGGGCAAGAGGGAGGCAAGCAGCTATCCCCTCTACATCCTGGGCTGCCCCTTGAACACTCTCCTTCTGGTCTTCTCTCTTGCACACTGAAGGGCTTCCGTCCAAATAACCAAAGCTGGTGGCCTTGAGGGGACAAATGGGTGGTGAAGTGTCTGGGGAGGAAGCTTGAGGATTTTGGGGTGAAGGATCACGGGGGTGCCAGTCCTTGAGGAGCAGCCGGGAGCTGGAGCGGCTTGGGTACCTGCAGGCTGACGTTTCACTATCACTGAGGGGGTAGATGGGACTCCTTGGTGGGGAGAGAACTGGAGGTGGAGAGACTGACTGAGACCTAGGAGCAAAAAAGAAAGAAAAAGAAGAGAAAATGGCAGTGAGTGACCTGACAACCACAGGCATCGTGTTTGAATCTTAGAGAGCTCAGAACCTCCTTCCCATAAAACTCTTAAGCTCAAAGTACTCTATTTAAGTAATGCACCTTCAAAGCTGTCCTCAAGAAAAGAAACAGCTCCTTGAGCACAGCAGGCCAAACTCAGTGGGCCTCTTTGCCCGATTCATCGCCAGAGACTCCTCGTACTGTCAGAAACAGAAGCCAGTTCTACGACAGGTGAGAGCATCCCAGGAGTCTACACCTGCCAACTAGAGAAGAGTTAGACCAGTGGCGTGCTGGTAGATGTTTAACAATCAGTTCTCTGGGGAGAAAACATAGATATGCAGCATTTGCCAAGTTCCACGGTATAAATGTATAAATGTTCCTACCAAGGCTGATTTTGAGCTATCGATTTGATGACATTGAATGTGGAGTTGGCAAGGGGTGCTAATGATCGGTTTTCATAAGCTGGTATAAAGCAGCTCCATTTCCTGAAGTAGCCCCCAAATACACTCAAGCCCTTTGATCTGTCTCCTTAACAAGAACGCTCCCTCTGAGACTTCCACTACCAGACACAAGCTCCTGCTCCTCAGCCTGGGTCTTGATCAAAATTCAGATCCTTAAAGGTCTCAAAAGGATCAGGAGGGCCCCTCAAGACAGAGTCCTTTCCACTCTAACTGAGAAGGCTAGGGGGAGGGGAGGGCACCTCCTTAGGCAGCTCTACTCTCCAGCAGTGGCATCCCATCAAACACCAGCCACTTCCCAGCTCCAAATCTACATACAGATCTTAGCAAATACCGGAAATAGTTCAAAATAAATGTTTTTATATATATATTGACTCGTTCAATCTTCATCAAAACTCTATAGCGTTATTATCACTTATTATTATCCCCATATTATAAATGAAAAACACTAAGGCATAGAAAGGTTAACTATCTCATCCCAGATCACTCAGCTGGTACATGGTAAAACCAAGACATGAACTTACACTATACTATGCTGCCTCTCTAAAGAGGCAGCAGTGGCCTCTGCCATCTTTGTGAACCACCGGGGCCCCCAGACACAGCTCAGCAGAAATCCCCACAGCACAGGGCACAGCCCTATCTTTTTTTTTTTTTTTTTAATTAAAGTTTATTGCGGTGACGATGGTTAGTAAGGTTATATAGGTTTCAGGTGTACAATTCTGTACATCATCTATATATCACATTGTGTGTTCACCACCCAGAGTCAGTTTTCCTTCCGTCACCATATATTTGATCCCCTTTACCCTCATCTACCACCCCCTCGCCCTCCCCACAGCCCTATCTTGAATGCAGCATCATTCAAGTGTCTGAGGACCTCTTGGTCTTCCCTACTAGACCACGATTTCTCCTAGGTGGGGAGACACATACTCAGTATCTGGAAGGTGCTCAGTGAATGATGAACAAATGAAGAAAAAAAGAGATAAAGGTGAGCTTATTGCATAGAACTATGAGCATAATTCCATTTCAGTACACTTTTCTAGTTGTCTACTTGGGTAACCACTGTAAACTTTCAGAATTCTTCCCAGTTTTAGTTCAGCGACAGCAGGGCTTTGCCGACACTGCATGCTACAAAGGCTTATCTGACCCTCATGTCACACATGGCCCTCAAAGAGCTGGACAGTCTAGCCTCGCAGCCTCCAGAGTGCCATGCCATCCACAGGAAGGCAGCCAGCTGCCCCCGAGCCAGGCTGCTGTCACTGCTTGCTCACACACAGAAAACTGGAGCTCGGGTGAGTCAGGGATTGGCCAACAATTCCCTGTTGGGTCATAGCCTCTGGCTGCCCCCGATCAACAGGAAACCTCAACATGCTTAAGTTGTTTTTAAAAGTGCAAGTCAAACAAGAGCCTTCCCACGTGTACATGGGCACAGAGGAGAGAAATTCGGTGCCTAGCCAAGCCAATGACCAAAGGACTCTGCTCAGTGAGGAAGTGTGAACAGAATGAACCTCAGCACTCCCCAGGGTAGGCAGTGGCAGGGCGATATGCCAGACTTGAGCCTGGGGAGATCCCAACCTCCTTACAATCGAGAGAGGCCTTAGGTCCCTCACTTATTTTACTGAACCATGGATGCGAAAGGTCCTCAGTCTAGCCCTGAAAGCCAATGAGTGTCTGGGCTACCCAAAGGACTCTACATTTCAGTTCTTCTCAGTTGGAAGTGGAGAAGGTGCCTTTAATAGAGGATAGCTTTATCAACTGTTTATTCATTCAACAAATACTGAGAGAGCACTCTACCATGTGCTAGGCCCTGATCTAGATGCTAGATATAAGAATAAACAAGAGACAAAAATTCATGTCCTCGTGAAGCTTAATTTCCAGTGAGAGATGAGAGGCACCTAATGAGACTCAGAATCTCTTAGGAAGCCTTTTCAGGCTACATATGTCTCAAATCTCAGGACATTTTGATATATGCTTACCTAGGGAGGTGTCTCCTCCACCCGCAAGATGAGAATTCAACCAGTCCATGAAGCCACTGTTACTTGTGCGGGGGGTGGGGCCTAGGGAGGGTGGAGGGGGGGGGATTGGGGGCTTGGCAGATCCCATAGGTGGGACAGAAAAAGCGTTGATGATATCTGGTCTAATTCCAGCATGCTTTCACAAAGAATAATTCTTAACCTCTCTTAGCAGTTCTAGCATGGAGAAATCCCAAGTTAAAGGATTCTCTCAATGCCTAACCTGCTTTAACTGAGGTTTAGTTTATCTCCTCTCGTAAAGAAAAACACAGAGAAAAGACTGGCCCTTTCCTTTAAAGGTCCTGGTTGAGGCCCAGAGCTGCAAGGGCTCCTTGCCGAGCCTCCCCACACAGGCCAGGCCCAACTGGGGATGGGAAAAGGGGCCCCATGCTGACCTGGGGCACAGGCGTCCGTGGGCTCATCACAGAGAGGGCAGCATTCGCTCACTCCGCGTCCTAGGGATGAATCTGTAAACAACACACATAAGGCCCTGCCCCTCCCTCATGGGGCTGCGACTCTCACTTGAGGGTAGAACTCACTGCTATTTCTCCAGGTTTATTAGGAATGTGACCATGGGCAAAGCCACTCACTCCGGAGCTCTGAGCTTCCAGTTTCAACTCCTCAAAATTGTGCTAACTACACCACGGGGCTGTCATATGGGGCAAGTGTGATTATGGATGTGAAGAAATGCTGTCGTACACTGTAACTCACCATGACTTAATTATCATTAGTATTGAGTTTTTCAGCAGGTTATTCCAGGCCAGTTCTCAACAAAGAGTATGAACACCATGACCTTGGGGTTCAGGTGTCAGCATAGCCACTGAAAAGTTACTGACTTTGGGCAAATAACCTTATCTCTCTGCACTTTAATTTCCTTGTCTACAAAAATGGAGGTTAAAAGAACACGTATCTCAGAGGATTGTTGTAAGGAGCAGAGACCAACGATACAAGTCATGTGTGGAGCTCAGTAGCTAACACATAGTCTTCAATCTTAGCGTGGTAATCACTAATATTAACAGGGAGCTGACGATTCAGAATCACTGCTTGGCAAGCTTTTTCAAACAGCTAACTTCTCTGTCCCTGGATTCTAAACATTTGGGGTGGGAGGGGGAGGGAGTAAATTAAATATGGCGATAAATTCTTTGCAGCTCATGCTATCAAAAGGTGGAATCTATTTTTCTGTCCCTTGAGTCTACACTGATCTTGTGATTTGCTTTGACCAGTAGAATGTTGTGGAAATTAAGGTGTCAGAGTTCCAAACATGAGGTCTCACGAGGCCTTGCAGTTTCCCCCTTCACACGTTTGGAATGCTGCCCTGAGACTGTCATGTAAGGAAGCCAGTCTAGTCTTTTAGAGGATGAGGGACCATGTGGAGCATAACCAAGGCACCTCAGCCAACAGCCAGTTACCACGTGAGCCTGACATGGGAGTGTGGTCATCTCAGCGCCAAATGAACCACCTAGATGAGTAAGCCCAGGGGAAACCAATAGAGGAACCACTCGGTGAATGCGCCGAAAGGTTAGGAAATAATAAACTGTTCTAAGCCACTACATTTTAGGGTGGTTTGCTACAATGCGAAGCAGAATGATGCAGGTGGGAAAGGCCAGGCTTGTGCATAATTGGTCCGCCCCCTCCCAGTGCAGAACCACTGCCTTGGGCCTTGTATCCCCACGCCTGTCTCTTTCGCATCCCATCCACAGCGGGGCTGAGTGTCTTCTCACACAGTCTCACCCCTATGCTGCTTTATGCTTCCTTCACCCCTGATTTTTACTGCTGCATTTCCAACTCATTCCACAGAGGAGAGAAATTCGGTGCCTAGCCAAGCC
>NW_017732184.1:28666-52266 GCF_001890085.2 Hipposideros armiger | reverse complement strand
ACCTACCTCTCTGCCTTCGGTCTTAACCCAGTTCCAGTCCATCCTCTCATCTTCCAACAGTTTTATAAAATACAAAACTTACCATGCTTGAAACTCCCCCACTATCTATAGAATGAAGTGCAAACTTCCTGGCATGGATGACAAGGCCGCCATGATCTTGTCACTGGCTATTTTCCTTTGTCATCTCATACTGTCTTTCTCTCAGTACAAGCCTGCCTCCCCCCTTATCCACATCAAGCTCCTTGCTTTTCGTACCTCTAGACCTTGACACATTCTGTTGCCTTTGCCTGGAATGCTGGCCTACGCACTTGCATATCTCTGCGGCTCCTCTGTGGAATCGCTCTTCACTCTACCCCTCTCACCCAGTGGACGTGGCTGATTTTTGATGCTTACACTGTGCCTAGAAAAATGTCTATTTGTAATAACACTCCGTTGGACTATATCGTTTCCTCACACTGGACGATGAGTGGACCTACTTGAAGGTGGCGACGGTGTCTTGTTAATCTTGATATCCCCTGCTCTGTGCACTGTATCTAGAATTTAGTAGGAATTAATATAGTATTTGTGTTGAATGACTAAATCAATGAGTAGAAAATAAATGGTTAAAACCTAGGTGTCCTTATGCCTGTCCACGGCATTGTTCACAGGCTTCCTGACTCCTCTTTGTGCCTGAGGGATAACACAGAAAGGGATGCTTAGTGCAACCCAGAATGACTATCACTCCCCAAGCCCTTTCTTACGAGGCAAAAATCATAGACTAGACCAAGAGTCTAGACACCTGGGTTCTCCTCTGGTCCCGGTTCCTTCAGTTCCTGGGTGTGCTCATGGGCAAGTCACCTAAAAATTCTCTGAGCCCATAAAACAGGGGAAAAACTTGCTATGAGAATCTTAACGTACTAGCTGGTTGACTGAGATGATGTAAATTTTGAAAGTGTTTAAGCACCATAAATCGTTCCATGAAAGGCAGAAAAAATATGAATGAAAGGTAATTATAAAGCAGCTAAAAGACACCTAAGACTCTGCTCTTATCATATCTGGCTCTTTATTCTAGAATGGCAGAGCTAACCCCCAGGGAGACAAAAGCTGAGAAAATGGGCACTCGTGCCACTGCCGTGTCAGCGGGCAGCCAGTTATGCTACTCGGCACAGACGTGGATGCCAACACTGCCGCACATGACCGGCCAAAACCAACATTTCAGAAGAGGGAGCAAGACAAACAGATAAGAGGAGAAAAAGGGAAAGGGGGGAGAATGTCAAGGAAATTTAAAAGAAATAGAGGAGCATAAATGCTCACACACAGACAAATGCATAAGACAACTGGGCAGGATAGAACGGGTATGAAATAAGTTGTGGAAAGAGAAATTTAAAGAGAAAGCAGTGTGTGTGTGTGTGTGTGTGTGTGTGTGTGTGTGTGTACATAAAGTGAGAGTTGAAGTACAAAATACTGCCCTTCCCTCTGGTATTGTTTCACAAGAACATGACCCAGCCCTTGGGTTAGTGACCTCAGCCACTGTCAAGTTACACAGCAGGGAGCATTCGTGGCTAGAGATGCCCCATATATTGTCAACTGCACCTAGGGACTCTTTTTTGGAAGAAAGGCTATCTTTAGTCCTTAATGACAAGCTAGCTCTGAACTCAGCATGTTCTGGCCACAGGGCTATCAGGAAGAGGACCAAGGTGGGGCCAGCTGGGGAAGGTTCCTGAAAGTGCCAGAAATAGCTCAGGGGCACCAAGATGGGCTGTGGGTGCCTGTCTGCAGGTTAAGGTTACACAGGGCCCAGCTTCCAATATGCTTAGTTCCTACGAAGCAGCTGTTTAGCCTGCTTCCAAATGAAACTGCCTGGGCATCGGCCATTCACCATTCCAAGCTGCTCAATGCAGATCGGCCTCATTGCTCAGTGGGCAACAACAACCTCCCACTACTCAGTGACTGCCCCAACGCTGGGCTGGCATTCTCACTGTGCTCCCCCAAGGCCATCCTCTGCGGCGCCCAGGAGGAGAAATGGGAGAAAGGATGCCTGAGTCCTCAGTCAGCAAGTCCAAAAGGGTGCTCCCCACATCAGAGCAGAGGCTCAGCTCAACTCCCACCGACACCTCACTCTGGGACAGTTCTGATACAAAGCCAGAGGACAGGGTGACACTCACGACTTGGCCTTCCTGTTCCCAAACAACTTTATCTCGAATGGGTGGAAAGCTGCATTAGGTCCAGGGCAGCCTCATCCTCCAAGTGGGGCTACATGTGGGCCACCATCTACAGAGACTGCTGAGGTCAATCACGGCGTGTCAGGGTAAGTAGAATGGTAGCTCACTAGAGTCACAGAAGAAACTGAGCCACCGTTTAGCCTCCAGAAAGCTCGCCAAAGCCTCACCCGCCTGCCCTCAGGCTGATCTCTAGGGAAAGCACAAAGAGGACTGGCGAGCTCCTCTCTGGTTGAAAACCCCAAGTCCTTTTAAGAAGTAGCAGCAATGAACACAGAACATTTACAAGACAGGTGCCCTCTCCGAGGTAGGGAAATAGGGTGCCTTATAGGAGCACCCCTCATGCCCTAGTCCAGTAAAAATGGGACTGCTGTATAAGGCAGAACCAGGCATATGCAACGCCAAGAGGGAGACAAATGCAGTTCCAGGAAGCCATGCTAAAGACACTTGTGATGGTATTGAAACGTGGCCCCCAAATTCTTTGACATGTGACCCTTGGTCTCGAATCAAGGTTCTGTGACTGCGTGACCAACAGAATACCGTGGAAATGAACGTGTGCTACTTTTCAGGTCCAGGCCTCAAGAAGCCAGCAGCTCCCACTTCCTGTGTCCCATGCTGTGAGGAAGCCCAGGCTGCGTGTTCTGACTGACAGTTCCCACTGAGGTCCCAACAACAGCCAGCGCCAATCCCCAGGCACGTGAGGTAAGCTACCTGAAGGTGACACCAGCCCCTAGCCATTGAGTCACTCCAGCCCTTGAAGCCTTTCCGGCTGAGGTCCCCGACATTGTGGAGCAGGGACCCACCGTCCCTGCGGTGCTCAGTAGACTCCCTAATCTATAGTCTATATGCATAACAAAATGGTTGCTTCACACCATACATTTTAGGGTGCTTATGTAGCAGTAGATAGCTGTAACAGATTTGGGTACCTAGAACTGGGGTACTGTTGAAACAAAATCCTAAAACAATGACTTTTGGACAGGAAGTCAGGAGGAGCTTAAGGGAAAACGGAAAAACGTTCTTAGAAGCTAGGGGAAAGAAGGCCATGGTAATGTTGACAAGTTTGGTAATTCTGTCAGCTAGGGTAACACAGGAAATAGGAAACCTGCCTAATAAATTAGATTAATTAGCTCAAGATATTTCCAGGCAGAGTGCTGAAGGTGCCATCTGACTTATTCTAGCTACCTACAGTAAAAGAGAAAAGAGATGAGTCAATAAAAAGAAATGTTGGGGCCAGCTGAGTGGCACACTGGTTAAGAGATGGCTTGGGACTCCAGCTCTGTGCAGCAAGGGGCCGGGTTCGGATCCCACATTAGGGCCAGTGGCACTGCCCTTTATAGCTAAGACGGTGAACAACAGCTTGACCTGGAGCTGGGCTGCCATGAGTTGCCGGCGACTGCGTAGGCTGCAGCCTCTGCTGCAGTGGGCTGCCATGGGCTACCGTTGTGTGGGCAGCAGCCAGTGTGAGTGGCTGGCAGCCAGTGTGAGCTGCCAAGAACCACTGTGAGCGGCTGTCCAAAGGCTGGCGACCGACCTGCCTCACCCGGGAGGAGCGCAATGATGGTACTATCATGGGCCAGTGAAGCAACGTCCTCCACAACTAGGCTGAAGAACAAAAGGACAGCAACTATTCTGTTCCCCTTCCCCGAGTCCCCCAATGCTGTTCCCCTCTCCCAGTCCCCCGTTTTAAAAAAATCTTAAAAAAAAAAGAAATGTTCAATTTTCAAGCAAAATTTAAAGGAAACATAAATGGGCTTTCTGGATCAGAAAATAAAACTTGTTTCATTCTCAGTGTCTCTAGATAGGAAAAATTCTCAAATTAAGAAATGGCTTCCAGATTATGGCGATAGTTTTATAGTGTGTCTGGTATGTGTGTGTGTGTACTCATCAAACTGTACACTTTAAACTGCACAGTTTACTGTACTTTAATTATTTCTCAATAAACCATTTTTTAAAAATCTAGAGTGGGACTGAAAGATCCTTTGTCAAAATGAGAGAGAGAGAGAGAGAGAGAGAGAGAGAGAGAGAGAGAGAGAGAGAGAGAGAAATAAAGGCCCCACTGTCAATTAGCTATGTGGGCTTCAGCTGCCTCATATGTAACATCAAGTAACTGAGCCAAATGAATCCCAAGATCTACTCTAAGTCTAACATTCCACAGGAATGTGTGCTGTGCCTGCAAAGAGTTCTAACTGAGTAGCGAAACGAGCCTCACACAAATACCCACCCGATGAGGCGCTGTGTAAGTGCCATTTGGAGTCTATGGACTGAACGGAAAGGGAGTCCAAAGTTAATAAGACCCACGAGGAAGGTACTACAGGGACTCAAATAGTACAGTAGCTAATGCTCCAAGAAGCGGACCTCCCAGCCATCGACTTAACTGGTCAACAAATAGCTATTGTTTTCTACATATTAGGCATTTTTCTAGGCTCAGGGGAGATGGAAAGAAGTGAGTCAAAGTCTTGGCCCCAAGAAGTTTTCCCACACCTACATCCAGAAGCAAGGTTCCCAAACACAATACTGACAGCCTGTATTTCCAAGTCGCAATGACCCAGGTGCTGGGGTTTCACAGTGAAGACGCTGTCAAGGAAATCAGCAGGCATGACGACTCTTCTGGGAACAGCCCCTGCTGCCTGTCAGGTCTCACAGCACAAGTGAAAGCTCCTGAGAGCAACAAGTGGGAAAGTTCATTCCATCTAGGTGGCTGAGTTAGCTCTAAACGTAACACATCCTTGTTTGCAAGTCACCAAGCTGCTTGTAGTCCCACCACAGCTCATCAACACCAATGTCGGAAAGCCTGGCCTCTGGAACTCAGAGGAGCTCTGAGAACCTCACTTCCCACTCCCAGAATTGGATGCAGCCAAATTTCATAAGCTGGGGTAGGAACAGCCTGTGGGGAGTATGTGGCTGATAACTAAGGGTGAAGCTCCATCAACAAAGAGAAAGGGAAACTTCTCCAGGAGAACAAAACATAGCAAAGAACAAAACTCCGGCGGTCAAATGAAAAGGCTTCGATTTCCTCCTCCTATATACATATCTTGCCAAATCAAGACTGGGCCACAAAGGAAAAGGAAGAATATAAATTGGCAAACACCCATCAAAACCTAATAATGGAATGGAATTTAGGGTCCTTAACCCATAGTGGCTTAGTGGTAACACCAGGTGAAGTCTTATGCAAATTAAGGATACAGCCTTGCAAATACTTATCTTGACAGTTCCACAGGGTCCCACTTGCCCTTCCTCACCAGTTTTCCTTGCCCCAGAGTATATTCTGCCACCAGAGCTAGATATAAATGCCTCTTAATACCACTGAGCTCCTCTGCCTCCATGTGGATGATGTAGAGATCCCCAAAGCAGCCAGGAGTCAGAGGCCCAGCTTTCCAAGGCCCCCGCACCCCAGCACTCCCCAACTTAAGTTCCAGTCACAACAGGGAGTCTCGTCCCACTGGAACTCCTGGACTGACAATGATGAAAGGGCCCCAGATCACTGCCAAATAGCTATTGAAAGGTCAGACTGAGAAATGCAGGTGCCAAGGTCATCGATCCAAGTTGTAAATGCCTTGAAGAAAGAGAACGGACGATCCCTCTTCGTCCCCTACAGTCCACCAGAGCCTGGCTCCTAGGAGGAGAGCACTCGGAGTCCACGGACAATGACTTCTAACTGAACTGGTGATTTACTTGTACTGCCCTGCTCAGCCCAAAGAACACCCCCGAGATGCAGCTGGGGGTGAAGGCAGCCACAGAAACCACCAGATGACAATTTCAAAATAACACCTACAGTCCAATGGTAGGCTCTGAGAGAAGGGCATAGTTAGCCCCAGAGACCTGTGACTCCACGCCAAAAGCCCAGGAAAGGAGGGAGGGAGAGAGAGAGGGACGGAAGCGGAAATGTGGCAGGAAGGAAGGGAAGTGCAGACTTAGCAGGGAGGCTGGAAAAATGCTTTTTTTAGGCACATCAGAGGCTCAGATATTTACAAACATCATCCATCATGTTATGATGGCAAGTATGCTGGGAAGCTAAAGAAACAGCAATTTCTAAAAACGTTTAAAGCATGTACATATGTATCCCAACTAGAAACTGGGAAATCTGTCAGCAGTCCCAATTCTGCTCTGTGACTGATGTAACCAATGCATCTCCCACCCCAGCCCTCACATAATGGAAATTAGAAGAAAAAAAATGAATCCTTAACAGAGTTAAGGGCTGTTGAGTATAGTAATTTCTAATTCAGGTTCTCAATATATTATTTCTTTAAAATTAAAAATAAAACCATACAATCACATATAATGCTTACTTCTCCCCTACAGTCTCACATAAAAGAAATGGGAATCTTAATTCCCAGTCTCCATCTGCCACCAGCCTGGTGAGAGCCCCACAAAGTGGTTCCCCAGAAACAGGCAATGGGAGACAAAGAAGCTAGGATCGATACCTGCTTCTGCCTTGGCCACCACGTGCCCCGGGAGAGTTCCGTTTTCCTATCTGTTTTACCCAAGGAGTTCCCTGCCATTCTCAGCCTCACCCAGTTCAGGGAAGCGCAAGTATACAAGCAACTCCAGTCTAGGTGAGAGCAGGTGCGTGGGCAGCGGGCAGGGATGTTCTTACTGGGCTTGTCACAAAGTGGATATTCAATCTAAGTGCCAAGCTCTCGTGTACTTAACAAGTCAGAACCCACCGACCGCTGTTTGTTTGGTTGGCGCAGTCCATCCAGACCATGTCCACTGGGGCCAAACCCTGCATGTGTGGTATAGGGAACTCCTGCTGCCTCATTCATGCCAGTCACTCCCTGGAGGCTACGTCCTATACCCCATTCTACCAACCATAGCTGGACTCCAGCTTTGAATGAATCAACCACCCATCACCACCTGCGGCCAGACCTGAGTGTGCCACACCCCACTGGACTCAGCCTGTCACTGCACAGCCCAGACGTCTAGGAAGGAACAGCGCCATCCCAACCTAGGCTGAGTATCCTTCTCATAGCTATCCATTCTAGTGGCTGAGGTACCAAAAGCCAAATCTGTCCATCTGAGATTCAGCAGAAGGGCTATGAAAGGAAAGTGGCTTTAATAAAAGAGCCTGGAGGTTCTTCCAGAAGGTGCTTCAACATCCAGTCTTGGCCAAGACCTGAGGAGCTCTGGTGAAGGCTGTACATCTACCCGCCAGCTCTGGGAGCTTTTATCCCATCATAGGGCGGGGGCTAACATTTATTGAGTGGCTTTATGCCAGACCCTATGCTAAGCACTGACATATATTACCTCATTTAATCCTCACAGCAACTCTGTGAGATAAGTATTATTATTATTCTACAGATGAGTAACCAAGATTTTAGAGGGTATAAGAAAATGTCCTGAGATCTCACTATTTGGTAAGTAGTTAGAGCTTGGATTTGAAGTCACTTCTACATGATTCCAAAAATCCATGGTTTTTCTATGGTCCTACATTCCCACTTTTAGAAAGATGATAAAGCCAGCAAAGTGGACTATAGGTTACACTGACTAAAATTCCCCAAGCTGCTTTGTTTGCAGCCCAGCCTAAATTCTTATAGAACCTAGATCTCTGCTTGGAACTTGTACTAATATGTATAACTGCTTCCTCACCCTTATCCCCAGTGTGGTCAGCCTGCCTCACTATAGCACACCCTAGCTCAGGCACAGGCCCCAAGCTGTCCCCATCTTGGGAAACAGATACAGTCAGAAGAACATCAGCTGCTTCTTGCTGGCTCCCTTCCTGGAGCTCTAGGCTCACCCAATAGTACAAAGCAAAGTTTGTTTCAGGGTCCCTGCTTGCTCTCTCCTATGGAGACTTACAGAACTGGAAAATGGTATAAACTCGTATATTAGAGATGACTTTTGATTTATGGTCAGCACGAGCTGGGCCCAAATCATTTACATGGGTGACTATCAGTTATGATGATAATCATTTACATTTTGGCAGGGATCCTACCTAGGACCCAGGCCATTTGGCTGTCCTTTGATGCCCATTTCCCTAACAGTGATCCCCCACTCACCTGCTCAGAGTCCCCCGAGGGGCCTTAGTGCCTCCAGCTCCGTGGGTGATGCTGGAATTCTTGTTGGCAGTCATGGTCATTTCGGCTCTCTGCAAACCCAGAGCCCTGCAAAGAAGACAAGACCTATAAGCCAAGTTTCCACAGGCAGCCAAAAGCACCTCAAACATTTCCAGATGACCTCCGAAACTGCCAAGAGGGTGTCTGTGGCGGGTGGTAGGAACCGCTTTCCCACATATATTTAATTCCACGTGTTATAGCTTAAGAGTCTCAAGGGCTCCCGATCTGGTTTGGGAAAACAGTCTTTGAGCTAACAGACAATTTATCTGGTTACAGAAAATGATAAAAACTCCCATCTCCATCCCACCTCTTCTCATTTTCCTAAGTTAGAGTTTCCCAAATTTCTAGCATGTCATACAGCCTTTATAAATTTTGCCGTATTTGCATACCTCCTGAACATCTATCTATTCAATATTTTTCTTGAATCAACTTGAAACTGACTTGCCTTTCTTAAGATATTTAATCTTGTCCTAAACAATTATTCAGTCAACAAATATTTGCTGAGCACCCCATGTCCTAGGCACAGCCATCCAGCAAAGAATGAAATAAAATGTCTGCTCTCATGGAGCGTACATCCTGTGGGGAGCAGACAATAAGCATGCACGTGTCACGTGTGTATGATACATAAGTATGATACATACATATATACATTTGTATATAATATGGATGTTGATGATAAGTGGTATGAAGAAAAAAATGAAGCAAGGCAGAGGAAGAAAGAAGGTCTATTATTTTAAATAGGATGTTCAGGGAAGAA
This sequence comes from Hipposideros armiger, assembly GCF_001890085.2. Classification (NCBI taxonomy): domain Eukaryota; kingdom Metazoa; phylum Chordata; class Mammalia; order Chiroptera; family Hipposideridae; genus Hipposideros; species Hipposideros armiger. Next base: position 43,258 of record NW_017732184.1, on the reverse strand, counting down.
CATCCTAATAAAGTGACATTTGAGCCAACACCATAAAATTATGAGCTATCCTATTTTTTCCAATGCCCATTAGAATAAAATTAATATACATTAAGATATTTAAGGACTTACAAAGTGAAAAATGTCCATTCATGTATCATATACAATTAGCTAATACATCACCATTATTTATGCTAAAATAATGAAAGGAAAAATTTAAAACTTAAGGGTACATCCATATTGGAAAAGAAGAGGTAAAACTACCTCTTATTTGCAGATGTTATGATCTTGTATGTAGAAATCCTAAGGATTTCACTAAAAGAACTCTTAAACTAATATATAAAATCAAGCAAGTTTGCAGGACATAGGGTAATATTTTTAAAAAGCAATTTGATTTCTATAGACTAGCAGTGAACAATTGGAATAATTGGAAAAAAATTAAGTAAAAATGGATCATAGACCTAACTGTAGGAATTAAAACTACAAAAGCAAAGCCTTAAAGAGGTAAATCTTTGTAATGCCAGATTAGGCAATGGTTTCTTAGCTATGACACCAAGCACACAAGCAACAACAACAAAACAAAAAGACATAAACTGTATGATGTCAAAATAAACTGTTGCGCTGTTAAAAAAAAAAACATCAAGAAAATAAAACGACATCCACAGAATGGGAGAAATTATTTGCAAATCATACATCTGCTAAGGAACTTGTATCCAGACTAAAGAACTCTTACAACTAAGTAGTAGAAAGACAAACAACCCAATTAAAAAGCAGATAAAGGATTTGAATAGACATTTCTCCAAAGAAATAAAATTGGCCAGTTGGCACGTGAAACAATGCTCAACATCACTAGTCATTAGGGAAATACAAATCAAAACCACAAAGGTATTACTTCACACCCACTAGGATGACTATAAGCAAAAAGACAGATAAAAACAAATATTAATTAGGTTGTGGAGAAACTGGAACCTTTATTCATTGCTGGTGGGAATGTAAAATGGTGCAACCACTTTGGAAAACAGTTTGGCAGCTCCTCAGAAAGTTACACTCAGAGTTACCATTTGACCCACCATGATCCACTCCTAGGTATATAACCCAGAAAACATTACGTCCACACAAATGCTTTTACACGTTCGTAACAGCATTATTCATAATAGCCTAAAAGCAGAAACAACGTAGATGTCCACCAACAGATAAATGCATCAACAAAATGTGGTACATCCACATAATGGAATATTATTCACACATAAAAAGGAATCGAGTACATTGATACATTACACATTCTATAACATGGACAACCCTGATGACATTTTTTTTTTTAAATGTCCAGAATAGGACAAATCTATAGAGACATAAAGTAAATTAGCAGCTTCCAAGGGTTGGGTTGAGGGTAGAAGAATGGGAAGTGACTGCAATGAGAATGGGGGCTTCTTTTTGGGGTGAAAAAAAATTCTGGAATAAAACATCTGGTGATGGTTGCACAAATCTGTGACTATATTAAAAACAACTGAATTATACACTTTATATGGGTGAATTTTATGGTATGTGAATATCTCAATATAGATGCTAAAACTTAAGGGAAAAAAAATTTTTTTAAGTGCCTTGGAAAGTGGATGTGAGAGCCCACCATGTGAATGTGCGCTCTGGCCTGGGCTAACGCCCATCTTCACAGAAGCAGAACAATTCAGGAACCGTAGCTCTCTCATGCTGATTGTCATTCTCATGTCATTGACCGAAATGAAGTCTATTTGGATGTGAAAGTTAAACACATGTTTTTTATGGCCACTAATAAACTTAATCGTGGAGGCCATCTAAGTATTACCTTGGTGCAAGTGATGATAAAAATAAGCCAAACCCTAATTCTTGATATCATTCATAGTTCTTTCCTAATTTGAACACGAACCGAGCTACCTCTAATTTCTTTAACCTCATGGATGCTCTCAGGGTTGTGATTCTGGTGGTGATGGCAGTGGGCAGAGTTGGAGTTGGAAAGGGAAGACACAGCCAGTAGACATAAGGGCGATTATGTGATGGTGACAGCAACGAAACATCCCTCCCAGGTGAATACTACAGATGCTCTGGGAAAAGGGAATCCAACCCTGAGTCTCGCTTTTGTCCTTTATAAAGTGGAGAAAAGCCGTCCTTACCTGTTGGGAAAAAAGTGTTTATAGACTTAAGTACACAGTACAATGTTAGTGATGAGGAGGAGGAGGAGGAAGAGGGGAAGGAGGAGGCCATCCTGCCTCCAGGGCATATATGCACACGGGCGATGGTGAGACGTCCTTTACCTGCACCAGGTCAGTGCCAAGGTAAGTGCTTGGCCTATGGCTGGGCATGCCACAGAAGGAAGGGAGAGAAGAGGCAGCCTCTGGAAGCTTTCCCAGGCCAGTTCTCAGAGTCCTCAGGGAGCACAGTGCTACAAGGAATCAACGCACTAAGTATCAACTTTCAGCTGTGCCCATGGTAACAATGGTCACAATACCATCATAACCCATCAAAACAACACTGGACATGATCTAGCAGCTCCAGGGCAGGCCCTCAGGGAAAGGGCAGAAGACTTGGGGAAAGATCGGAAACTGAAATAATTAAAAGTACATGATGAAAAATATATTCTTTCTCTTCCTGAATTCCTGACCTAAGGAGGGTGAACCCACTGCTCTGGAATGCTATTATGTAGCTGAATGTGAGAACAGAGGCAACTTAGTAAGAAGGAAAAATGTAGAGGGCTTTTGACATTTGCTTGGGCCAAGAAGAAAAATCCTGTGAAGATGTAACCAAGAGAGGAGTGAATCAAAATTGCTACCAAGCCCACCGCAGGGATCCTTGGTCACACTTCTGCAAGAGCAGAGCTGTGTTCGGAAGTGATCCAGGAGCTAAGGCGTCCAGGGCAGGCACTGCTGAGAACCCCAGAAGGCCCGAACAACAGATGAAAAATATATCCTTCTCACTGCCCTCCCTCCCACCTGCTCTCTCTAGGCCAGGTCTATTGGGTCAGGGAATAATCTGGGGGCTTGGGGAGCTGAGGGCCAGGCTAACTAACCCTTGAGCACTCTGTGTGGTTAGCTGGGGGCCGCTGCTGCTCCCAGGGCCTCAAGAGCAGCTCTAGGATCTCATCTATGCTTTCAGCCCAATCCTTTGGCTAGTCAGGAGAGAAGACACTCCCAAGCAGAGGGAACGCCCACTGGGAATACAGCAGAGAAACAAGGGGGATGAGAGGCTGTTTCACTAGTTCCCAGGCCCATTGCTGGCCAAGTCCAGGCAGAAACTGCATGTTTAGAAAATGAACCTGTTCAATTCGCATCTACCACCAATCACGAGCGGCTCAAAAACCCAGCTCTGACCAAATATAAACAATTATCTGAAGAGTTATAATCCAGAGAAAGGAACATAAAAGTACCTCTAGAATTTTTCTACAAGCTCTGCATTGAGACAAGGCAACCACAGTCTCAGACACTTGAGGTGCAGTAGGAAGAACACCTGACATGGAGTCAGATAATAAAGTGCAACCTGCCTCTGTCAGCTGCCAGTTAGGTGACATTGCAGGAGTTGAGTTTCAGACTCAACTTTCTCCCTGTAAGAGCAATAATAATAGTGGGTTGTCAGAAAAGTCATGACGCACTTCTGTAACAAAAAACATAGAAAAATTACATCATGACTTTTCCGACAACCCAATAACATGAACTACCTCACATGATTGTTATGTCTGGCACATAAAAGCTTAGTAGTAAATGGTTTTTCTTCCAGTCCATGCTACTCTAGGTTTTGGAAGGCAACCCCTCCATTCACAAGCTTGAGTCATTTTTCAGACTCCCTGGCACTGCCATTCAATCCATTTGACTCTGTGTTAGGCAGTATGCAAGGTATTAGATATAAAAAAGGGCTGACACAACACAACACAAAATGGGCAGTTTCTGCCCTGGAGGAGCTAACTGTAAAGGGGAAAAAGTCAAGTAAAACATGGACTCCCAGAAGGCCTCATAGTGAGGTGAAATTTGAAGTAAGCCTTAACCTCTTACTATTTGTTACCCATAGTCATCTGACCTAAGGAAAAGCAAGGGTACATTTATTATGAGACATGCTGCTAGAGTCTTCCTATAATTATAATAGCTAAAGTTATAAGCACTTCACATGTATTAAATTATTTAATACATAAATGTATTTTATTTACATTTAATACATAACAACCTTATGAAGTAGGTTCTATTTCATTTACATGTTACCAAGGAAACCAAAGTACAGAGCAATAAAACAGCGTGCCCCAGTCACACAGCTAGAAAAGTGGCGAGGCAGGAATTTGAGCCCAGGTGGCCTGCACTAGGGCCCCAGCTCTGAGCCAGGGCTCTGCACTGCCTCCACCCATCTTCTAATTCAGCCCTCACTGTTCTCCAAGGCAGTAGATAATACACACCTGTTTTTCCAACCAGGAAAGTTAGATTCAGAGAGATGAAGCGACTGGCTGAAGATCACTCACCTAGTGAAGGAACAGGGCAGGAATGGGGACTCAGCTCTGCCGGACTCCCCCGTCCACTTGCCTTCCTGATGGGTGCTTGTTAAAAATGCAGAGTCCCAGGTCCCACCTCCACCTCCTGAATGGGAATCTGTGGGGATGGAGCCTAGGAATTTGCATTTTCAGAAAGCATTTTAGGCTAGTCTCACACACCCGTAAGTATGAAAATTTGTGTCCTACAACTTAGTCTCTGAGGACTCAGAAAAGAATGAAGGGTCACTTCTCACCATCTTCCCAAGAACTTGCACAGCTGTGGGCAAATAAAAATGGACACTTGGTCCCTCTTTCTCCTCCTACCCCTCAGCTGCTTCTCCCTGCACAGAACCACTGGCCGTCAATGACAAAGGAGCAGCTACATCACTGGGCCCAGCGAAACCATTACCAATGTCTCCTCTAAACAGTCCCCCTCAGTCTTTGGGTGACTCAGGGATCTTGGACCTCAAAACAACTCTTCCTGCCACCCACCGCTTGTAGCTAACAACCGCTTTCCTCACTTCCTCATTTCCAAACTCCTGGGAAAAAGAGTTGCTACCCAAAGACATTAACTGGTCAGCTGCAAGAGCAAAAGTGTGTCTCATTGGGTCTTTTCTGTATTTTTAAAAACTTTGAAATAGTTATCAGACATTTTAAAAATCTGAGTGTGTGCAAATAGAATACAAATAAAAACTCAGATAGAGGCTTCTCTTGAAAAATCAGAAAATCTGCCATCACCATCTGCATTTCTATATGGCAACCATTGGCCAGATCTGAGTAGAAGTGGCCCACTTAGATGTGACAAGCTCTCTCCGATTCACCACTGTCCCTTCCTGCCCAGCGCCTACATCTGGCCAGCCTTACACAGCTCTGGGACCTGACTGTCCCAATGAGCAGGTGAGCGCTGCAGCCCAGCCTGCAGCCCAGCAGGAAAGGGTTCGGAGGTATTGCACTGGGAACAGCCACACAAAGCCTCCTGGATGGCTGGGCCTGAACAGTGCAAGGAAGAAGAGCCTATGTTAGTGCAGGGCACCACCTCTTGGCCACTTGAGACGCGCCATCCCCCCCATCTTTTGCCCTCACTGCCACTGGAGGAAAGAGCCTCTGAAGGCTCCCTGCTTTTGCTCAGGCCAGCCTTCGTTTTGCAACACTCTCTCCAGCTCCCTCTCTCTACAATCCAATCTTATCTCCCGAACCAGGTGCTCTCCCCAAGATCCAAGAAGGGACCCATTGGAGGTCAGTCTCTGAAGGGAGTGCTTTCTGAAGGGTGCCCAGCCTCTAAGAATAAACCTTCTTATCCTAGAGTAAAACACTGTTTCCCCTTGGTCAGGGGACATTTCTAAATGGCTGTTTGGTACTTTCCCGCAGGGCTCACTGTGGACGTGACAGTATGCCTTGCCCCCGAAGAAAGAGACATTTGAACCCCGAGAGTGATGAGGAACAGATGCAAGCATTTGGAGGGAAGCCTCCATTCCACTGGGGCTGAAGTCGCCATCGAGAGGAAACACAGGCCCTGCCAAGCATTCTGCTGTAGTCGTGCAGGTGAGAAGCCGAGACACCCGACAAAGGAAACCTCAAAACCACATTAGAGAATTTCTGCCGACACCTACATTCCACCAATTTCTTAAACAATCTCTCATGTAGAAGTAATAGCTTAGGAAGCAGCCCCAAAAAAGGAAAAGGTGGAAAGGGGAGCTGAGTTCTGTGTGTGCCCTGAGAACCTGGTTACAGCCCAGAGACCACAGCTCTGCACAGCTGTAGTCTATTTAACCGCCCTGAGGTCAACCTGCCTCCTCACCCTGCCCAGGGAACACCTGCTCAGACCCTCTTCCCTTTCTCACTGCCTCCCTCCTACAGCCTTCCCTCATCCCGAGAGGCACTGGTCAAAGAGATAATGAACAGACTGGCAGCTCCCCCACAGGAGGGCCTAGCTCTTGAATTTCTTCCTCCAAGAGTCTCAGGAACCAATACTGGCACTGCGAGCTTCAGAGAGGTTCATCATTAAAAAGTGTGAGTGTGGCTAGGGCCAGCTGAGTGGCTCAGTTGGTTAAGAGCTCACTCAAGAGTTTGAGCTCTGAGCAACAGCAGTTCGAGTCCCGGCCCGAGCTGAGCAGCTGCTGAGCTGCCAACAGGTGGCAGGATGGCTCAGCTAAAAACAAACAAACAAACAAAAAAAAAGTGTGAGTGTATGAGTCTTCCTTTCTCTCCTGTGGGCACCCCTGCACAGGCAAAGGTGGAAGGGGCTTTGTTTATCTTCCACAGCTCTGCCTGGACTAAGACTTCCAGGCCTCACTGAGCAGCATATCTGCACAGACTCTCTGTTCTCTGGAATTCCTAGGAAGTTCGGCCATCCCACCAGCCTCCTGATATCCTGGCCCCTGGTCCACACATGGCTGAGAAAGCTGTAGGGCAGTGCTAGCTAGCTCTTCTACAGTTTTTGTACAATCCTCCGTACTTAGCAAAGTTCTACACAAAAAAAGGTCCTCAAATAAATGTTAACTAACTCGTTAACTAATGACAAAAGAGGGCCCCACAGGGGTCAAAGACAAGGATGACAAAGGACCCTAGAAATTCTAGCACTGGACACATCTTCTCAGATGCACTCCTTCCCTTCCAAAGTCACAGCTGCTACAAAACGGATGAAAGGGAGCTTTCCAACTGTAGCCCCACCCAGTCGGATGGTCAGTGGCAAGACTTTTCCTCACAGCCCTCAGCCAATCTTGGTCTAGCTCCAGGCTTTCGATCTCCTCACAAGTGTCCCTATAATCTTCTAGGGCTCTGTTGCACAGTAACAGGTTCTCACCCAACACACCCATGAGAAAAGACTGTTCCTGGGAAATTTGCCTTCACCTCATTCATGTTGGTTTTCTCCTCCTTCATCCCTTTATTCTTCCCCTCCTTTCCTGATTCATTTCTCACTGGTTTATCTGCCCACAACCTTGTCTTTGGCTCTACTGTGCCTAAAGAAGGAATTACAGGGGAGGCAGTAGGCTCCAAGGTTGAGGGATGGACATCCAAAAGCTTCAGAAAGGGAGCCAGGGAGGGTTTTCTCAAGTCTATCCCATCATTCCTTCCAAAATGCCGAACCCCTTTTCTCTGTCTCTACTTCTACATACCTCGTACCTCGGATCTTTTCCATTCCAGCCCCAGGTTCCAGGATTTTAGGTCCAGGAAGCCCTTCAAGCAAAAATGCTGAGATTATAAGCACAGTCAAGTGGAGAGGAACCAAGATTTGTTTGGCTGGGAGGTCAAAAGAATGGCCGGGTGTTTTGACAGGTCCCTATGAGGCTGAAATCCTCCTCAACTGGCCACAGGAAAAGACGATTTTGTTGTTGTTGTTGAATAATAATCAAATAAAAAATTAAGTTCTCTTTCCATCTCTTCACTGTCCACTTATCACTCCCACATCCTCTTTCCCAACCCTCCTCCTCAAAGAGCTCTTTGGGTTTGGGGTTTCAGCCTCAACCATTTTCAATCCCTTTTCCTGCCAGATGGTCCTTCTCCACTTCAGTACAGATTCTGTAGAGGTTTGAAGCTGGTTTTAAACATTTCCTGAAAGCCTGAAATGGGGTGAGGGTTTGTTAGGCAATTCCAGGCCAAAGAAAATCTGGTTGCTTCCAAGAGAGTTTTAAAAACCTAGACACAGCTGTTTCTGCCAGTCTGGAAACTCGGCCTCTCAGCAAGCAGCTTGCCCTAGCTCTGCCAACACGAAGGAGCCCACTCTGCCCGATGACTCGCCATCACATGGGAAAAGAAAGTAGAATGAAGGTTTGCTCCACAAAGAGCCCTGCTCCTGGGGGCTAACCACTGCTCTTTCACTCTGGCAAGGAGAACCTGGTGGGTCCCGTGACCATGATGATTCCAGGGCCACAGACCCGTCTCGCACCAGCAGACACAGGCCAGCCAGCCACAGACGACTAGCTCTCATGTCCTGCACATGCCAGGAATGTCCGGCCTCCAAGCTTTTGTTCAACCAATTCCTTCTATCTTGATGTCCTCCACTCCCATTCTTTCTTAAATATCCAGTTCAAATGTCAGCTTCTTTCTGAAGCCCTTCCTGATCCTAAATCACCCTCATTCTCACCCTTCCCATGCTCTCTGATCTAGCTGGACTCAACCTGAATGATGGCAAAATGCCTCCCCTGCTCTAGAAAAACACACCACTCAGGAGCTGGCTTTCTCAGAAGAGAACTAGGAAATAATAACAGTAAAGTGACTGGGCAAGTCTTGATACCTCCATTTTCCTATCTGTAGCACAGGAAAAATACCCCACCTCTATAATGAAGACATGAGAAGCCATCTGTAAAAAAACAGGATACTCAGAACCAAGAGGGAAGACACTCGAAGTCTCGGCCAGGGGTTTAGCTTTCCCCCAACTCTCAACCTTAAGACCTCTTCCCTTGTCCTCACACTTTTAGCTGACTTGGTTTCCCACTTCACTGAGAAAACAGAAACAATCAAAACAATCAGAACAGTCAGAAACAATAGCTACCACCATCACATTTACCCACCATCAGCATCAGTGCAGGTCTTGTCACTTCTCTGCTCAAAACCTCTACGGGGCTCCAAATCACTCAAAATAAAAGCCAAAATCTTTACAATGACTTCCAAGGCCCTTCATCATCTGGGTCGCTTTTGACCTCATTTCAACTACTCTTCCCTCTTACTCTTTCCACACCAGTCACCCTGTCTCCTTTCTATTTCCTCAAACACACCAGGCACATTCCAACCTCAGGGACTTCACACCTGCTGTACCCTGTAACCAGAACATACCCCCCTGAGAGGACCTGTTCCTCATCTCCTGGTCTTTCTTCAGATGTCATCTTCTTAGTGAGGCCTTCCCTAACCACACTATAACAAAAAATTCGTATTAAAAATTACTATTAAAAAAACCTTCCTCTACCTCACTATTTTATTTTTTATTTTTCTCCATAGCATTCATCACCATCTAACATACTACTTTTCTTTTCCACTCGTTTATTCTGTTTATAGACGCTCCATGAGGCTAGGGAATTTTGTGTTTTAGTCACAGCTGTATCCTCAGTACCTAGAACAGTCCCTTGGGAGGCAGTACGCCCTCAATAAATATTTTCTGTATGAAAAAACATTTGCCACCAGCTCAGAGTGGCCTTCCCTGGACAGGGCGAGCGCTTCAAGCTCCATTATCCGGGCCCATCCTCCAATCCCACCAGTCTTCCCAGTTCAGAGTCTGACCTATCGGCAGCAATCACACCCACTCAAAACATTCAAAAGAGGGCCATGCCCTATGAGCACCCAAAAGATTCAGAGTAGGGATGGCTTCAGCCCAAGCACTCCACTGAAATTGCTCTCTGCAGAGATTCCAATCACTTTCCTATTGCAAAATGCAAAGGTCCTTTCTCTAGGGCTTAATGAATTACAGGGCCTTCCTTTCCTCATGCCGACTGCCTTCGACACTCCTGATCAGCCCTCTCTGAAGCACCCTAATGTGGTTAACACTCCCTGGGGTAGCATTGCACAAGCGACCTGGGAGAGCTTTATGGTCAACAAAAGGAGGCACAGGTTAAGGAAGGCTGGGAAATACCGTCGGAAAAGTAGAGAGAGATAGGCATGGGCACCTAAAGCTTTCATTTGTTTACTTACTCGAACCCTTGGAGGGCATCTTCCCCAAGCTACTGTGCTATATATACTCTGGACCTTGACCTTGAGCACCTCCCTGTCCTGCTTGAGAAAGAAAAGTAAAGATTCTGGTATAATATAACAAGAGCTGTGATAGCGGTATGGACACAGAGCTCTGAGAGTGTGCAGAAAGATACATAATTAGGTGAACAGGATGGACACAGGGGAGGACTCTGCAGGAGACAGGAAGGCTGCGTCTTCAGGACTCGAGGAAGATAAAGAAGGCAGAAGAACATTGCGAGCAGAATTAAAACAATGAGCAAAAGCCAAGCAGCGCTTGGAGCAAGCTGAGATTTTTCAAATAGGACACAAAAAGCGATAACCATACTGGAAAACATTGACAAATTAGACTATATTAAATAAGAACTCTGTTCATTACAATGTCATTTAGAGAGTGAAAAGGGAACTTATAGAGTGGGTACATGGGTTACAGGGCTCAGCAGGTTAGGGAACATTAAATACACAGAACAAAGTTATCAAGAAGTGGAGTAGTAATTCTCAAACTGCAGAGCTAAGCCAGGTCTTCAGGGCTGTATTTCCCTTTGAAGAAAAGCCCTTCATTCCTAAGTTTGGGAAGGTGGTACAAGAAAGTGCACGAATCCAGCCAGGCTCTGCTGGTTCCATCTGTGCATCTATCTCATTTCATCTAGCTGTTATTATCTCTATTTTGTGAATGAAGAAACTGAGGCTCAGGTTAAGTAATTTGCCCAGGGTTTCAGAGCATGTGGCAGACCCCAAGTCTGGAGAGGTTGGCGCTGAACTCTATGGTGATAACAGAGCACATTAGTCCTTCGGTCTCAGTCATATCTTGTCGCTGGAAGCCAGCCTCCATCCTAAGCACACCCTTGCAGCCCGGCTCTGTCTGGATGGAGTTGGAAAAGAATATTGGCAGAGGTCCCATGTCTCGCCCCAAAATTTTTGGTGTTAAAGCCCCATTTTTCTTTAAGCCATCGAGCTCAGAGGGCCCTGAATCAACACAAAATAAATACAAAAGACACTCATCTCTTGCAGTTCTTTATGCCTTTTGTCGGCATCATTTTTCCCCACCTAGAGAAGGAGGCACTCACAAACACAGACCCTGGTCAGAGAAAGGCCTTCCCTCCACAACGCAGTCCAGCTAGAGCTGACACTGCAGATAAGCGGAGTCTGTCCATCTATCTGTCCAACTTCTTTAAGGGTCACGATAGGGACAGAATTTGCCTCTTTTTCTTCCTTTAAACAAAGCAAGTGCTACTTGGCAATTGCAGATCTGCAGTTCTCAAACTGTGTGCCAAGGCGCCCTAGAGCACTGGTGTGAACTCAGAGGAGTGACGCAAGATATTTTTGCATTTTTGAGGGAAACAGAGCAATACTCAACATTTGTCAGACACCCCATGAGTTCTGTTTTACCATTAGATTGCCCTACATTCTTTTCAGTGATGTCATTTCTTTGTGAAACTGGGTTTTCGGCAGCTGCTGTGATAAAAAGTTAAGTAGCATGTGAAATGCAACATGGAACAGGAAATGAGGGTGGCAGTATTCAGTCCGATTCCAGGTGTGAGATGCTGTGCAGGGCCCAGTACATCCCGTTAGTTAGTAATCGTGGTTAGTGAAGCAGGAAATAATATTTTTCCTTTCACTTTATGTGTATAATTTTTTCAAATGGCTACTCAGTTGTTAGGATACAAGCACTTACTAAACTGTTTAGACCTAAGTACTTAGTAAGTGAAACTTAGGTTTCCTTTGGGCCTATGGGCACTGTGACAAATGTACTGACAAGGGCCTAAACTGAGAACGTTCAGGGCCTCTGCAGCAGGTGTGTATTAAGTCTGCATCCAGGAGCCAAGGAGTTCCCATCGTAGGCACAAGCCTGTCCCAGAGGCAGGCAGACAGCGGACAGCTAGCCTCGGGGCTATGGACGGCACGCTGAGGCCTCCTCCCACAGCAGCTGGCAAAGCAGTTGCCCCTCTGCCTGAACAGAAGTGGCTGCACACCAGCGCCCTCACAGCCCAGGGGCTGTGCATATCTGCTTCAGCTTTGCCCCAGGCTCGCAAGCTCTCCTCAGAACTCCCTCCCTGAAAAGCTCTACCTACCCAGCACCAAGCTCAGAAGCCAGCAGCAGGGGACTTCCACACATGCTCAGACTTGAGCAATGTCCACATACCAAACCATTAATCCATAGAGGGAGAGCCATGGGGATCTGGGAGAGGGCTTCCACTGACAGCCCAGCCAGGAAAGGCCAGCAGGGCTTTGGGGGTGAAGATTTGCATGAAAATAATTCCTTTGTTCCCATGGGATTTCTTTCCAGATACACTCCTCCCCACCTCCATTCTTCCCTGAAGTCCTAACCTCAGATGGTGACATCACAGCTATTGATACAATACTCAACTGTTGTGATGTCACAAGACTCAATTTTTGTTGTTTTGGGTGGGGTGGGTGGGGGTAGAGAATGTGACAATGGGCTGGAGTGGAATAAAGTTATAAAACTGGAATTTGCTTTTTCATGCTAATTTCCCTGGTAATGAAGGGCAGTGACTCAGAAAAGGAAAGGGCAGCTACTGGCAGATTCGTCTATACCAAGGGGAGAGGGGCAGGGAGGGCACGCGAGGCAGAAAGGGGACAAAAGGAAGGAGATTTCAATTCCAGGATTAGCCAAATATAAAGATGCTCTCAGTCTGGCCCAGGCCACAAGCTTCTCTTTCCATCATCCATCGTGTGAGCCCAGAGGAAGCGGAGAAAAGCTGAAACGTAGAAAAGACTGAGACATTCCCTGGAAATTGTTTGGGATGTTGAGTTCTGGACTCCACACTGTCAGAAAGGTAGGCTCAGACTGGACTGCATCCCGAGGAGAGTGACCAGGGTGGAGAGGGCACCCGGGCTCGGCACAGGAGAAACGACGGGAGGACTGAGAATGCTTATCTGGGAGAAGAGCAGACTGTGGGCAGGGAGGCTGATAATCGCCTGGAGAATTCTGAAAGGCTGTCATGTGAAAGGGGGGCTAGATGTGTTTTCTGTGGTCCCCCAAAGAGACTTCAGACAATGAGAAGATCCAGAATGACCAAAATGAGGGATAACTTGATTTTAAACTCCAATTAGAGACTGTCATTTTTTTTTCCCCATTCCTTCTCAATTGCAGGCTATTACTCTTGAGGACAAGGATTATCTTGTTCACTACACTATATCACAAAACTTAGAGCAACTGGCACATAGTAGGAGCTTATTAATATTTGTCAAATAAATGAATAAATGAAACAATGGCAATGGTCTGCTGAAGTTGTTGGTGTTTACAGGGACTCCCTCATTTGACAAGTATTTTTTGAATCCTTACCAAAAGCCACTCACTTAGTTAAGATGCTGAGGATACAACAATGAAAGAGGCAGATAAGGTTAGACTATCTCACAACCCCCCCTCCTACTCCCTGCTTCATAGGTGGTATGTAAGGTCCCTTCCAATGTTGAGACTCCTTGATTCTTAGAGGTGACTAAAAAATTTAAAACTCTGAGGAAAGATAATAAACCAATAAGACAAACCCTACCTACCTATCACTACTACTCCTCACAAGCCTGGAAATCTAGACCAAACTAAGGCTGCCTTCCCAGCTGAGGGAGGGGAGGCCTCATGCTAAGACAGCATCGTGCTGGACCACACCAGACCACAGCAACCAGGCTGGGCATTTATCAAAGCACCACCACCACCACCACCGCCACCGCCACCGCCATCACCACCATCACCATCACCACCCCAGGCAAAGCAGCTCCAATGTGAATAAATAAGTATGGTCTAGCTAGGTAATATGAGGTATTTCAGATACCCTCATTTCTCTCAAAGAACTTAAAAATTCCCCATCAGTCTCAAGCAATTATCCTGATAGGGGCCAACTGAATGACAACATAGTTACTACTGAGCAATTTTCAAAGAAATAATTCCTAGATCTTTTTTTTACCTAGGCTGTACTAGGGCTACGGGCTTGATTCCAACTGCTGAGGGCATGAAAGTAACAGGTAATGAAACAGATTACTTAACAATAATAATAGAGTAATCCCCCTTATCCACGGGGGAGATGTTCCAAGACCCCCAGTGGATGCCTGAAACCACGGATAGTACCAAACCCTATATATATTTTTCCCCATACACATATATGATAAAGTTTAATTTATAAATTAGACACAGTAAGAGATTAACAACAATAACTAATAGTAAAATAGAACAATTATAACAATATACTGTAATAAGTTATGTGAACATGGTGTCTCCCCCTCTCAAAATACCTTATTATACTGTGCTCACCCTTCTTGTGATGATGTGAGATGATACAGTGCCTACCTGATGAGATGAAGTGAGGTGAATGACGAAAACATTGTGATATAGCATTAGGTTACTATTGAACACAAGCACTGTGATACCTCGACTGTAAATCTGAGAACCAAGACAGCTACTAAGTGACTAATGGGCGGGAGTGTACAGTTGACCCCTGTATCTGCAGATTCCACATCTG
>NW_017732184.1:13986-27463 GCF_001890085.2 Hipposideros armiger | reverse complement strand
AAAAAAAAAAAAAAAAAAAGGTACAAACTAGAGAAACTCATCTTAGGTTAGAATAAGCAGTAACTATCAAGTATACTGTAGCGCCTTGGTATCAAAGGGGATGCATATCGAGACTGTCCCAAATCTCTACTTTTTAGAGTGTATAGCAGTTGTTACTCACTTGGAGGTCGCAGAGCCCCGTAAGTATCTATAAACCCCAGGAACTTACACAGAAAATTCATACTCCTGTGCACATAAATTTCTGTCTACCATTTTAGGGGGTTCAAAAGCTCCCAAAGTTCCTTCATAGACTCATTTTAAGAATCCTTGTCTTAACCCATTTTACCTTCCCCGTAAATGCACAGATAATTCAGAATGGAGGTCCACAGAGCTGGGCACTAAGGCAGACACACTTGCAGTAAGGTGTCCTGCTTCCCTGGGTCCTTGCAGCACCGTGTCAAACGGGAAGTCGGTAATTTACAGCTTACTATACATCGCAGGCCTTCAAGAGTATTAAGAGTAGCTGATTCCAAAAGTATTAGACTCACACATGTCAAGGGTCCTGAGAATCAAATGTCACATTTTCTAATGTGGTTTGTAAACTGGTAGTAGAGACAATTCCCAAAGAAAAGTCAAATCTGCCTTCAGGCAACCACATTCATTGAGCTGTGTACGTGCAGATATGAAGAGCAAGCTATGGTCACAGCATGCATTTGTTCCCCTGTCCCTAAGTTCCCAGTCTCCTGGTGGGAAGCATGGGGAATGTGCCTCCTCCCTGCTGGGCCAGTCAGCATGCTCCCCAAGCAGCTCTCAACATACTAAAAGCCACCCAAGTCACATCTGACTCATGCCATTGCTCTTTGTAATGAGGTATGACATGTATCTAAGCTCTTGTATATTTTCATATTTGTAGCCTACAATTAGGCATTTTTGAGGGATGTAGCTGACTGGTGGTTCTGTTCAGTGACCTGTAATTACTCACACAGGCATCCTGGCCAATCCAGGCAACGAGCAGGCTGGAGGCACTTTGAGCTCAGAGTTCGTGGAGGAAGCCCCGTGGCTCTGAGGAGGTCCAGGCAATACTGGTTAGCAATGGGCCTCAGGAGACTGCCCTGTTCTTCCCGGGCTGCACACAGATACTCTTCCCCTTCTGTCCCCTCCCCGCCTCTACCTCATCCACTGCCTGGCTCAGCACGGCTCACTCCCCAAGCCCCAGTGGTTGGCTAACTTGTGGACCCAATGCCCACAGAACTGGACTATGGGGCTGTGGGAGCTGATGTGGGCCTCGTCGCTGAGCCAGCCTCTCTGCCACCAGCTGTGGTGGCCTCACTGCTCCCAAAGACCCAACAGAGTCATTCTCCCCCATGCACATGTCCCAGCTGGGGGGGGGGGGAGTTAGCCCTAAAGATCTGTCCCTAGTGACGTTTCCCATATACATTGGGCCCCATTGAAAACTGGTTTCTCAATTCTTTAATGGCAGCTCAAATCCTGATTCTAAAGATAATCAAAGATGGGCACTAGCCCGCCAGTGAGGCTGTAAAGTACAACCATGGCCCACACTCAGAGCGACATGCACATCAAGCATGAGCCCAATATCTAATGCAAGTTTCCCTTTTTCCGGGCTCCAAAGTACTACTTTATAGAGTGCTTCATACTTTTCAAAAACACTTTCACATGTTATCTCATTTGAGTCTACCAAACGAGCCTGGGAGGTTAAACGCAATAGGTCCTTTCTTCATTCTACAAAGGAGACTGAGGCTCAGGGAGGCCTCTTGCCCCCAAGGTCACTCAACTACTAAGTGCAGAACCAGGTCTAGGACTACTCTGTAGCTGTGAGACCTCAGGTCTTCATATGCAATAGGTAACAGTAGCTACCTCAAAGAGTTTATTGTAAGGATAAATGGGCTAACATACAACAAGCGCTTAAATTGATGTCTGGTCCATAGTAAGGACTACGTTATTGCTGTTATTTTTATTAAGAGTAGTATTACCACCACCACTGAGAATCCCCAATTCCAAACCTAGAGCGCTTTCCTCTCCATCCTGCTGCAGTTTTGCAAAGACTGCCCAGGAAGCAGTTTCTTCTCACCTTGAGTGAGTCCAGACCAAATCCCTGTATTTTGCCTATGGGACCTAGAACTCACGGGGCTATCTTACCACTCCACAAACTTCATACTTTTGTGCGCACAAGCATACACACATACACCACCTTTTCTGCAGGTTTGGCCTCTGACATCACTCGTGCTATGTTAGCCACCATTCTGTGGCTTGCCCTGCCTGTAGTACCCAACTTTTGATTATCTCCAACACTTCTTTCATTCATTTCCTTCCTTTAACAATCATTTCATGAGCGCCTACTCTTTACCAAACACTGTACTGGGTACTGGGGAAAATACTGCTTGCCCTCCAAATACACCAAAAGAGAAGTGTGGGAGGGGTGGGGTGAAGAAGGGCAGTGATGGTACAGAGGTACCCGAAAATAACTCTGTCTGAGGTCAGCCCAATAAATTTCAGAGAAGGCATGGCTGAAATGAGTTTTAGAGTGTCCAGAGTTTTCTATGCAGACAAAGGGAGAGAAGGACATTCCAAGCTAAGGGAACAGCATTTCCACAAGGATACAGGTCAGAATCATACAGAGTATGATAGTCTCATACTGCCATCACGGTGGAGCGGGGACAGGGGTGGGGTGCACACATGAGCAGAAAGAGACAAAGACAGAGCAGAGAGAGACAGACATAGGGAGACACAAAGAAAAGACAAAAATTAGATGTGGAAGAGTAAGTCCACACTGCCCAGGGTGGCAGGCCACTCAGACAAAAATCGCGTCTGCCTTTCCATGAGCTGAGTGGCAATCTGGACTCCTTGGCTATGCTTACACTGTGCAGATCTTAAATTCCAAATCCTTTAACAATTGTTTTCTCTCCCCTTCTATCTCCCCCTCCTTCTATATAAGAGCTGTTTATCCCTATTCTCATTTCTGCCCAACTCTGAGCCCTGAGTTTTAGTGTCAGTGCTTTAACACAAATCCAGCTTCACGTCCTGAGTGAAATATAATTTCATAGGAATGTAATTCTGGAATGATCTCATTGAAAAAGCACATCCAGCAAAGGCTATGAGCGAACTCCGGGCCAGCCCATTCACACCCAGAGCCAAGGAGAGCCAAGGAGATTCGCAGACCCCTTTCCCTTAAATGGAGAATATGCCTGGGGCCCAAAGCCAGGCACACCAGCTGCCCACAGATATTATCCTGCCCACGGTATGCCCGCCTGCTTGCAGACCGAGGCCTGGCCCAGAGCAGCGACCACCACAAACCTCTCTACATCACACAAACATAGACTCAAGAGACCATCCAGGCAAAGAGGCCTCACTACGCAGATGCTCTGAGTTCCTTGGAGCGCTCTGGCTCCAGGCCATGAAACATTAGCTGAAACTATTAACACTCCCACCACAGCCCCATCAGACAGAAGAACGTCCAGAAGCCACACTGCCAGGGATGCTCCCCTCAGCTACCTGCCTTCCCCAACTCTCTGAAACTCAGGTACCATCCAACTCTATTAAGAGAGTCAGAAAGTAGGGTATTTGACTCTGAAACTAGATGTCAAAGCCAGGTCCAGCCCAGCCCAGCAGCAGAGCTGAGACAGAGTAGAATTAGGGAAGAAATAATATACTCTGATGGACTTTAAAAAATCCTAGCTGAAAAATCACCAAGTTGGAATCTTTAGAAAAAATGTTCTCACTCCAAATCTGTACCGCACCCCCAATGAATCCTCATAAAATGGACCAGAAGAGGAGGAAAAAAATTAATGGATTAATGGCTTACAGGGTCTACAGGAAGTCTCTATACTGGCCTTGTAACTTTTCTGTAAATCTAATTAATGGCTTATCATGGTTTTCTCTACAAGGAATAATGGGAAAAGAGTGGTCTCGGGAATAAATACCAGCTCTGCCCCTACTAGCTATGAAGCCATGGATGAGTTACCTAACCTTTCTGAGCTTCAGTTTCCTCATCTATAAAACGGAGATGACAGTTCCAACCACAAAATGCTGTTGTGCAGATTAAATAAGACATTGCACGCAAAGGACTTACCACTACCAAAGTGCTATCTTTCTGGGCAGTAGCAGTTTCTCACTTCATTCAGCCTTCACCCTGGGTCCCTGGCAACTGTGGTTGGAGGCCCTACCTCCACTCTGCAAGCCCTACCTGTCTTTATGATTCACAGTCTCTTCCACATACGGCATTACACTTTAAGCCCACAGTAATCACCCAAAGGGCTGAAGGCCTCCTTACAGCAAGTTCCAACTAGTGAGAGCACACCTTTGTTGACAGAAACATGTTCTTCTCCTTCCTGCTTTCCCTGCCTCCAATAGGATCCAATGTCACTGCCATGAGCTGAATTACTTTCCTGAGGTTTTCAGGGGTCAACCAGAAGGAAAGCCAAAGGTTGACAGAGTTGGGCTTCCAGTATGATTAGCAGTCCACAGTAGGGGGTGGGCAGGGGGAATAGGCTCTCAAAGTTGCCACAAAAGATTTTTTCCCCTCAGAAGCACTTCTACCACCCATCACATTCCACTCATCTCCTCCCTGCACCCACCTCGACCCCACATGCAGCCTACCTGAAAAACTGCAAATCCTCCAAGTCAATGGGCACGATAAGTTCCCCAAAGCCAAGAGATAAGTCCCAAGGCTGGGCATGAAGTCGCCCCCCAACCCCTGGAGCCAGACTCTCGAGCTTCAGCCACCCTGACTCCTGGCTCCATGCTGTGTTATCCATTTCTCCCGTAGGAAGACGAGGTGAGGGGACAGTGGACAGGTGAGTAGACAGGGGCCCCATCCTGGTCTTACAGGGCTAGGGGCCAAGGAAAGAATCAGGTGAAGAAAGGTAGGGCTCTGATGTCACATTGCCTCTGAAAATCACTTGCAAGAATATCAGATCCTTAAAACACTCTCCTAAACCAAAGGAGAAGTCCAATCTCACCCTGAAAATTTAGTGTCCAAATAAGGGAGCAGCCAGTGCTAGAAGTTAGCCTGTTCCAACTTTGAAAAGCCCTGTGAGAGAAGCAGTTCCCAGGCTCAGGATTCCACTGACAGGTTGTAACCCCTCGAAGCGCTAATGGGCACAGTCTAATGGCTAATTTCTCTGACCTTCCAGATGGCTGGATTGGGGACACACCCCAGCTGAGGCCCAAGGACATTAGTTCCTGGCAGGGAGTACGCAAAAGCTCAGCAGCCCAGCCAGGCCAGATAACAGCCTCAGCACAAGCTTCAAGGGCAAGTTTTGGGAAGTGGAGCTCAAAAAGATGTCCTTGGAGTCATTTCTTATTTAACCAAATAAGAGCCAAATATAGCCAAATATGAAGAACTATGTCACCTTTTATGCAATTTTTCTCCAGTTCATCGCCTCATACTCAGTTTTACTACAATGATCTCTGATTTCGTATAAAGTGCTCGTTCTGTCAAGTGCCAGCCCATGGGAGGCACTAAATAAATGTGAAGTATTACTGTTCTCATTATGAGTTCCCTTTATTCTTCCATCTCCAGTCCTCTCTGTTCATGAATGACAAACTTAGCATCCTGAAACATCATCAAGTCACTCATCTGGGATCCTTAACTGCCATTCACACCAGATCCACATTCCTCCAGAACGCTGTCAAATGCTACCCTCCGATCTCGCTTCCCTCCTCTTCCTTCCTCCACCCTCCACTGTACCACCACACTCTCCATCCCCCTGCACACAAAGACACACACACACACACACATACACGTGCACACACACACACACTTCTCTCTCCAGACAGGACACCCACTGCTCAAAAAATGTCCATTTCTGCTGTCATGTTTTTGTGCTCAAACCATTTCCAGCCTAGGGCATCTCTCCTGTCTGCTTCTCCAAATCCTATCTGTGTGCTAAAGCCAGTCTAAGGTACCTCTTAGACTCAGGTCGGGAAACCATTTGATTCACAAACAATGACCAAGCACTTCCTCTGTGCCAGGCACTAAGCTAGACACTTGAGGACACAGTAAGGAAAACAACACAGTTCTACAGGCTCCTAACTGGTGGGCGGGGCTTCAACACGATCCTCCCTGCTCACCTGAAACACAGGTAGGGGAGTCAACCACCAGGTCTCACAGGCAGCTCGTTCTGATATTGTGGGGGCTGAGGTGGGCATGGGAGATGAAGTCCAGTTGGATGAAGTCCAGCTGCCTCTCCTTCAGCCTTTCCAAAAAGCCACCCAGGCCTGGTGGTTTAGAACATAGTCTGTTACAAGAACCGCTGGTCATTCTCGGACCAACCTGAATAGTGCTGCCTCCTGTCCTGCTTTAGAGTTTTATTAGCTTCAGAACTAGGCTAGTTCTGAACATAGCCCTAGTGAGCCACTCCTCCTAAGGACCAGGCATGGGCCTCACACTCCTGCCCTAAGCCAGAGAACAGAGAGGAAATGACCAACGCTTTCCTCAGGATTTCCCAGACTTTGTACCACTATGACTGCACAGATGATAAAGGTCACATGGGAGGTGACCTCCAGCGCAATATGCAATTCTCAGACCCTATGGTAATTCCAAACCTCTCTCTCCTATTCAAGACAGGCTATCAGACTATGAGTCAGGTTGGTATTACTATAGGGATAATCTTGCATACCTCTTAAATTATAAAAATGGGTAACCATTCACATGTACCTTGGTCCTTGAACTCCTATAGTAACAAACATAGTAACTGTGACATATCATATGACATATCATATCAATGCAGTTCCTTTTTCCCCCTGAATCAGGAACAGAGAGGTGCTCCCTATATAATCTTAGATACCATTTAGATCCAGGAAGGAAGAGAGAACACCTAGCCTGTCCCTCTTTGTATTTCCAACAATGGAGACTCAGTCTTCTTCATCGCAATCTATCTGAATAAGCTCATCTCACGTGAGACACAACTGCTACTTCTTAGAGCACTAACTCTCCAGCCTCCTGCTTAAGACCACCCTTCCCAGTGCGGCTGAATCAGTCTCATACTAAGGAAGCTCACAACTTTCAGGAGCTTACCCAAACCACCAGTTACATGTTGAGGCGTACAGACCTCAGGGGGCTTTTAAAGGTCAGGATCGCCAGAGAGGCCACCATTGCTGCTGACCAGTGTACACCACGCGTGAGCACTAAAAGGGATCAGTGAGCAAAGCCTTAAAGAAAGGGCAGAACAGAAGGGAAGCAGCGGCCATCAGCCCGCAGATCACCAGCATCCAGCTTGGAGGAGTTGTCTGTCTGAGCAAAGTTTTGCATCCAACTGCACCTAGTCTTTGAAACCTGTGGCATCCAGACGCCGTCATCTCCTGCTCGGCTGCCCAGGCTCCTCGCACTCAGCTTCTCCTAACAGCAGGCCTGTCTGTCTCCAAAGGCTGGAGGGGAGACCCAGGGCGTACTAACTATCCTCAGAGACTCAGCCACACATTTTCAGTCCCCTTCTACTTCAGCCCCTCCCCCCGCCCCTGACAACTCAAATTTTTAGTCTCCGCAAATGTGTCTATGTGCCTGTGTGTCTATGTTTTATTTACGCTACCCATGTCTGTTGTTAGCAACAGAAACAAAGCGCTTTAAGGCAAAAAAGGCAAGTCGGCCAACTGGCTTACTGCTCCCCATCCTGCTTCCAGCTCAGGGAAGAGGCTGGTAAAGGATGTGTCAAGCTCCAGTATCTCATGTGTGCCTACAGCTCCATGTATTGGGGGATGGGCATAATCAGGGCCACATGGGCCCCAACCACCAGCCCTCCCTCTCGTCCCTGGAGACCACATCCTGAACACCTCATTCCCTCACCTGCCCCGGTGCTGACTACTGTTCAAAGGTAGAACTTCAAAATCCAGAATTCAGGAAGCCCAACCTCCTCCATTTTACACTAGGAGATAATAAAGATGAACAGGCATTGCCTCCCCAGACCCAGACTACGGAGAACCTGCCCAAGGCTAAGTTTTCCCTTCCTATCCTTTTCCACCTTCAGTTATTCTGCTACTCTGATAATCTTCTGAGTTCTAGTATCAGACTCCTCAATAAAATCAATGGTAATTACTGATCACTGCTTTGTTTTCAGCAGGGAGAACAAAACATGAGATGTGATTCTTGCGCTCAAGGAGCTCACAGACTAACTTAGGGAAACAAGACGCAATAGGAAATAATCCAAACTTGAGATACAGACTGAAAGTACTCTAAGGTTTAACAGGTGGAGGTGGAGGGGCTACAGTAACTCAGAACAGGGTTTCTGTGGGAGAGGAAATGTGAGCCAGACCATCAAGACACGCAGTAGTTTGACAGTATGAGATGGGGGCTGTTTGAAATGAAGAGTTAGACTCTGACTCAAGGTCCCAAGGCAGGAATAATGGCAAATATCATGTCCGAAGCGTTTTCCCATATCCAACTGAGGCTCAGCCCTGGGAGGTAAGGAGAAAAGAGATTGGCCTGACGTGATGAAAATAAAACCCTCACCACAGGGTCACCATGCTCTCCAGTCCCTCTGCTCCCACCTCTGCCAAGAGCACTCCATGTTTCCTTCTCCCGTGCTACCCTGAAATCCTCTCCTGTACAGTACACAGAACGTAGCCAGCCTGACTCCCTAAACCTGACAACATCTTGATGGACCTCTTGGTACTCAAGATTCTCTCTCCCACAGTAGAACAAGTTTCATGCTCCCCCAGGTGCAATGTGGGTCAGGAGCTTGGTCTATTCTGCTGGGCCAGGTCAAGCTAAGTTTGATTCGTGAACTCACTAGAGCAGGAGCAGGGGTATGAAATTGTAAGTACAGCCTCTGGTAAGCCAATCAACAGTCTCTCCTCCGTCCACTCACACATACAATCATGCATGCATTCAACTGATACATACTGAACACCAACCATATGTAAAGGAATGTGCATAGTGCTGGCTGGGACACCAAAATGCATCAGGCATGGGTCCATTCTCAAAGAGCTTACATTGTAGTAAGGTAGATATAACAGACACATAAACATAACAAATACCAGGAAGACTATTTTAAGTGTTATTAGAGAGGTGCCATGAGATTGCTGAAATGCCGTGGACTTGTGTAGAGGCGGATTACTTCCAACTGAAGAAGCAGAGAAGGTTGCCCTTGCTCTGGGCCTGGAAGATCAAATGGCAAAAGAATCAAGAGGCAATCCTGGGCAGGTGGAGCTCCACGAGCAGAGTCCTGGATACAGAAAAGTCAAAGGAACACGAAGAGCAGCAAGATGTTCAGTTTGGTCATAGGCGTTTAACTGGAAGTAGACCAGGGAGAAGGAGAGCTGGAAGGACAGTGAAATGTCAGATTCTAGAGGCCTTTGAGAGCCAAATTAAAGATCTTATCTTTTCTCTGGGAAATCATAGGAATTTTCTGAGAAAGGAATGATAGGTCAGGAACTGTGCTCCTGAAAGACACAGCAGCACTCACACATTTGGGACTACAGCAGGAAAACGTGATCATGGGAGCCCTCAGGACTGAAGGTCATAGGAAGAGTAAGCGAGACAGGGAACATGGGTAATCAAGTACCTAACTGGAATTCTTTTGTCTTTGAGGTTCAGGCTGAATAGGAAAATAAGTGGGCAGTCCCGGGAAGCTAACAGGCTGTACATGCAGGGGAAGCCAGAGAACCAGCTGTCCAAGGCAGGCAGTGACTGATTAGGAGGTATAAACATTATAGGGACTGGGGAGGGAAGGGATTTTCCAAGTTTAGGAGCCTGAAAATAGAATGGCTCCAAGTGATGAGGCCAAAGGTATCGCCATGCTATCAGTACCTTAAAGGGAAAGAAGACGAAGTCTTTAGAGTTGAAAAGTCTGAGGGACTGTGAGGCCAGAGCACTGAGGGATTCTCGGTATAAATTCTCAAGTCCTAGTTATGCTACAAAGGGGACACATGAAGAAGGTTGTAAGCAATTAACATGCAAGTCAAGAGGGAGTCAGCATCAAGAATGAGAAGAGGAGATAGAATGTGAAGGGAGAGACTGACTTCCAATGGGAAAGGTTGCCAGGCAAGGGCTAGAAACGAGGTCAGGGAGTACTGAGTACAGATCTGTGCGGGGGGGAGGAGATGAGATTGCTTCATTAGAGTGGGTCACAGGGAAGTGAGATCTTCATGGAGAAGCCAGGTTGCAGCTATAATAAAAAGGAATACTCAAGGAAAAGGTAGGAAACAAGGGAGAATACCGCATTTATCTATCAGATCAGGCAAGATGAGAAAACTATTCCCAGAGTCAGACAGCATGGCGAGTGGGGTATTTTCATACACTGGTGCAAGTACTATATATAAACCAGCACAACTTTTCTGGAGGGCAAGTCAAGAAAATGTATATATGTTTAAAAGACAAGCCACAGGCAAGAAGAAAATAACCACTGCAAAGCACATGTCTGACAAATAATTTAAAATCAGAATATATTGAGAACTTGGAAAATCAATAGAAAAAAGGCAAACAACACAACTGAAACACAGGTAAAAGATGTGAACAGATGATTCAAAGACAAGGAAACCCAAATAATCAATCACATATGAAACAATCCTCAATCTCTCTAGTAAATCAGGAAAATGCAAGTTAATGCAATGAGATGCTATTCCATATTTATCAGGTTGGAAAATACTGAGCAGTGTGGAATCTCCAAGTGTTAGCAAAAGTTTGGGGAAATGGAAACCTGTACACACTGCTGGCAATTTCGAACACCCACTGCAGAGAGCCATCTGGGACGGCCTAGTCAAGCTGGAGAACACGCACCACACTACAGGTACCTAGTGTACATACACTCTTGCACATTCCTTGGACAAGGATGTTCATCACAGCATTGTCTGTAATACACAAAAAGTAGAAATACTTTAACCATCTCTCACTATCATACAATGGTGCATCAGACACCAATTAAATTCAATGATTTTATATCAGTAACAAGATGAAATGAAGGTGGCAAGAGGCAGGAGGTAGGAGGTCAGCTGGAGATAGTTGTCCATAACTGACGGGCAGAGAGTATGGGTCAGAGTGAACAACATAATTCCCAAATTCCGTAGAAAATGTTAATAGTAATTCATACTCCATTACACATTCTGAACCCCATAGAGACCAGCTTCTTTTGGTGTAGTTTCAGTGATAGAAAGTAGACTCTTGGTTAAGCTCCCAGGTACAGTCTATCATAAGAATAGCCCCCAGGGGAGTGAGTGGATTTTTCAACCCAAACTACCTTTCCTTTATTCAATTCTCCCCCTACTCCCCACCCCTACCCTGTATACACCTTTAGAAGCCCTCAGAAAATGCTCGTCATGGCTGAAATATCTGTGCTGAGGAGGATGACTAAGTCAACCAAAGCCACGCCCTTGGTCTCATCTGCACAACCAGCAACTCTATTTCTCTAGAATTTGTGAGATAAAGGCTAGGGAAGCTCAAGGAACAGAATGAGAAAAGAGGGCTGGCAAAGCAAGGCTAGTCTTGCATTTAGGCAAATGTGAAACACAGAAAACCTAAAACCCATCAAGAAAGTATTGGCATCTACGAACCAGCAAGGTGTTCTCTTGGCTTGTCTTTCTGCTTCTGGGTATGGTACCCCTATCACACAAGCCCCCAGGGGGGCTGGGTAGCTGTTAAAAAAGCATAAGGAGGTACACCATCCGAGATTCCATGGGGAATTAAGCCAATCTTTGTCCTTTCAGATTGTGGATCTCCTCCAAGGAGCCAGCTGCCTGCATTTCCACAAGCAGTCAGCTTCATCCCCAGACCTCAAAGCTTGAAATTGCCCTATGTCAGTGAAAAACCACCATTACTTTTTCTTTAAACATTGACTGTGATCACAGCAGTTTTTCCTGTGTTCTAAGATCATTGCTGCAAAGAGGAAAAGGTACAGGATGATAAAAGCACACACACACACAAATGCTGCGGTGGCTCCAATTCCGCATCCTACCTGCCTTTGACCAGCAAGGATGATGACAGAGAGCAAGGGGCACTTCTGCATTTTGAAAACAGTCACCTGTCTGCCCTGTTGTTGTTTTTCATCTTCTGGAAAAAGTCGCCTACTCCCAACTAGGATCTCTCCCTGGTTACTACAATCCCATGATTTGTTTGTGATGTGAGCATCATTCAGCAATCGCCCAGGGCTGGCGTTATCTAGAAGTGATAATGGTCATTTCCAGATCAGAAACAGTCACACAGATAAAGCAAAGGGCAGCCCCTGCCTGGCATTTATGACCCAAGAGATGGAGGGGAAGAGAGAATCAGAATGCAGTAGGCTTGTTCACGGGATCTCTCAAGAATAAGTCAGCCTCCCCTCTGTAAACAGAGGAAAAGTCCAACACTTGGGACATCAGAGGGAATTAAACCTTTGGTCAGTCCCCTTCCTCCCAGGGCTGTTATAAACATTAAAGAAAATATGTCATGTTTTTAATACAGGCAAGCGCACAAGTTACATGGCTCTTTCTAATAGGAAGTCAACCTTTCCGGCTGTTTTCCAAAGTCTACAGATCTGTTTTCAGTTGGAAATACAGAGTAAAGAATATAGAACTCAGGATTTCTGAATTGATTGCTGTCCAATTCTCACCAAATCCCAACTAAAAAAAAATGGTATTTAAAGACCATCTAAGAGGTGTGACAAATACCCTGGGTATTTTAAGTTCCATTTTTCTATTAGTTAGATCACTGGAAAGCTATATAGATACACCCCTAGCTCAGCTGCTTACAGGGTGGTTTTCACTGAGTGCAATTTCATGTAATACATTTGTATTTTATTAGCAGTCACCATAAGAGAGCTATAGGAAATCAAAATTGTGTAAGCATTTGCTGCAAAAAATGGTTAAAAAAAAAAGTCCCTGTGGTTGTAAAAACAAGAAGAAAATAAAACATAACTCTCGATTTAAAAAACGGTAAAGGCTATTATCTATTATATCATTCAATATCTCCAACAAAGATATCCACATAAGAAATCTCATTAAAATACAAAAGTAAAAAAAAAAAAGATTTGTCTGTTTTGAGAATATGGTGTTTCCTCCTTCCTAAAGGCAAGATATCAGGTCAGTTGATTTCCTCAACTACCAAGGAACTCAGAGTCTAAGTCCAAGGCCACTCACAGAAACCATCTTAATTAACTAGATTAGGACATTTGCATGCTCTTCTTTTCTTTGGTGTTGGTCTGTTTCTATGCTATTAACATGATTAAGGCCTCCCTTTACCAGTTATCTACTGTGTGCCAAACACTGTTCCCAAGTGTTAATTATGTTAATTCATTTAATACTCTCAACTATTGTATGAGGTAAATGTTATCAATTCTATGTTACCAAATAAGAAAACTAAAACCCAAGGTCATACAGCTACTACAGTAAAAGAAGAAGCCAGAATTCAAACTAGGTCTGATTTGGAGGTTCCTATTCCTTCCACAAAGTACAGTAAGGTGCTGTCTTTATTATGTCTTCCGTAGCCAGTCACCTGAGTTCCACTTCTGAAAAGGTAGAATATAAAAACCAATGAAATAATGTGTATAACAGTATGGAGGTATCTCAAAAAACT
>NW_017732184.1:11381-12176 GCF_001890085.2 Hipposideros armiger | reverse complement strand
CAGGCTTAGAAGCTGTTTAAAATGTTTTGTATTTTTTTCACCTTGCCGTCTCCCACCACTGACTGTGCATCCAACCTACTTCATAGTGCTGCTGCTCTACTCTAAAGCAAATACCCCATGTCTTTAGGCTTTTCACAGGCACATGCACCACCTCCTGCCCTGACATGCAACAGGCTCTCCCTGAGGCTCTCTCTTCACCCTCGCAACTTCAACACCCCTGTGGATGGATCCACTCCAAATCCTTGTCTCAAGATTGATTCCCTGACTTCTGTGTTACTTTAGTCACCCATACCTGTGGACAAACCTTGGAACTTGTCACTGCCTGAGATTACATATCTCATTCTTGTCCTCCAAAATCCTACTCCCTGACCACAACCTCCCTTCCTGCCTGCCTCTTGACCTTTTTACTACCCAATAGCTGCTCTCTGACTTTGGGTAGGTCTCTCTTCCCTTGAGTCCTCTTCCTTTTTCCTAGTTTACATCAGCCACTGCCTTTTTGTCCTTCCAGGCAAGGATCCAAGACCCATCACACCCTCAAATTCCTAGCCCCTTTCTCCTTCTGCTGTACCTACTCATAAAGCTCTAACTCTGGATCGATTCAGTCATCAATATATCCCATGCCTTCATGAGGACAACTAAAAATTGCTGGTCAGTCGGAGAAAGACAAATACCATATAATCTCACTTATATGTGGAATCTAAAAAACTGAATGAATGAGCAAAGTAAACAGAAGTGGTCTCAGAGATATAGAGGAACAATTGATGGCTGCTAGTTGGGAGGGGGTGGGGATGAGGG
>NW_017732184.1:8711-9606 GCF_001890085.2 Hipposideros armiger | reverse complement strand
TATGTAAGTGTGAGGGTCAGTCACTCCCTTAAACATAGGTGTTTGGCAAGATAGTGAGAAATCATCCCCCTTCCGAACTCCACTGGGCACAGAGTTTGCTTGCTTCGGAATCAAGGAGATGCTGGTATCAAGCCAGGTAGGCCTTCTTTTCTCCCAGCTCCCCTTTAATCTCTTCTCCTTCAGTGATGATCATCCTAAAAGTATTATTTCAAGGGATGTCTTGGGAGGAGGAATTATCATCTCACATTTTCATTTCCAGTTCTTTCACAAGTCCATGACTTTAGCTCAAAGTTCTTTAAAACACTGAAACCTACAACGTGCTTCTTTCCTGTAAGCGCAGGGCTAACCTGGTATTTTAGACACAAAGTTCAGAATAGGCAAGGTCAGAAAAGGGGACGATACTCCACCTCTAGTCCCAAAGCATCAATGGCTTTCTAGAAGTTTAAGAGGCAAGTGGTCACTTAGCGGCCAGAAAATGGTGGAAGTTCTCTGGACCAGGCTTTATCCAGGGACAGGCACCCCCTCTACCTGCCCCTACCAAAGCCTGTTAACAAAGTGTAAAGAATGCAACACAAATCATCGCAAAGATTGGCTATCAAGACAAACCTCAATCATAAAGGCATCAGGGGCTACTATAGTGAGCAGGGACTCACTGGCCAATTCCTGTAATACTGGCACTACTGGGTGATCAAGTGTGTCTCCTCTAGAGGGTGTCTGCTTCAACCCCACCCACATATCACAATTCTTTTCCTGTTCAGGATTAATCCCCTACGCCATTAGTTTCCTCCCTGCCCAACCAGTAGACAGCAACGTCTACTAGAGCACAACAGGCTTAGAAGCTGTTTAAAATGTTTTGTATTTTTTTCACCTTGCCGTCTCCCACCACTGACTGTGC
>NW_017732184.1:6214-7324 GCF_001890085.2 Hipposideros armiger | reverse complement strand
AGTTGAAGCTGTATGATGGATATATGGGTGTTCATCTTCTATTCTTCCTACTTTTGTGTGTGTTTGACATTTTCCATAATAAAAAGTTTAAAAAATAAAACCACTTAAGTGAAAGATTGATGGGGAACAATGCCAAAAGTCACCCACAGAGTATCTGCTAGTTATAAAATGAGAATGAAAACTATAATTTTACAATGGAAAAGTTTGCCTGACCCTACCGTAAGTAGTGACCAAAATTTAACATTTATAATATTGGGAAAACCAGACATTATGTGCCTCTGGTCTGCTGCATCATTTATAAAGCGTTCCCCTCCTAAAAAAAAAATGCTTAACCTAAGTTTAATCAAGCCCCTATAATTTACAGTTTACAGAAAATACAAGAGAGGGAGAAAGAACCTAAGCAATACCCCAAAGAAACAATCAGACAAATCCATTAAATGGCAAGTGAATTCATGTTTAAAAATTTAAGAAAAAGGAATGCCTAAAACTGAACTCATCATTTCACACTCCACCCCTAATAAAATACTTTCCCTTCCTGTGCTTTTTCCACGAAGTCACCCAAGTTTCTACAACTCATCCCTGACTTTTCATTTTCTTTACTCTGGTTCAATCCATCGCCGAGTCCTGCAAGTTCTACCTCCTGAGTGTCTCATATTCACCTCCTCTGTTCCCCCGCCACTCTTTAACTCAGATTTTTGTATCAATTGCTTGATTTACTGCAATAATCTCCTTGCTCATGCTTTTTACTTTCTTTAAATCTGCTCTCTACACTTCAGCTAAGGTGATCTTGCAAATTTATATCACTGCAGTGCTTCAATTCTTTCAGCAGCTCCACTGCCCACAGCAGTGCTTCCGAAAACGTGGTTAGGAGCTGCATGACAGGTACTCAAACATCTTATTACACAGCATTAAATGGCATGAAATCAAGGTGATCGAGTCATTCACTTTCTAATTCTTTCAAACATTCTCACCAGATTAAGAAGAAAGTCCCGGGCCGGCCGAGTGGCGCGACAGTTAAGAACTCGCTTGGGATGCCAGAGGGCCCCGGTTCGGATCCCACATATGAGGGCCAGTGACACTGCCCTCCACAGCTAAGATGCTGAACAACAG
>NW_017732184.1:4115-5579 GCF_001890085.2 Hipposideros armiger | reverse complement strand
AAAAAAAAATCTAAAAAAATAAAATAATAAAATAAAAAAAATTAAAAAAAAATAAAAAGAAGAAAGTCCCCATTGCTGTTGTCTTTAACACTTGATAATCTCTTAACAGAAAAGACTTTCATAGGCAGTATTATCTGGCTAAAATATTAAAACATTTTTTGGTTTCATTGTATATACTTTAAAAGTCATCTTCTGTGTATAGCAAGTAGTATTGATTTTCCACTTTAAGAAAGTGAGATAACATTTCCTTTTAAAATAAATTTAAGTTCGAAAGTGAGCTGATTTAAACATTATATTCAGGTATTAAAAGGCCATGATAATATTGCGAAGATGGTAAGCAATGAATTAAGTCTGGGAAAAACTGCCCCACAGCATACAATTCAAGCTTCTCTGTATGATTGTGGTGGTTTCAGAACCAGTTTGCACATTGTTTGACATTCCTCTCCTTGAACCAGATGGCTTCTATAACTACCCCAAGGAACGGAAGGTGGCCTACATGAGGGCACTGGAGTTCCACAGCTAGGTTAGAGAAAGGCCAGGCAACCTCTTCCAGGCAATAGCTTTTGGGTCCTGAGCCACCTGATAAGAAATCCAGCTACCCCTGCGGCCACCATGCTGGAGGGACCACAGGGAGTAGTAACACAGGTGGAGTGAGACTGATGGAGCTGAGGAGCCCCTGCGGCTTGAGTTTTCCAGCTTAGGCGCCACACACAGGGCTGAGCAAGTCTTCTGATGGTTCCAACCCCAGCCACCGTCTGTCTAAAACCACACGAGAAGACCCCAAGCCAGAACCCCAAAACCATGAGAGAGAATAAAAAAATTGCTGTTGTTTAAACACCCCCTATGTTTTGGGGGGATGTGGCATGCATAACAATGGTAGATCCAGCCTTTCAGGAGCCAGTCCCTGAGACCTGTCTGGTCTCATCTTCACCCTGCTCACGCTGCGCTGCTATGCACAGCAGAAACGACCAGTGGGTAGTTACGTGCGCATACCTCTGCACATAGTGCTTACTTACGCCTGTCTTTGTACATGCCAATCCCTCCACCTGGAATGCCCCCCCTTGCCTTGTCCACTTAACAAATAACTATTCATAGTGGTCAAAAGGTAGAAACTTAAAAAAAGAAAAATCTATTTGTCTTTCAAAATCTGAACAGGTCCATCCCCTGTGAAACCTTGTGCTCATCTTCCTCACACTCTTTCCTCCCAATACCACTGGTATAGTGGCATAAAACACGCTACAGTATATTGACCTTTTATATGTCTGGTCCACTAAAGTGTTAAGTTCCTTAAGGGTAGGGATTGTACTCGTATATGTGTAGCTGGTCCTACGAGGGGTCTAATGAATGCTTGCTGATCTGAAGTAGTTTCTCCTTTGCTTCCTTATGTAGCCTATTTCTGCTAAAAACATTTCCATCCAAACTCCTGGCTGACAAGAACAGAAATGTTGGGTCAATGTTGTCATC
>NW_017732184.1:0-725 GCF_001890085.2 Hipposideros armiger | reverse complement strand
AACAGGAAGAAATTCTAAAACAAAAATTAGCCTGAGACAGTTTCATGCCTGTTTGCTAATCTGAAATTGTAACACATTCCAGTTCTTGTGTTATGCAAACAAGGCCCTGAATCAGCAGAAGTGAAAAGACCGGGAGTCACTGTCCTAGCTTTGCCACCTTGGGTGCTCCATTTTCTCACCTCTAAACTCTGAGTTCCCAGCAAGTATGCCAACTATGGGTTATAGCTGTGCTGACACAGTGAGTCCTTCGGCCCCTGGGACAGTGCTGGGGCTCAGTGCTACCAGCAGCCTCCTCCTTTTATCCCAGTGTGCCTTACAAAATGATCATTTCCTTAGGGAAAATCTGAGTCACTGACCATGAAGGAGAAATGAAGATACTCTCCCCAAAAGAAGCAAGCACAGACAGAGATTCAAAAAATGAGAACTCCAAGGAAGCGAGGGCAGCTTATATTTACTAATTCAATGTGTCACCTGAAGCCACCAATCCTGAAGTCAACAGCAGGAGGCAGTGCGTGGAGACATCCTGCTCTGGGAGGCGCTACCCCAAACTCCCTGCTTGGGCAGCAGACAAGTAGAAAACCTGACCTCTGTGGGAAGAGGCACTGACGCCTGGCTAAGTGAAAGCCAAGTAAAATCCTCTCTTCCAGGTGTTCTCAGCCTATCAGCTGCCAACAGTGGACTTTGCCCTTGAAATTCAACTCTGGGGCTAAAGAGATAATCTCCCA
>NW_017732183.1:840037-841587 GCF_001890085.2 Hipposideros armiger | reverse complement strand
GGAAAACTCAAGCATCCTCATAAAGGGCCCGCACACAGACTCTCTCACTCCCAGGCACTCACCTTGGGCTCTAGCTGAGGGACAGTAACTCAGGAGGTGTCGGAGAAATACGGGGGGAAGACTGAGGTGTGTTGTTTCAGGTTGAGGGCTGAAAGACAGTCGCCATTTCCCTGTGAAGAGGTCCTCCTACTATGCAGGTGGCAGGTGGGCGCCATCTTTCATGTGTTGAGCCTGCCCCCTATGCTTATGGCTAAATTCAAATCTGATGGGCCTGGTGAGCTCTGCAGCTCCTCCCTGCTGACTCAGTAGGACCCCACTCCACACAACTCCTCTAATGCTGGAGGCAATTTCTCCAACAGCAGTCAGCCCCACCAGCATTGCACCCTTTTCTTGGAAAACTATCAGAATCTAACAGACCCCAGGTGGGCAGCAATTGGCCTTGGTGTGCTCTGAGACTTTTGCTGAGTAGCTTCAGACTCAGCACTGGCACCAAACCA
This sequence comes from Hipposideros armiger, assembly GCF_001890085.2. NCBI lineage: Eukaryota > Metazoa > Chordata > Mammalia > Chiroptera > Hipposideridae > Hipposideros > Hipposideros armiger. The sequence continues at coordinate 841,090 of NW_017732183.1, read as the reverse complement.
GAATTTACATTAACCTGGTGACCACAATTCTTCCCACTCTACTAACTCCCTGAGACCTTGACTCACACAACTAAATATGGCATGAGGTTCTATCAGCAACTGAACCTTAAGAGAACCAGCAGGTGGCAGCAGGCCTTGGGGTATTCTGGGGCATTATGTGGAGCCATCCCAGGCCCGGTACTGGTGGCAGATGTCCTTGGTTCACAGTGTGGCATCTTCCTCACACCTCCAGGGTTAGCAGAGGCAGAGAACAACTGCAGATTGCTTTATAGCTCTTACCAGGTAGTCACTGTCGGCCACAGGCAGTGGGTGACCTGGGCTTGCAATAGAGACCCTCACAAGAGGCCCCAGAAACAACATACTTGGAGGTTGGCTTTAGACCATAGCAGAGCATCACCCAATTAGTCCCACAAGTGGTACACAAAAAGGGTGGTCTCAACAGGCACCAGAGCCCACTGGGGCAAATCCCTCTCAGTGGGGTAAGCCCCCCACACAGCAGCCCATAAGCTGTGGACATGACCAAACCCCACAGCCAATCAACCTGAGGGTCAATTCCACCCACTGAGGTGCCAATAGCAATCAAAGCTCACCTATAACAGGAGAGCACACACAACCCATACAAAGGACACTCCTGGAGCACCTGGAGGAGGTGAGCAGGGAGACTGTGTCACTGGGCCCCACAGGGCACCTACTACATAAGGCTACCCGGCAAAGACAGGGGAACATAGCAGATCTACCTAATACATAGAGACAAACAGAGGGGCAGCAAAAATGGGGAAACAAAGAAATATGTCCCAAATGAAAGAATAGGAGAAAATTCCAGAAAAAGAACTAAACAAAATGCAGGCACGCAACCTACTGGATACAGAGTTCAAAACAACCTTGAGAACTCAGTGAGAACTTCAACAAAGAGATAGCAAGCATAAAAAACCCCCACAAAAACATGGAACCCATAAAAAGGAACCAGTCAGACGTGAAGAATACAATCACTGCAATGAAGAATGCATTAGGCGGAATCACCAGCAGACTAGATGAAGAGAGGATTGAATCAAC
>NW_017732183.1:836471-837527 GCF_001890085.2 Hipposideros armiger | reverse complement strand
ATTTATCCCACTTCAGGGCATATATATGAAGAAACCCAAACGTTACTTCAAGGGGATGTGTGCATCCATATGCTTATTGCAGCATTGTTTACAATGGTCAAAATGTGGAGGCAGCCTAGGTGTCCATCAGTGGATGAACGGATAAAGAGGAGGTGGTACATATATACAATGGAATATTGCTCGGCCAGGGAAGGGAATGGGTTCTTACCATCTGCAGTGGCATAGATGGACCTGGAGGGTATTGTGCTGAGTGTAGTATGTCAGACAGAGAAAGACAGATGCAATGTGATTTCTCTCATATGTGGAATATAAAGAACAAAATAAACAAACAAAACAGCAACAAACTCATAGATACAGAGAACATTTTGATGGTTGTCAGATGCGAGGGGAGGTGGAGATGGGTGAAAAAGGGGAAGGGATTAAGAAGTATAAATTGGTTGTTAAAAAGTAGTCATGGAGGTGTAGGGTATAGCATAAGGAATATAGTCAATAATATTGTAATTGTGTATGGTGCAGATGGGTACTAGATTTGTTGGAGTGATAAATGGGTGGGCGTTTGGGGGCAGGGTGAAAAAGGTGAAGGGATTAGGAAGTGCAAACTTATAATTACAAAATAGTCATGGAGCTGTAAAGTAAAGCACAGGGAATATAGTCAATAATATGGTAATAACTGTGTATAGTACCAGGTGAATACTAGACTAGTCAGGGGGATCATTTCTTAAATTATACAAATGTCTAACCACCCTGCTATACACCTGAAATTAATATAAAATAATATTGAATGTCAACTGCAATTGAAAAATTAGAAAATGAGGGAAAAGGTGAAGGGGAATAAGAGGTCCAAATCTCCAGGTATAAAACAAATAAGTTATAGAGGTGTAATATATGGCATTGGGAATATAATCAATAATAATGTGATCGTGTGGTATGGTGTCAGATGGTTGCTGGACTTATCATGGTGATCACATCTTTAGGTATATAAATGTTAAATAATTATAGTGTATACCTGAAACTAATAGAATACTGTGTGTTAGCTATATTTTAATAAAAATCTTT
>NW_017732183.1:825841-835931 GCF_001890085.2 Hipposideros armiger | reverse complement strand
TTTTTTTTAGAAAAAAAAGAAAAAGAAATTATGAGAAAGCGGTAGGAATTGTACCCATTAAGCTGACACAATTGAGGCCCTAGAAAAGGCCTTTGAGAAGGAGATGTAAGAAAGATGCTTGAATAACTTCATTTCCCTCTTCTATTTCTGAATGTGAAATCTATGCTCTGGACCAGAGGAGTTGCCCAAGGCCCTTACATTTTGCTGTAAAGTCTTCATTCTATTCTTCCTTCCAAGGTCAGAATTCCTTTGGGGATGATGAGGAGCTCTGAGGTGAGTGAGAATGTGCCCCTGTGTATTCCTTACACTGCATTTCTCTCCCAGCTGGGGTTCGAGCATTGCAAACAAAAATTCTTGGGCAGATTGCTAAAAGAGGATCCTGGCTTGGAAAGTGTTGCCAGCTGGTCTCATACCCACATCTTTTCAGTAAATTTCTCTGAAGCATATGTACACATACAAATACGCCTTCTGTTGAAGGCAATGAAATAATCTTTCACCAGTGAGGCTGGAGAAAATGTGCTACACCGTGAGACTGAAGCAATGCTGTCAGGTATGGGTACAGTTTTTCATGGGGTAAAGACCTTTTTTCCACCATTGCTGAGCAGCGTACAACTTGAATATTCAGCAAGTCGGAGTGGCCCCTGTGAGCATGAACTAAGTGTGGAAGTCCTGCTGGGATGTGCTAACGTCCTTCCCTGACCACCTCAGGAGGGTCCACAGTCAGCCCTGTCGCATTCCTGGTTCACTTCCTTCATAGCACAGACCATCACCTTCCTGGTTTGTTTATGGGTTGTCTGTCTCCCCACAGGAATATAGGCTCCACGATCTGTTTTGTTCCTAAATGTACCCCTCTCCCCCCAGTACCTGGGACCTAGATGCTTAGTCCATGCTGTCACAGGCCTGACTGTGGATAAAGCGTGTCTTTTTTCTGGGCCGTCAGTCATGGTGCCTGCCCTGACCACACGGAGTCTGGCTGCTCTGCCCCTCAGCCGCGAAGGCCCTGGGCAGTGACTTCTGACCGGTCAGCTTCTACCTCTTGGGAGTCTGACCTAAGATACAGGGAAAGACTTCCCCAGTTGGAAGTTACCCTTCAGAAGACCTGGGGCGAGCCCAAGTCACAGGGGAGCAGAGGAATCTGGTGTTGCCAAGGCTGGGAGGCTGAGGAGGAAGCTGAGAGTCTGACCTTCATGTGCACACAGTCCACTGGGAGTCAACAAGCAATGAGCCGCGTACAACTCAGTGACATGGGTGCTCTCAAAGGGTCAGCTCTGTGCCGCTGGGGAACATGGAGGAACAAACTGCTCCTCAATCTCGGCCAGTCTAGGAAGGATTCCAGGGGAAAGGCCCTGGAGTAGAAACTTGAAGAATGACTGGGAGTTTGCCAAGAGCAAAGGGATTCAGGCAAAGGGATCTGGGTTCAAATCCCATCACTGCCACTGTGTGAGATTCCCATGCTCTTGGTTTCTTCCTCTACGGAAGAGTGATAACCTCCACACATTAGGCTAGTAGGATTCACAACAGTGGAGCAAAAGGGCCCATTTCCTGGCACTCATGAGGCAGCTCTCATTCCAAGTGGAGACACACATTTCCTGTCTTCTCTCTACCCTCCTTTTCCTCCTATCACCTTGCATGGATTCCAACCCTCCCCTTGGCCGGGCTTGCACCTTCACTCTTGGGCCAACTTCATGGTCAAGTCTCCTGGGCCTCAACCAGAGCGCTACCTGGAACCCACCCAGCATGACTCCTGACCAGCCGCCTAGGCATGCCTTTATCGCCCAGACCCAGGTTTTAGCAGCTTTCAGTGGCCCTGCTCGGCTGCTGGTGTGGCCTGTCCAGCTCTGCCTGTCCCGTGACTGCCCTCCCTCCCTTTGCTGCTGCACATCCAAGCCACCAACCAAGCTGTGTCTGAAGAACAGGGTGGAGGAGCAGTTGAAGAAGTGGCATCCATGACAAAACCTCCAGCTGCCAGTTTCTGCTGCTTTGCGGAAGGCACCCACACTTTGTCCCCATCTTCCTTCCTCCCTATATTTCTCTCAGGGCTCTGAAAAGAGGACTCATGAGCTCATGTCTCAGAAATGCTTTGAAGATGAGAAACACTGAGCATTTCTCCAACAGCCCTCAATTTACTTTTTCAACATTCGCTCTGGGTTGTCAAGCCTTTGTAGTTATTTTTATAAATAGCAATCACTGGCTGCTTCCATTTTTACCCAGGAAAACTCCACCTCCAGCTGGAGCTGGCTACCACCCTATAGCAGACCAGCCATGGGGCTGTATTTGCCCTATTTCTTCTAACAAACCCCCTCTTTCCACATCCCTTCCACTCCTGCAGACCCCACCCTCACTGCCTCTTGTGTGCTTCCAATGTTACCCCATCTCTCTGTTGCCAAGCCACTGATCTATCCCAATTACTCCCCTCTACACACAAAGCCCAAATGCTGCAATATGGTGTGTAGCGTCCTCCACGACCTGGCCACTATTCACCTGCTCAGCCACATCTCTTGCCTTGTCCCCTACCACGCCCTGGGCTCAGACATCCCAAGCTACCTGCTATCCCTAAAGTACCAGGCTTTCTTATGCCTCCTGGCCAGGAGAGAAACCAGTTTATAGAAAATGGAGACTGAGTCTGGTGATGGGCCTCTCCCAGCATAGAGGGGTGAGTGGGCTCCTTGAATGATTAATGTGCAGTTTTTGAATAAAATATTTAAATCATACAAAAATGTATGAGTAATAGCATAATGAACCACCTGGCTTATGGAATGAAACGTTACCTGTATACCTATGAACCACTTTTTTTCCCTCTCCACTTTCCCCACCAGAGAAAATTACTATCTTAAATGTGGTATCTGGTATTTCTAGGGAAATCTTTATGCTTTGGTTATATATGTATATCTAAATAACTTATAGTACATATAATATTTTTGTGTGTTTTTAGACCTTATGTAAATGCTAACTTGCTGTTCACATCCTTATGAGATTTACCTACTGACATTTTAGTCATATATTCAACAAATCTTGTTTTCTTGCTGATTCCAGGGATATCTTTTTATCATAGTCTTAACACCAGCGATGTACCAAGGAGGGGAGTGGTGGGAACGATTTAGGCTGCAGGAAGGTATTTTATCACGGACATTCTTGAGAATTGCTAGTGTGTGCTGGTAATAAAAAGCTAACTGACTTTTAGTGGTGTCTTAGTAAGCTCTGGCTGCCATAACAAAATACCATAGGCTGGGTGGCTTAAGCAATAGGCATTTGCTTCTCACAGTTCTAGAGGCTAGAAATCCAAGATCAAAGTGCTGGCTGATTCATTTCCTGGTGAAGTTCCTCTTCTTGGTTTGCAGACAGCTGCCTTGTTGCTGTCACATGGGAAGGAGGGAGGGAGGGAAGGAGAGAGAGAGAGAGAGAGAGAGAGAGAGAGAGAGGGAGGGAGGGAGAGAGAGAGAGCAGGGGAGAGGAGAGGAAAGAAGAGGAGAGGAGAGGAGAGGAAGGGAAGAGAGGAGAGGAGGAGAGAGGAAGGGAAGATGGAGGAAACTCTCTGCTGCCTCTTCTTATAAGGGCACTAATTCCATCATGGCAGCCCCACCCTCATTACTCCCTCAGAACCTAATTACCTCCCAAAGGCCCCATCTTCAAATACCATCACATTGGGGATTAGGGCTTCTACATATGGATTTGGGGAGGGAAGACACAATTCGGCCAACAGCAAATGGTTTTATTATTTGTTTTTAAATTCTGTACAGACAATGCACACCTTATTGCCAGCAGTAGGGTGGATCATTGCCCCTATGGCCACCCTTTGGCACACCACTGATCCCAACACATTCCCTTTTTATAAATTGTAGAAAAAGGACAGTTTCAGTGAAAACATTCAACATTTAGATCTTTTGCAGATCTAAAGTAAAATTTACAGGGGGTGTCAAGAGGCCAGTGGGAGAACTAGCTCCTGCCAGGGTCTAGGCTACAACCACACCATAGACAAAATTTTGAATGTATTGAACTTTGATGATTGCTAGCCAATCATTTATTTATGAATGTAACTTAAAAAGTAGATCCTTTTAAAAACATTTCATAATACAGATTTTTCTCTCTCATCATAATTAGTGAACACTCCTTACGTAGCCATTGTTCAAAGGATGCTACTGGTTATCTCTCCAGTTTGGCTGAGTGAGGCTTGATTTCTTTAATAAGAACTAATATCAACACCTTACTTTTGTCTAGTCTTTTCATATAGTATTCATTTAATTCTCACAGAAGATCCATGAGGGAGTTTTATGTCAGAGTCTTTGCCAAATCTCAATGGTGTAGAACAGTTAAGTGTTTACATCTTTCTGATGGGCCTGTGGTTGGCTGGAAGGCATCCGGATCAGGCTGAGCTCCAGGCTGTGGACTCCTGGCTCTGAATTCAGGCGAATGCTGCTGGTTGGGTTGACATCTGCTGCACATTCCTCTGTTCCTCCTTGGGCCCATGGGTGTCCAGGGCATGCTCTTCTGAGGCAAATGACAGAGGCACCAGAGCACGGACAGAAATGTGTGATGCCTCTTGAGGCTGTGAACCTCGGGAAGAATTATATCTGTCAAAATGGACATCACATGGTTGACTGAGCCCAAATTCATAATCAGAGTCTAGCGGCGATTGCTGCCAGAGGCCTCCCCCACACTCTGCATTTTGGGGAAAACTACAGGCTGAGTTCTCAACCTCCTCTACTATGCCCCTGCTTGTTTACACTGCAAAAGTCAACCACCATTAGGAAGTTCCTGGTTTCGTCTTTCGACCAATGAACTGAGACCTGCCTCATCCAATCAGAACTGCACAAATTGTATCCTTGTTTGCATCCATACCGACAAATCAGAACTGTACAGTTTGCACCAATCAGACCTATGTGATTTGGAAACCTCATTTGCATGAAATGAACCAAAATGAGGACTATAGGCAGGAAGTTTCTCTATAAAAGATGGCCTCTCCTTTGTTTGTGCAGAGCACAATTTAGGTTGCTACCTGAATCTGTGTCTCCCAGGCAGCAGATCTTCCTGCTCAAATAAATGCTTTTATTATTTATCACAGCCTAAAATTAATTGTGGTCCACAAAACCTTGGCTAGGAGCTGACACTCTGTCACTTGTATCTACATTCCATTGGACAAATAACTCGTAAGTCTATGACTGTATTAGTCTGCTCAGGCTGCCGTAACAAAATGCCGTAACACACTGGGTGGCTTAAACAACAGAAATTTATTTTCTTACAGTTCTGGAGGTTGTAACTCCAAGATCAAGGTATCACCTGGTTTTGTTTCTCCTGAGGCCTTTCTCCGTGGCTCACAGATGGCAGCCTTCTTGCTGTGTCCTCATATGGTCTTTCCTCTGTGCAGTTTTTCAGTTAGTGAAGGAAGCCTCCCTCAGGGGCAAAAAAGTATCCATATTTCAAGTCCCAGGGGATGAACCTTGTTCAGGAGTATTAACTTTCCCCAGATCTGAGCGTTTCTGCCTAGAAGAGTTACATGCTTTCTGAAAGCTACTGCCCCATTCCACATTTTATGGCTGCCTATGTGCCAGGTGCTGTAAGAATATTACTCCATTGAACATTTGCAACTGCCCAGCAAGAAAGAATTATTATCCTCACTTTACAGAGACTCAGATTAAGCAAATTACTTCACAGTTTGATTTCTATGAGACATAAACATGAAACGTTTTTTTTTTATTCTCCATATCTTTTAGAGATTTATAACAATATTTTTTCCATAATCCCTAATAAAATTTTGGGCTGATTCCATAGCTTTTGGTTGCTTTTAGATATTAAAAAAATACCCTATCCAGTCTAGTTCATTTTCAAATTCTTAAATCTTGAATCTGATATAATGCCCACTGCCTGCCTTTCTCCCAGCGCCAGCTGCCTTTAGCCAGGAGCCTGGGAGCGAGAAGGCTGTTCTTCAACCCTCGCCTCACTCTTTTGGTCCCTTTCTCTTCCCGTGACTGGGGAGTTGGAAAAAGAGTAGGGGAGAGGATAACAATCTTTTTGCTTTACTGGTTGTGTGACTGCAACCTCTTCTTCTGTGGGTTTTGTGGGTTCTTTATTGCTGTTCTCAGGATGGCAGGTCTCCAAATGCTGTCGTCTCCCAGGAGGAATTACTGTGGCCCCTTGCTCTGCCTTGCCTCAGCTCCCTCTGACAGCCGGAGTCCCTTTGCCTGGGGTTGGCTTTCTTGAGGAGAAGTGCTGGTAGGACAGCCCAAGAAAACTATTGCTCCGTAAAACTCAGGGATATTGCTTAGGTATGCAAGCCGCTCAGCTTAAGCAATTTACTTTCCAGTTTGAACTCCATGGGACAGAAATGTGAAATTTTTTTGGTTCCTAATCTTTTAGAGCAATATCTTTTTCACAATCCTTAATAAAACTTTGGGCTAATTCCATAGCTTTTTGGTTGCTTTTAGGTATTAAAAAAAAACAAAACAAAACAAAACAAAAACCACCCTGTCCAGCCTAGTTCATTTTCAAATTCTTAAATCTTGAATCTGATGTAATATCCATTGCAGCCTCTCCATTTTGCCCCAAAGCCTCTCTCCAACTCAGGAACGTGCTTCTTGCAGGCTCCTCTGATATAAACAGCAATGCTTTCACGGTGCTTCTCTTGACTGAGGAGGGGAGACTCAAAATAATCCCCATACTGTGCTCCCACCAACTCGAATCTCATCTTCTACTTAGCAGTCTGAGGTGGCGGGAAGGCTGGGGTGTGGCTATGTCTAGTGGAGTCCAGTTGAGACATTTAATCCTGTTAATTGTTGTGTATTTATTTTTATTGGGTGAAATTCACATAAAATCACCTTATTTCCCCATGTATAAGACGCTCCCATGTATAAGACGCACCTTAATTTGGGGACCCAAAATTTGAAAAAAGAATGTATTACATAAAGTTATTGAACTCAAGTTTTATTCATCATAAAATTCACACAACTCCTCATCACTGTCAAAACTCCCAACCATTAGCTTGTCCTCATCTGTGTCTGATGACGAATCACTGTCTTCATATATTGCCTCGTCCTCAGTTCCATCTATGGCATTTGAAATCTACCGCCACTGTATAAGATGCACCGTTTTTAGACCCCAAATTTAAAAAAAAAAGGGTGTGTCTTATACATGGGGAAATACGGTAACCATTTTAAAGTGAATTCAGTGGTATTTAGTACAGTGACAATGTTGTGCAACAAATATATTGATCTAGTTTCTAAACATTTTCAGCATCCCCAAATAAAATCCTATGCCCATTGGTTCATTACTCCCATCCCTCCCTGTCCCCAGCCCCTGGCAACCAACAATCTGCTTTCTGTCTCCATGGGTTTGCAAGTGTAGTGTATTTTGACATTTTCTTTTTGGGACTCTAGTCCTTAAGATTAGCTGGCTGACTATTAGCCATCACCAAAGGCTTCTGAGACCCAGTGTATCAAACACTTCCTGAAAATTCAAAGGGATAGTAGTGTGAGGTGGCCAGAAACCATTAATCATTTGCTTTTCAACAACTCTCCCTGAATAGCCACAATATCATTCACCTCAAGAAATTAAGACTCATATGGAGAGTCATAATCCATCTATTAGGCAACAGCCATTTAGTGAGGATTTTCTGTGCTTCATATACTGTGCTAGGTGCTGCAGGAAAATGGAAAGACAGGGGCTCCCGGTCCAGTGGAAAATCCACCACAAATGGATAACATGCCATGCTGCCAATTGGCTGCGTGTCCTTAGATAAATTATTTAGTTTCCCTGGACCTCAATTTTCTCATTTGTAAAATGAGTGGTGATATATGACTCATGCAATTTGTAAAACTATAAAAAAAAAATCAAGGCTTAGATGAGATAATCTTTAAGATCCCTTTGTGGTTAAAAGTCATTAAGAGGTTTAGTTTTTGCTTCCATGTGGCTTTACACACTATTAGGGAAACAAAACAAACAAATGTAGAGAAGGTGAAAAAGAGTTAAGCACCAAGCTGTGGCACCGTGACTCCGATGCTGTAAGGCAGATTGGGGAGGAGAGGGTCTGTGCCCTGTGAGAAAAGGGCTGTGGGCTGAAACTGAGGAAGTGGCTTATGCAAGGGGCTCTGGGAGAGGTGGACACAGGCAGGGGGAGTCAGGGGCTCCTTATGGCCGTGTGTGTGTGTGTGTGTGTGTGTGTGTGTGTGTGTGTGTGTATGACATCTTGTGGTGGGAGGACCGTTCAAGATGAAAAGACACTCAGAAAACACATCTACCAAATGCAATGGGTGGACCTTGTTTAAATCCTGATTTGAACAAACCCACAATAAAATTGGTATCTTTGGAGGATTTGAGTATGGAGTGGGTATTAGATGATCATAGGGAAGTTTTGCTCATTTTGTTAGGTGTGTTAATGTGTGAAGGGAGGTCAGAACAATTTAAATATGCTTGTTATGTAAGAAAATGTCCTTATTTTTTTTGAGATACATGCTGAAATCATTTAGCAACATCATGATGTCTGGGATTTTTTTCCCCACAAAAATAAAAATAGATGAAGCAAGTATGGCAGAATGGTAATCATTGTTAAATCTAAGTGATGAGTGTTTGGGTGTTTATTATACTGTTTCTATGAGTCAGGATCTAACTGGGAGGCAAAAAACACTCGAGTATTTAAAGCAGAGGGACTTGAGACAGAGTATTGGTTACACAGGGGATGGGAGACTGAGGAACCCAACAGAGAAGCCAGAGATTAATGCCAGCCGTTGCCAGCCCTGGGCTGGACAGACAACATGAGAAGGTGGGGTCACTGGAGCCCAGGGCCTAGCGTTACTTAGCAAAATAGAAACCACAGCAGACCTTTTTGGGGAGTGCTGGAGTCACTGTGGAGCCACAGCTGCTGTGGGGTCACTACTCAAGGTAGAAAGGGGGGGAACCCTTCCTGCCACCCTCCAGTCTCCTTCCAGTGCTCCCTTTCAGCCAAGTCCAACCTACAATCAAAATGAAGCCATCGGGGGTCAGCCCCATGCAATGCAGAGCAGAGCAGGGGAGAGCAAGTAGAATGGGTCTGGGGGAAAACCGGCTTAGGACCTGCATGTGATTCTCTCGACGTTTGTGTATGTTTTTTTTAAAGGAAAGGAAAAGTGATCTCTACCTTAAAGCATTGTTTGCACAAGGACAACCTAGCCCATCGAGGCTGAGCCTGGACACCCCCTTGCAACCCTACCAAGCTCTGGGAGGCAGGGTCTTGGGGCAAGAGAGGCATTAGTTCCCTTTCCCAGCAGCTGTTGGTTGCTCATATCGTGCCTTTTTGGCAATTAAACCAAGTGCCTCTCTGTGTCAGCTTAGCCTGTGAACAAGGACCCAGAAATAATCAACCACTCTGACTGTAGAACCATCAGCTTTGAGAGACCATAGAGATTAGGCTTAAAATCCCACAGTGGTCCTGCTGATGACCTACCCCAAATCCAGTTCCCATCTTCCAACTAACAGCACCTTGATTTTGTTCCCTGTGACAAGGTGCCCAGCTAAAAAATTTACTTCCCCGGTTTTCTTGGAGTTACTGGTGACCATGGGATCAAGCTCTGGCCAATTTGATGTAGCTAGAAGTCTTTGAGGAGGGTGAACCTTTCAGGATAAAAAGGCAAGCCTCTCTGCTCTCCCTGCTTCTTTCTGTGTGGAATGTGGATGCAATGCCCGGTAATAGAGCAACACACTTGTGACCACGAGGACTGAAGCTAGATGCTGGAGCAAGAGGGAGTCTGGGCTCATGATGACATCTGTGAGCAACTGCACCAGCTCTGGCCTGCCTATCCCTGGGCTTCTTATTAGGTGATCTAAATAGGTCCCTTACTTATTTAGCCACTGAAAGGACTGAGGTGTTTTGTGTGTTTGCAGTTGAACACACACACACCTTGACTCAATGCAAAGAAATAGGCTTTTACTCAATCGAAGGAAAAGAATGAAGTAAATAAGTTGGCTACCAAGGAAGAGACTAGCAGCATTATCTCTTTGTGTATTACACAGCAGATGCTCAAGAAATATATGCCAATAAATGGGCGAATTGATGTGAACAAGTGAGTAGTGAATCTGAAGAGTATAAAGTCTTCAGGTGGTGAGGCAGCCTCTCCCATCATCATCT
>NW_017732183.1:805963-825251 GCF_001890085.2 Hipposideros armiger | reverse complement strand
TTTATATGCATTGGGGAGCCCAAAAACTCATGTGACTTGATTTGCTGCAATATTTGTTTTATTGCAGCGATCCAAAACTGAATCTCCAATATCTCCAAGGTATGCCTGTCTATGGCAAAAGTGATCATATGTGTGTGTTACACACACACACACACACACACACACACACACACACACTCTGGGCAGAGCGGAATGAGAGAGATTCTTCCATGCTGACTTTGAAGAAGGAATCTGTCATGCGGTAACAGGGCCACTTGGCAAGAAACTGTGGGCAGCCTCCAGGAGGTAAGAAGGGCTTTTGCTGACAGCCAGCAAGAAAACAAGGATCTTAGTCCTACATCTAAGTAGACGAATTCTGTCAACAAGCTGAATGAGTCTGTGTGATCTTGAGGAGAGTCAAAGGCAGGTGACCAGACTCTGAGACCAGCCCCAGTCAAGCCTTCAGATAAGAACGCAGCCCCACCAGCACCAGCTTGTGATTCCCCTCTCCCTCCCACCCCTGAGCAGTGGACCCAGCTAGTCTGTGCCAAGAAACTCTGAGATAATAAACGTGTGCTGTTTTAAGGCACTCAGTTTGTGGAATTTTTTTACACAGCAAGAAAAAGCTAACATAATGGGATAGAGAATAACGTTCCTTTGAAGAAAGAGAGGAGGCTGCAAAGAGTTGTCTGAGGACCTAAACTAGGGAGGGTAGATTGGTCACAATATGAAGATTTTGTCTCTCATACCTCATTTCTTCTGTGCCAGGCAGCCACAGCAGTAACTTTCCCACTCTAGACATGGTTGAAAGGATACAAGAGGAAGTCACAGTTGTTGAGTTCCCATGATGACCTGGACCTGGGCACAGGACCAGACACTACATACACAGACTCATCAATCATCACTTGTATTGATATGATCATTTTGCAGATTTAAGAAACTGAGGTCACACAGTGGAAGAGCTGAGTTTCTAAGAAATTAAATCACCTCCTCCCATTCTAAGTTGGATCAGAATTTGGGATAGCGAAAAATCAGGTCATCTGAGCTCATGCGGCCTACTTTATGAAGCAGCCTCTTCCTCCTCTTCTCAGAAGCATATTCTTAAAAGTTGAAATTTATGCATTAAAAATTGAATCTGGTAGTAACTTATGGCGATTTTTAAGTGAAATAAATGTTGAACGTGTCTTTTTCATCTTTCCTTTGTCAGCATATTCTTCCCTTTGGTAAAGACATTGTTAGAATATCCCTTCAAACACTTTCTAAATTTGATTCTGGTTTTAACACTCCTCTCAACTACATTCCCCTGCATTGCTGTGAGGGTTCAGGGGAATAATGCAGATAATGTGTTGGGCCTTTTTTTCTATACAAAGCTTTGTAGTCTTCTCCTTTCACTTAAGGTATTATCAGTCAGAGTCCTGGCAGGAAGCAGCATTCATGCTGATGGCTCAAAGGAAGAGCCATTTAGTGAAGGATGATTTACAGAGATGTGGTTAAGTTGAAGGAGCCAACAAAGGATGCTGAGGCCCCCAGGAGCTGGCCATAGCAGGAAACTGTTACCACCCTTAGGGCCAAAAGGTCAAGGAGAGAAAGCCGTAGTAACAGAGCTCAGAGAGAGCTACAGGCTTAGAGGGGGCTGCAGTTTTAGAGAGGGGCTGCTTAGAGGGAGCAGTAGTCCTAGAGATACTGAGACAAGGAGAGAGTGAAGACATATCCCGGCCTCTCCCTCCTCCCACCCTTCCATCTCCTGCTGGTGTCTCCCATTGGCTGAACCCAATGCAGCCAGAGGGCAAGGAAGTCAGGATAAAGTAGTGAACTGGGGTCGACTTCCTGGGATGCAGAGCAGAGTGGAAAATGACTCTGGATGGACAAATGGAGAATTAGCACATTACATTATGGGCACTATCCCATGTCATTAAATATCCTTTGAAGACAATGTTCTTAATAGCTAAATAATATTTCATCATTTTGTGGGTTTACAATTTATTATTATTATTATTAGTAGTAGTAGTAATATTAGAGGATACATACATTGGCCTCTTTTCAATTAGTGCAATGGGCATCTTTGCCCATAATTATTCTTCTATGCCTGCCATTTTAAGTGACTCAGTTCATGGAGGGCCCTCCACAGTTCACAGGCTTGCAGAGTCCAGCTGAGAAACACCAGAGACTCAGCCCCACTCCCCTGCCATCCCAGGATCCCTGGGCCATCAAGTCTTAACATTTTTAGTCCAGTTTCGAGTCAGGAGAAGGCTTGGGTGGCACCTGAAAGAACAGCTCTTCAGAAAATGCAGAGCTGAACTCAGGACTGAGGGAGGGTGGATGGACGCCCAGGGGTGAGTCTGAAGCTCACAAAGGTGCCCACTCCCTAGAAGGCTATTAGATGCCAGGAAACTAAAAATGTTCAGCTTCCACCCACCCTTCTCCCTGGGGCTTCTTGGGCCTTGGGCTGTGGCAAGCTTGCTCCCCCTGCTGGCCAGCCACAGCATCTGCGAGAAACAGTGCCCAGCCGGGCTCCTGCAGTCCTGTACAGCAGCCACCTTGGGCATAGTCACTAGTATGTGCCCAGGCTCTGGGACTAGCCCCTCTGAAAAGTTCCCACAGGGCTTTGAGCATCTGAGGGATGTTTGGATAGAACATCTACCCTGGAGTAGAGAACTGTCTTGGTTAGAACAGGGTCTCTCAGACACCGGTGGAAATTTAAACTGGCATACCTATTGAGAACCTTCAGATTTTTTATTCAGCCTCACCTCCTCCAGGAAGCCTTCCAAGACCAACTCTCAATTTCCCTGTGTAATCTATTTGCCTCTTTTCCCTGCTTCTGCAGCATTCTTGTTGGTCTTTGACTCAGGCAAACAAGAAAAGTAATTTTATTTTGCTCTAATTTTTTACATTTCTATTTTGAACTCCATTTCCACTAAGAAATCGTAGTAACTTGATTTCAATTTTTTCAGGGTTTCTCTCTGGCCTCTCCCTGAGGCTGTGACCTAGAGAGAGGCAGAGGGAAGAGGGAATGCTTATGTAGGGGACAAGACATAGGGGAAGTGGGCAGCCACCGGGCCTCTTAGTTGTCTGTCCTCAGGCACCTGTCGAAGTGCTCCTGGGCAGCAGCCAGGAAGTCCCCACCTAGGGGCCCCGTGTTCCTGATTGCTCCTTCGCTGGTTACATTTGGATTCCTAGGAACCCCTCTGTGGCCCTGTCATTTCACAGGGGCAGGCACCAGATTTTCTGAAAGAACAGCTAAGGAAACAAAGAGGCTCAGTTCTTTTCAACCTCTCCCCTTCCCATGTCTGGTCCCTGGGAGATGAGGGCCTGGTCCCCTCTGCTCTCACATCCCACGTCACACCCCAGGGGCTCAGCTCAGGAAGCAGGGCTCAGGCCCCACCTTTCACCTCCTGTCCTCCAACCGGTCCCCTCTGACCAGCCTGGGAATCATGGCCCTGGCAGGAAACCTTGTTCTCATTCCTCAGGGGTTTCCTCCCAGATCTTTTGTCCCTGCCCAAGTGACTCTTCCCCTAATGGTCTGAGAGGGATTTGGAGAAACAAAAGCCAGGAAGTGGCTGCTCTTATTCTGCTTTCGGCTCTCATACTTCTTTCCCTCTTCCAGGAGGCAAGGAACACTGGTTTAATTGGGGAGAAGAAAGGAAAAAGGAAAAAAGGGCTGAGGGAATGGAGAAGAAACAGTCTGTTTCAGCAATGTCATGCCACCACACCTTCCTGAACTCATTCTTGCCTCACCTGTCCTCAGTCCTCCTGTCCTCAGGGAGGGAGGTCAGTCAGGACTCGCCCTCTCAGAGGCAGAGGGGAGGCTATGAGCCTGGAGCTCCCAGCACAGGCCTGGCCTACAGCCCCTCAAGCAATGCAGGCCATCAGTAAAGATCTTCAGACCGCCAGAGAAAGCAAGGAGGTAATCTACTCCTGAAATAGAAGCCGAGAGAGAAACAAAGGAAGAGAAATTTGCTAGGAGAAACAGCCCTCAGTGAAATGAGCACTTGGCTAGGAGCTGGGAGACTTACTCGCAGGTGCAGTGAGACCTCGGAAAGGTGCTTCTGCTTTACTCTGGACAGGTCCTCCTATCGAGCCTGGGAGGCAGGAGGAAACAGAAGAAATCATGTCTTTGCAGTGGTTACTGCCCTTTGAAACTTAGCCCACTGGTGGGTGTGACCATGGGCAGGCACTTAACCAACCTTCCTGTCTCATTTCCTCTGTAAAGCAAAGGTAAGAATTTCCACATTGCAGTGTTCTTGTGAGGATTAAGTGAGAATAGATGTGAGAGGACCCACAAGATACCTGCCTACCATATGGAGATACACATTCTCCCGAGGCGGACAAGGCATGGTTTATGGTTTAAATGTCGGGAGAAGCCAGGGACAGTGCGCGGGAACTCTCAGGCTCCCAGCACAGGTAACCTGGAAACCTCAATGATGTGCCACCTTGGAAGCCTGCAGACTCCCCTCACCTTATCCAGCTCCCCCCTTTCCCACCCTCCTTCCATGGCCTGGGGATACTGGCCTCCTGTCCCCATCTGCTGTTTCACTTCCACCCCTGGCTCTGCTCCACCCCGGAGTCCAGTCACCAGAACTAGGAACCCAACAGCCAGCTTCCTTTCTCCTTGCTGTTTTGCCATCATTTCTAGAGATCTCATTCAAGGGATTGAAACTGACCTGTTAGGAGGAGAAAGCAAGCAGGAGATCACCTGGCAGAGTGATTCAGGTGCTGACAGGGGAAGAGGAGGGAGTTGCAGCAGCACTGACAGGAAAGGGCAAGGTGAAGGTTTCCTGGAAAAGGGGCCTGAATGAGCCAGACACAAAGGGCCTTGGGCGCTTCCAGGCAGAGGGAAGGGCACATGCAAATACCTGGAGGTGGAGCTGGATCGTAAATAGAGGCCTGTGAGGTGACATGCTGCTGAGGCAGAGGCACATCTGACCCCTCAGTCCTGTTAGAGCTTTGGTTCCATGCTTTGTGACAGCACCACTCAAAGGCAAGCTGGGTGTGATCTGCACTTTTGAGGCCCCATCTTGGGGGCTCCTGAGGAGGCCAAGTGGCAACTGAGCTGTCCCCACCAGCCTGTGTCTGCCACAGGCAGCCAGGAGTGGTCCTCTCCAGGCAGGCTGCTTCCCAGGCCGGAGACACATGGATTGCAACACAGAGTGAAAATAAACAAACGTTTCCCGATGAAGACAGTCCCTCTTCATGAGACCCTGCAGAACCCAGCCCCTTCCCACCTCTCTCACTTCTTCTCCTGCTTCTCTCCCCACCCCTCCCCTGCTCCAACCTTAAACCTGCCAGCACCGCTCCTGCCCCTCAGCTTTTGCTCGTCCTTCCCTCAGCCGGGAATGCTCTTTCCCCAGATTTCCTCTTGGCTCCCTCCCTCCCTTTGTTCAGGTCTTTGCTCCAAGGCCGCCTTCTCACCGTAGGCCTTCCTGGTCACCCTCCTTAGGAAAGCACCCGTTTCCCCAACCCTGCACTTCCGATCTCTTGTCCTACCCGCAGCTCTTATGTCGTCTCATATGCTCTGTAATTACTTATTCTTTGTTTATTGGCTGTGTCCCTCATGAGAACATAAAGGCAGGGGTTTTTATCATTGCTGTTTCCACAGTCTAGAACACAGCCTGGTATAATAGTAGGTGCTCAATAAATGTGTGCTGATGCATGAAGTAATGGTGTGGCAGTTATATGTCAAGCTGCCCACCACCACTCCCCGCCCACCCACCAGGTGGTCACCATGAAGTCAGGGACAACACTACCAGTCCAGGGCTCTCAACAGTGACCTCAGCAGCTGTCCGCCCAGCCACACCCTTCCCAGGGCATGGCCCCTCGGGTCAGATTTAATCTCGGGGCACTAATCTCTGCCCATGTGCTCTTGAACAGCTGGGATTTCTGCCCACTGCCCCATCCAGGCTGCCCATTCCTCGCTCATGCATTTACTCACTGCATGTCTCCTTGGCTGGTTCCCGTGTAGGATGCTCTGTGGACACAGAGAAGTGGTTGTTTAGGCTTCTCCCTGGTCGCACCTGTCCCCCAGGCCTGAGTCTCATGGAAGCTGCACACCTCGTTTGGTGGCCAATCAAG
This sequence comes from Hipposideros armiger, assembly GCF_001890085.2. Taxonomy (NCBI): domain Eukaryota; kingdom Metazoa; phylum Chordata; class Mammalia; order Chiroptera; family Hipposideridae; genus Hipposideros; species Hipposideros armiger. The sequence continues at coordinate 819,203 of NW_017732183.1, read as the reverse complement.
CAGTCGTGGGTTTCAGGCCAGGCGGGGCATGGTGAGAAGGGTGGGGCTGCACAGCCAGCTCCCCCCCCCCCATCTCCCCCTTTATAAGCCAGATGCTGAAGCTTCCCACCACCACATGCATGTTGGGGGCAAAGCCAGGACTCAGAGCAAGGTACATGGCCCACGTCCACTCCCCTTTTTCTACATCTCATGTAAACTCTGCAAACCCACTCTCTTTTAACCACTATTTACCTCACTACAGTGTTGTGAGGTTCAAAGAATAACATATATGTAAGTGTTCGTAAACTGATTAATGCATCTGGACTCTTGCCCAGCGCCTTGCACTCTGACTGTACACAGTGGGTGCTCAGTGCTTTTGGAGTGGGTTGCTCTCAGGCCCACAGGGTGTCCTCCTCCCCTGGTGCTTCCTGCTGGCCTCTGCTCTCACTCTGCCCTCCCCCCTCACCTAGAGCAGACAGGTGCTCAGCCAGGTGGTGGAGATGCAAAGAGGGAGGCCCGTCCTGCCCGCCAGATATTCACAGCCCAGTTGGGAGAGGCTGACAAGGAACCAGACAAAATGCGTGTGAGAAGTGCACCGCAGAGCGTGCCAAGCTGCTATGGGAACAGAGGGGGGCTTGTAACCGCAAGAATGAACACAGCTCCTTACATTTGTGCATTGCTTTCAGCTTTTAAAAGAGATGAGTGTGAAGAGTGGGGGTGGGGGAACAGAAAGTTGAGAAATGGAGTTTTCCCAGTCGTGTTTTGTTCACATTCCAGGACTGTCACCTTAATTGAGCTCTTTTAATGGAGAAAAAAGAAGAAAGACACAAAGACACTCTCATCCACCCATAAACAAGGCACTTTTAGTAGCTCTGTGTTGCACCATCATTTCTTGGTGTTTGTTTTTCTGCAAGGCTTTGCGGCATCAGCTGACATCATGCTGTGAAGGCCTGAGCATTAAGAGTCTGCAGGATTGCTTCCAGTGAGCAGCTTCTCACCTCCTGTTAATGAGCCACTCCTAGTTCAATGCTCAGATTACATGAATTGTCCAAGCAGAGTTTAACCCTTATGGTGGTTTGGCTCTAAAGTGTGGAATAGCAGAAGGGGGGACATAACTCGGTGGTCACAAACAACCCCAAATCTGTGCCTTAAACCCACAAAGATTTATTTTCAATCTCAAGACATATCCATCATGGGTTGACAGGTCTCTGCTCCACACCATCCCCGCTTCGGGACCCAACATCTGGAGGCCCACTGGGGAAAGAGAAGATGGAGACGCCTGGCTCTCAAATGCTTTCACGTGGAAATGACCCCTACCACCCATCAAATCCAATGGCCCGAGCAGGTCATGTGGCCACCTTCAAAGGGGGCGGGAGTAGTTGAGAACAGAACCTGGTCCACTGCAAGGTTCACACAGGTGGCGAAGAGCATAACCCACTCACAGCATGGACTCCATCCCTGCTAGTCTCTTAGGGTCTCAAGGCTTTTCAGGCCCCACTATGGATGACCAACTCTTTCCCTGCACCTCTGGTTTAACTACGTGAGAGAGAATGTGATGGGGCCAGGGAATTATATCACCCTTATTTGGGCTGGACTTCCAAATGCTGCCTGGGGCGTGATGTATTTCTCTGTGTGTGTGTGTGTTCTTCAAAGCTTCCATTGGTGGGCAGGGGTCACATGGGTGGGCCACGTGGTTCCTGCAGGGCACCTTTGCTTCAAATATGGCCGAAGCCTTTTCTCTCAGAAAGGGCTGCATGGATTTGAGATGCTCTACTCCTTAGGCATTTAAAGAACACTAACCTAAATGTTAGCTTATCCAAAAGCAGCGATTCTCAGACTTTAGGGTGCACACAAATCACATCAGGGAGAAGCTTGTGAACAATGCAGCTTCCTGGGTCTTGCCCACACATGGTCTAATTCAGTAGTTCTTAAGTTGGCCTGGGAATCTGCATGTAACAAGTGCCCCAAGTGGTTCAGAAGCTTCCTTTTCCGAAAGCTGACATAATGTCACTCTCCATTTTTCTCTCCTTAGAGGAAGTTTTCTGAGGAATTCAACTTTCAGAAGCAAGACCTTTATCATATCTCTGTATGACAAAGCAGTGACTCAGTGACTGAAATGCTCTAGTTGGGGCTCCTGGGGGCCCTATGTGTTCACCAAGAACGCCCCAGCAGGAAAGTGGGGCTCCCTGGGGTCTCCAGGAGGCTTTGTCACTTCACAAAAAGGTGCTGCTGTCCCAATTATAGAAACGCTGGGTGATCCCTACTTCCCCAGTGAGGCCGCAGCCTTGCTAGAAGAAACAGCACTGGCTCCGAATTACGGCTCCAGAGGTCTCATGCTGGCCCCACCAACAACAGCTGTGTGAGGCAAGTTACTTAACCTCTCTGAGCCTCTGCTTCCCATATGGACCAAGGGACTAATACTTGCCTTTCTTTAACGAGTTTTTGGCAATTAAATGAGATAATGTAAGGAAACAGCCTGGCACAAAGGAGCTGTTCCCTACGTGGGAGCCGTGGTGTTGTTCTGTGGAGGGAGTTCCACATGGGACAGGGCAGAACAGGCCGAGGTCAAGACTCCCTGCAAGGGCCTAGGGAAATACTGGGTACACATGAGAGCTCAGCCCATCTCGGTGATCACCAAAGGCCAACTCTGCCCCCTCTGCTGAGGACCAGCCCAGCGTCAGCCCAGTCAGGGGGTCATGGGCCCAGTACTGTCTCTAGGGGCCGTGAGCCTGCGGCTACACCACCACAGTGGCTTGCTCCTAAGGCCACAGGGCATGCTGCTTGCTGGGCCTCCTTCATTGTCTCCAGGCTTTTTGCTCTGCCCTTTCCCTGGCCTGTCAGTTCTGCCTGCCTCAGGTTACCGGGTTACTGTAAACGCTGAATAATTTAGCAAATCTCCTTTTGCTCAACTGAAGATCTTATCAAAAGGCAAAACAAAATCAATTCAGATGTATGCAAGCATTTGCCCAACAGCTGCCACTGGCTTGGGCAACAGATGGCTGCTGACATTCATTTGGCTGGCAGGGAGTGCCTTAGGTGCAGGATCCAAAATGAGTCCAACGGGAATTAGGAAATGGAGGAAGCTATGGGTCTGCAGTCAGAAAGAGGCCCCGATAGGGCCAGGGCGGCGTAGCTGTGGCCCGACTTCTGAGGGGTCCCTGAGAGCCTGTGCTTCTCTGAAGCACAGGGAGGATGTCTGACATGCCTTCTCTGCGGGGGCTGAGTCCAAACCTCAACGCTGGGACACCTTTCCTCCCAAGGGACCAGCACAGTACAATCAACGCGCCATCAGGCTGGTCTGGACCTGGAAACATCTGCCTCAGGGCAGCCTTCAGCTGCTGCTGGGAGCAATGTCAGAGGCACTGGGGGACTCTTTTGAGGTGCCTTATCCATAGGGGACAAGACTGGGGTTCAGGGGCCTGGCCACAGCAGCCTCACCCCCGTGGGCCCCTGCGAAATGTAGGCTGAGCTGGCCTTCACAGGCTAGCGCCTCTGGAGTCTGCCCACGTGTCAAGCTTCTCCAACCCAGCACAACTCAGCTATGTAGTTTGCAAACACTTTCTGAAAGCTGATTCTGTCAGATACTGGAAATAAGAGGGTGGGGATGGCCTTGTTGCTGCCTTAGAGAGGTCCCAAACTAGTGGGGGAGTCAGACACATGAAGAAGACTCTGCCAGGGGGGTTGAGAATGCTGTGGAGGGCAGTACTGCCAACCCTGGCTTACATCACAATCGCCTGAGCCGTTTCCATAGGGGCCACATGAGGCCACTTCCCAACCAGTGTGCCTTGGGGAATGAAAATATACCCAACTTCCTCAAGCTGTATCTCTGTGCCAGGCACTGTTCAAAGTGCTTTACAAATATCAACTTACTAAACTCTGAAAACCACCCCAGGAGAGGGCTTTGTCACTATTTCCATTTACAGATGGGGAAACTGAGGTACAAGAGAGTAAGTAACGTGCCCAGAGTAGTAAGCTGCAGAGCCAGGATCTTAACCCAGGCGTCTGGTTCTGAGGTCAAAGGCTTCCTGGAACGGCACAGATTTGGCCCCTGGCCAAGGGCTCCCCAGTGGATACCAGTCTCCTAGGACCCTGCTTCCACTTCTTTCCTGTCTCAGCAAATTGACAAAGACACATGTTCTAGGCCTGCAGGGCCACTCATGAGCAGTGGGAGCCAGCAGCGGCCTCCCGTGTGTAGCTCTGAAGCTAGCTTATGCTCAGGGACCCAGGAAAGTGAGGGAGTCCCTCTGTGGGAAAAAGGGCTAGGACCTTCATCTTTTCACATGTGGATGGCGCTGGGAAAATTTAATACTGACATTGACTTTAGGTCTTGGAAAACCGAGCCGGTGATCAGATAAGGTCTACCTGACTGCTGTGTGAAAGCAAGCGGAAATACGGCCAGGCTGTGAACTGTCCATGGCTATGGAGCCACACAGTGTCCAGGTGTCAGACTCGGGCAGGTCTTGTTTGATGACAACAGTAAATCTATAATGTAATCAGAGGGTCTGATTATAAAGCAGTGACACCGCCAAAGCAGTGACACCGCCGTCCGTGTGGTGTGTGGATGCCTGTCCACTTCCCTCTCTCCATGTGGACTCTGGTTCATTTGTTCCTCTGCCTGGACCCCAGCTAAGCGCCCTCCAGCCCTTCCCCATGTCTGCAGTGCAGGGGAGCAGCAACCTATGCTCGCAACCATCTTGAGCGGCAGGTGGGGGAGGGGGAGGATAGAGGTGGGTGAGAACACGAGCCTGGATCCGTTGATACGATTTGCCCTTGACTTGTAGCAGGGAACAAGGCCCTCTGGGGAACAAAGGCTCCAGGGGGCAAGACTGGAAGAAGTCCAGAGCCAGGGGGGCATTGAGCCGAGTGGCTCCAGGCAGTGCAAAGATGAGCTTGTGCCCCCAGGCCTGCTAGGGTTCAGTGCAGCTGGCTGAGCAGAGGTTGCAGAACAGAGCAGGAGGAGGAAAGGTGCACCTGAGGAAAGAGCAGGCAGGATCCCGCCGGGGGACACCAGGACTCACCTCCGTTAGCCTTTGCTCGGAACAACCTGTGGACGCTTTGAAGATCATTTTTCAGTCCTCCTTACTCATTCTGCCTCAGTCTGGGAGCTCTCAAGCATCCCAGTGAGTTAAAGGTCTTCAGTCATTATCATCAACAACAACACTTGTCTTTCTAAGGAGCATAATCAATAGAGAGGAGGGATGTCCCAGGAGACAGAGAATAGGCTTAGGGCCTGTGAGCTCCACAGCAGGGAGAGGAAGGGGCAGAGGGTACACCCCAGACACCCACTGCCAAGCCTAAACCCAGGTGACATTCCTGACAGTCACCTCTGACATTCCTCTCCCATACCCTCAGAGCCAGTCCACCACCAAATTCCACCAATGCAACCTCCTAAGGGTAGCCTGAGTCCTGCTTCTTTCCATCGTCATTGCCACCAGTTCAGGCTATCATCATCTCCTATGTGACTACAACGTCCCCCTCCCCCTCCAAACTGGTCACTCTGCCCCCCTCAACCCATTGTACCCACTGGGGTCACTTTGTAAAATCCAAACCTAACCATGTCCTTCTCTTGCCATGACATTCTCAGAGGCCTGCACTGCAGTTACAATAAAGTCTGAACATCTCACCACGGCCCACAAGGCACTGTGTACCCTGGTCCCTGCCAGGCTGCTCAGCTTCATCTCTACCCACAACTTCCCTTGCACTCGATGCCAGCATGCTGGGTTTTGTTCTTTGGCAAGTGGAACCGTTATTCATTTCTTGCCTCTCAATTCCAAATCTACCCTTCATTGCCTGCTTTCAGAAAATGGAGACAGACCCTCTAAACATTTCTCCCCAGCTGGCTCAATGTTGAATCTTGTCAGTAGAGGGCGCTAGAGGGACACTGGAGCAGGGCTGGATTTTTCTCCTCCTGGTTGCAGGGTCCTCCTCTTGCCAGGCTCTTGCAGGTCAGTTTCTCCAACAGTGGGCTCCTCCGGAGTGCAGCCTCCCCGATGTTGGGATCCTGCAGCGTTCCCTGCCCTGGCATCCGCCCTGGCATCCTTTCAGTGGCTTTTCAGCAGTGCTACTGTTGAGGCCCCTCCCCATGGACCCCAGCATTCCCTCAAATGGCTTGGTATCAAGTCCTGAAGTGGATCACCTGCTGTGGCTGGCTTCCCTGTTACCCCAAAGTGGGGATTTCCAGCAAGTTCTGCCAGTGTGGCACCGAACTGAGCAACTTCCCAAGCACCATGAGCCATGCTGGCATCTTCACCAATGAGGTCTGGATCTCAGCCTGGGCAGGGGCAGTGGCTGCTTCTTATGTGATCCTAGAGTTCTCGAGAGTTCTTACAAACTAATCCTTCATAACTCCAATCCCCTGTCACAATAAAAATTCCCTATAGAATAATAATTCTTCATATCAAACTTCCCTTGTTCAAATTGCTGTGTGGTTTCAGTCTCCTGGTTGGGCCCTGACTGATACAAAACAACAAAACTATCCCATTTCTGGCTTTTATACAGGCTATTCCCATAGCCTGTTTCACCTGGCTAACATGGTGTAGTGGTGAAGAGCACAAATGTTAGAGACAGGCTGCCTGGCTCCAATCCCAAGTCTAGCACTGGCTGGTGGTAAAGCACTTGATCTCTCTATGCCTTGATCTTCCCACCTGTAAAATGGGCATAAGAAGATTGTTGTGGGAATTGCATAAATTAATACGTAAAGGGTTTGAAATGTCACTGTTAGATCAGTCTTTGATATTATTAGCTTTTTTCAACTCAGATTTAGGGGTTTCAGCACCAGGGTCCCCTCTTCTGGGAAGTCCTTTCTGCCCGCCTCCCATCCCAAGATGGTTAGATGTCCTTCCCCTGTGTTCCCATCAACCTGTCCCTCACACACCTTCACTGCACTGATCTCACTGTGTTGTCGCTGCAGGGTTTTGTTTTGTTTTTTATTGGCTTTAATAGTCTTTGTTATTAAGAAAAGAATTGGATGTTCGGTGTGAATATCTCTAGTTTTGTTGACCCAGAATCGCGTCTTTCTTCTGGAAAATATCCATTTTCCTACCACAAATAGATCTTGTGGGGAGTCCCAACTCCTGGCCATACTTAATTGAACTAGAGAGATGAGTAACCATGTCAAGTAGAGCTGACTGAAACACACCATTTTGGTTCTGACATAGCACATGACCTAAGTCCAGCCAATAAGAACCCTTCCTTATGGTTTGAAAAAGCAGAGCTGGGCAAAGAGGTTTACTCTTTTTTTTTTTTTTTTAAGTGTTTCTAGTCATGCTGTTTATACATTTTGCTTGCTGCATTTCTTTTTCTTTTATTGGGGAGTTGAAGAGGAGAACAGTGTTGGGGAATTGGGGAAGGGAAACATTGTGTTTTTCTGGGACCCATCAGTTCCAAGTCAAGTTGTTGTCCTTCAATCTTAGTTGTGGAGGGCACAAGCTTAGCTCCAAGTCCAGTTGCCACTTTCAATCTTAGTTGTGGGTAGACGTAGTCCACCATCCCATGCGCGAGTTGAACCAGCAACCTTGCTGCACACTGAGCCATCGGCCGCCTGTCAGCAGCAGCGAGGTGCCGTGTTCAATCTAGTCGTGGGTGGGCGCAGCCCACCATCCCATGCGGGAGTTGAACAGCCAACCCTGCTGCTAAGAGCACATGCTCTCACCATCTCAGTGGCAGCTCAGCTCAGCACAGCTCACTGGCCCATGTGGGAATTGAACTGGCGACCCTGTTGCTCAGTGCTCTCACTCTTAACCAACTGAGCCCCTCGGCTGGCTAGTCGGAGGCTTACTCTTACTCTAATACAAACCAAGAGGTGGGACATTCGATTTGTTTGTGGTATAATTCCCTGGAAGAAAGCTGGTGCAACAGAAACAGGTAAGAGATGAAAGAAGACTGCAGGTGGCGTTTGAATCTCTGATTCCTTTTCTGTGAGGCTTGGTGCCCTGGCCATTTCAGAACTATTAATATATGAGCCTTCCAACACAGATCCTTTTGGCCTAAGCTAGTTTGACATGGGTTTCAGTCACTTTTCAGCAAAAGAGAGAGGTCTCACTCATACAACTTCAAGTAAGTCTGGTGTTAATTTACATTGTCAAAAGTATATTTACACTGTCAAAAACTAATTTCACTTTGATAAACATCTCAAACGTCCCACCCAAAATGGTAAGAAATAAAGTGAATGTAAATGGCAGGTTTACTTGTCAGTCTCTTCTGCAGGACTGCAAGCCCCGTGAGGACAGGGGTGTGTCCTCAGGACCTCACACTGCACCTGATTGGGAGAGGGAGTAACCGTGTTAGTTCAGGTCCTCTCAGAAACAGACACCGAGACAGGACTATGGGAGTAAGAGATGTGTTGGGGGAAATGCCTGTGAAGGACAAAGGGGGAGGGAACAGAAGAAAGTGGGGGAACCTTCATACCATGATGCAGGTCTGACAACTGTGAAGGAGAGATGGGAGAAAGGAGGGTTAGATAGGAAGGGTCTCAGACTTCAGAGCAGTTCTAGAAAGATCTGCCCAGGCCACTGGAGAGTCATCGAGCCTTAGTCACTCACTGGAGGAGTTCTGCCTGTGTTAGTACTGCCACCATGACCAGTCCTTGGCTGAAAGCAGCCTGCAGAAAGCATGGCCTTGGGGAAAACGTGGTGGTGGGTCTAGAGAAACAACAGCTGGGGCTGTCAGTCAGTTCTGTTCCCACAGCAGATTCGAGCAGCACATTTTCATGACCGCCACAGTGACTGACACACAGAAGGTTGGCCACACCCCAAGGAGACAGGGCCAAAAACAGTGATGCCAGAATCTGTCACCTTGATGCATGGAGAGAGGGTCCATGGACCCCTCCCAAGTGATCCTTCGTACATATATATAAATGTATATAGTGGTAAGTCCTTTTATATATTGAAAAAATAAAGTCATTCAAAATTCCACCATAACAGAATTACTTTCAACGTGTGAATTTTCTTCCAGGTCTTACCATGTTTACATTATTGCAATCATCATGCAAGTAGCACTTCATATTTTTTTAAAGGTTTGATGTTTATAATGAATATTTCCACATTTCTGCCATAATCTTCATAATTATACTTTTGAGTTACTGAACAATATTCAAAATAATGGATGTACCACAATTTCCTAAGTCATTACTGTTCAACATTTCCATTATTCAAATGATTATTCACATAATTATTCATATATATAGATTAGTCTATATATATGTATCACATATATGATATATTTAGATCAAAAAATAATTTTATGACTGTATCAAGTTTTACCAGATTGCTTTCTAAAAACATCATGGCAATTAGGAATGTGTATTAGTTATCTACTGCTGCATAAAAAAATTACCATAAAACTAAGTGGCTTAATACAACACACATTTATTGTCCCACTGTTTCTGTGGGTCAGAGATCCAGGCATGACTTACTTGTATCCTCTGCTTCAGGGTGTGTCACAGGCTGTGATGAAGGTGTCGCTGAGGCTGGGGTATCATTTTAAAGCTCCACTGGGTAAGGATTCTCTTTCACGTTCACGAGATTGTTGTCAGGATGCAATTCCTCATGGGTTGTTGGACCAATGACCTCAATTCTTAGCCAGATGTTGGTCAGAGGCCGCCCTTTGTTCCTTGCCCCGTGGGCCTCTCCAACAGAGCAACTTGCTTCATCAAAGCATGTGTCCAAGAAGATAACATTCTGCTAGCAAGACAGAAGTCACAATCTTTTGTAACTTAATCACAGAAGTGACATCCCCTTAGTGTTGTCATAGTCCATTGTTTCGAACCAAGGGGAGTAAGGGAGAGGATGACACTAGGCCAAGAATACAGAAGCAAGGATCGGTGGGGGTCATTTTATAGGCTGCCTCTACAAATGTCACCAAGAGCACAGGCTTGTGCCAATTTCACCACAACCTCACCAAAACTGAAATGTTCTAGTATTTAAAGATCACCAGTATAGTAGGTGTAAAAGACTCTCCTATCTTAATGCCCTCTTCTCCAGTCTGGTATCTATCTCTAGTGTCACCTGAGTTCTTTGATCTCAGCTTCTGCTAAGTAATTTCCCAAAAGGTGTCAACTGATAGTAACCTAAAGAAATGCCCTAACTGGGGCTTAAAAAGCTCTAAGTGCAGACCCCTGTTAGGCAGCAGTGAGTTCCCTGGGCAGGATCCACTCTCAAGCAATTGCTGGTATTTGGGCAGCAACTCCAAGACCTGACACCTTGGTACTTGTACCACTTAAAAACACTAGAATTTAGGAAACCAATCTTCTTTTAAAGCTCACTATATACCCTCACTGGGCTACACATTTTGCAAACTTTATTTCCCTTTCATTGTCAACACAATGCTGTAAGATTCATGTTAATGTCCCCACTTTATAGACAGAAAACTCAGGATCAGAGCTGTGAAATCACTTCCTCAAGGTCACTCTGCTAAAGTGGCAGGACCAGGATTTGAAGCCACAGCTGCCCACCCATTCTGTGCTCTCTGCCTCCTAAGGTGCCCTCGTCCTCAGCTGGGGCCTCCGAAGGCTCCGTAACACTCTGCCCTTCCACACCATTCCCACCTCAGCACTAAACACGATAGATCCGGTGGCCCCTTCCTCTTCACGTAGCTGACAGGATCTCTCCTGGGAGTTCCAGAAGGCTCTTCTCAGTGCTCATTGTTTCCTGATAAAAGAGGTGAGGCTGGAAAGTCACCTCTAACCAGCATGGGGAGAAAAGCTGTAGAGTCCACAGTACAAATTTGCACCATGAAATCCTCAGGATAAATAGGTCAGAATAAATATAGTTTTGAGAATGGGATCTAGAGCCAGACTGCTGGTTTCAAATCTTGGCTCTGCCACTTACAAAGCTTTATGATTAGGGGCCAATTTCTTCACCTTTCTGTGCTGTTTGCTTGCCTGTAAAATCGAAATATTGTTAACGAACTACACATTCCAATTTGGAGGTAAATTGCAAAAACGTCTCTAAGAGCCCAGCACAGTGTCTGGTGCACAATAAAGGGCCTATAAACATGACTATGGGGATGTGGTGGGCAGGCCTCACTGTGTGAGGACCCACACATCCATCTGAGACCCAGCCTGTAATATATACAAATGTAGGGGTCAGGTTCCATGTTTAGGTGCCTAGCTCCAGGCATGGCTGCACTGTGGGTGCTGGCTGGTGGGGACAGAGGCAGTAGAGCCTGCTAGGGTCAGGGATGGGCAGGCGAATGCCAGCACCATGACTCTGGGACTCCCCTCCCCATATTCAGGCTGTCTGGATGTGCATGTGTGTGTGTGTGTGGGGGGTGAGGTGTATTTGTGTGTTGATGTAGCTCTGAGAGCAATGAACATGAAGAGGACACGGCTCACTAGAACCATGTTCCCTAGGGATCCCGGGCAGTGCTGCTGATGGAGGCGTGCAGCAGGCATCTGAGAAGGAAGATGCAGGGCACGGTTCACAGGGTAACTTCCTCTCACCTGGCCAATCTGCAAAACCTTAGAGCAGTGGTCAGCAAACTGCAGCTCGCGAGCCACATCCGTCTCAAAAGTTTGCCGACCCCTGGAAGAGCCAATCCTGTCCCTCACAACAATTCAAAAATTATTCGAGAGCCATAAATATATTTTTACACAATCATTATGTGAATAATATCCTTTAAAATTTTTATAAATGAAACTATGATAGTTTTATTTNGCTTCATGACAAGTTCAGGGGGGTTCATTATACCGTGCTCTCCTCTATGTATGTTTGGAAATTTCCACAATAAAATGTTTTATTTAAATGTGTCTTTAAAAGTAGGCTGACCAATTGGACTTCATCAAATTAAAAATTTGGGGACATCAAAAGAAAGTGAAAAGACAGTCCATGGAATGGTAGAAAATATTTGCAAATCACAGATATGACAAGGGCCTAATATGCAGAAAATATAAAGAACCCCTAATAACTCAACAACAAAAAGACAAACAACCCAATTAAAAAATGGGTAAACAAGGGCCGGCTGAGTGGCTCAGTTGGTTAAGAGCTCGCTCAAGAGTTTGAGCTCTGAGCAACAGTGGTTCAAGTCCTGGCCTGAGCTGAGCAGCCGCTAAGCTGCCAACAGGTGGCAGGATGGCTCAGCTAAAAAAAAAAAATGGGTAAACAATCTGAACAGACATTTCTCCAAAGAAGATAGATAAATGGCCAAGAAGCATAGCAAAAGATCCTCAGCGTTATTAGTCATTAGGAAATCCGCAAGAGGATAAAACTTTACAATCATAGGATGGACATAAAAACAAAACAAAACAAAACAAACAAACAGAAAATGGTGCGAGGGTGTGGAGCAACTGAAACTCTCATACATTACTGGTTGAAATGTAAAATGGGTCAGCCACTGTAGAAAACAGTTTCTCAGCTCCTCACAAAGTTAAACGGAATGACCATATGATCAAGCAATTTCACTCTTAGGAATAGCCCAGAAAAATTGAATGCAGATACTTAAGAAAATATTTGTACATAAATGTTCATATAATCACAATAACCAAAAGCTGGAAATAACCCAAATGTCCATCAACTGATGAATGGACAAATAAAATATGGCATATTCCATACAATGGAATATTATTTGGTCATACAAAAGAATGAAGTGCTGATATAGGCTGCAACATGGATGACCTTGAAAACACTAAGCTAAGTGAAAGAAGCCCATCATAAAAGGCCATATATTGTATAATTCCACTTATGTGAAATGTCCAGAATAGGCAAATCTGTAGAGATTGTCAAGGGGTGGGAGAGAGGTAATGAGGAGAGGTACTGAGTATGGGGTTTCTTTTAGGAGTTATGCAAATGTTCTGGAATTAGGTAGTAGTTAGTGATGATTGCACAATATTGTGAATATACTCAAAACCACTGAATTGTACACTTTAAAATGGTGAATTTTATATCAATAAAAAATGCATATAGAAAAAAGCCTGCCAACACCGCTGCAGAGCTGGTAGAATATTTACCACTCATTCAACTAAAGCACCCTGGAGGGTTATTTTTAGGGATGGGGAATAGGAATCCATGGGACAAAAAGAAGAATATGTGGTCATCTACTTTGTGTGCTTGAGGGTACAACCATCCCTGCAACTACTCCCTCACCATCCTCCCTGGATGTTTATTCATTTATTCGTTCAGCTCCTGCCCTCTGCTGAGGGCTACCGATAGTACCTGGATAAGAAAGAGCTACAACCCTCAGGATGGAAGGAAGGAAGAAAAAGAAAGAAAGAAAGGAAGGAAGGAAGGAAGGAAGGAAGGAAGGAAGGAAGGAAGGAAGGAAGGAA
>NW_017732183.1:797864-804748 GCF_001890085.2 Hipposideros armiger | reverse complement strand
CTCTCCAGGTACACCACCTCCCTGGCCACGGCGAACTTCTGGGCGTCATGGGACAGGGTAAGGGCATCTTTCAGCCGGGTACCTGCTGGGCTTTGCCAGTCCACTCTTTGCCCATGTATGACCACAGGCCGGTTAGTGTTGGTCACTGTGTCACCCAGGAAGCTGGCAGGGATGCCCACCACAGCCCCAGCAGGGAGTCTCGGGAAGCCAGCACTCACAGGCTGGAAGGTGAAGGTGGTGAAGGCCTTGTAGCAATGATCTGATGGGAGGCCCATGTCCTGCAGCACCTCTTGGAAGAGTCTCTGTAGCTTTGGGGAGAGTGGGGCTGGCTGGCCCTGAGGCCAGTACTGGTACAGCCATCGAAGCACAGGATCTGGGAAGAGGTGGTAAGAGATTTGGGCCCCAAACAGGCCTGCACAAGAACCCACCAAAAGGCCTGTCCTGTGTCTCTGCACAAATGCTGCAGCCTGCCACAGGGGACCTGCCATGAATGCTGCCACTGCTATAAACCTGGGCCAAAAAAAAAGAGAAGTCAGCTAACAGTTCTCCAGGTCTGCCTGTGTAATGAACACCCCCCAGGGGCACATCCTTTTTAACTGGGGCAATATAACACAGTGGTGAGAGCATGGGCTTTGGAGCCTGAGTTCAAATCCCAGCTCCATCTCTCTGCATCACCCTCTCCATCTGCCAAATAAGCACATGGCAATGGCCCACCACTAGGGTGGCTGTGATGAGTAAATGAATGAACGCACATAAAACAATGTCTGGCACAGAAGCGGACACCCCTTGTAATATCTGCAATCATGACTTCTATTCTCATGGCTAGACAGAGCACTAAGTACTCAACTGACTCCACTATTCATCCCATAGTGAAGCGCTATAATCACTAATTTATAGATGAAACATGTTCAACTTACTGAGTACTACTGTATGCTAGACACAGTTCTGAGAGCTTTACATGTATTATCTCACAACTGAATGCTCACAACTACATGACCTAATAACTACTACTGCCCCTATTTTAAAGCAGTGGAAACAGAAGCACAGACAGGCTAAGTAAATTGGCCAAAATTCCAAACTAGTAAAGAGGCAGTGTTAACTGCTGACTTGTGTCCCCCTAAATTTCTAAGTTGAAGTCCTAACCCCCAGTATCTCAGAATGTGACTATTTAGAGATGAGGCCTCTAAAGAGGTAATCAAGATGAAGTCATTAGGGTAGGCACTCATCAAATATGACTGGTGTCCTTATAACAACAGGAGATTGAGACACAGATACAAACAGAGGAAAGGCTGTGAGAGGTTGACAAGCCATTGAGAGAAGCCGCAGATGAAACCAACCCTGCTGACACTGTGATCTTGGACTTCCAGTCTCCAGAATCATGAGAAAATAAATTTCTGCCACCCAGTACTTGTCATGGCAGCCCTAGCAGACTAATACAGGCACCATATTTGAACACAAGCTATCAGGCGTTCGCAGCAAACTTCATTTTTTAAAAAAAATTTTAATGCTAAATTGCAAACATACACAAAAGTAGACAAAATAGTACGTCAACTTCAATCAACTCATGGCCAATCTTGTTTGATCTACTCCCACCCACATTCCCCCTCCAACTAGTTTATATTGAAACACACGCTGGGCATTCCATTATTTCATCCATAAATATTTCAGTAAAAATTCACAATTACTTAACTTCGGTTGAAGCATACTGTTTTCCTGTGAAAATGTGCTTAATTAGCAAGTAAACTACTGCAAATAAGAACGCGGGGTACCACTTGGCCTATTTTAATCAAAAACTCCTTAAGAGTCACAAACCTTGCGCCTTTTACCCAATGCAGAAACTGAGGCTAGTAAAGGAAGGGTCCTAGCCAAGGTCCCAACGAGCCAAGACCACCAGCGCCAAGGCCGCGTGTCAGGTAGGCCTCGGAGGCAGTGCGAGGAGGGGCTGCAGTGCCCTCGCAAAGGGCTTCCGGCTCGGCTTCGACCCCGGCCCCCTAGGTTACTCCCGGGACTCGAACACGTCACCAGCAAGGAGCCTGGGGAGGAGGCCGGCCCCTAGAGTCCGCGCACCAACCCAAACCTCCCAGTGCGCTCACCTCCTCCGCAGCCGCAGCCAGGGACGCCGTGACACGTGCGCTGGGCGGTGCCGAGAGAAACGCACGCCAGCCCGGCGCTGGGGGCGGGGCCCGGCGCAAAGCACGCCGGCCCTGAGCACAGGCGCTCTGCGGGGCGGGGCGGCGGTGGGGCCGGTGGCGCGGGGAGGAGCCCGCTGGCTGCTCCGGCCCTTGCGGGAGGCTCCTCCCCAACTGAGCGCTCTGGGGCGGGTCTGCGACCCGCAAGGTCGTGCCCGTGGGTTGCTCACCCTGTTTAACTCTAGGAACCGGCGGCCCAGCGTGCGTTGTTAGGCGGCCTGTAGCAGAGCCGCCTTTGGAGCCCATGCTCGCCTGACTGCCAGGTCCGTGACCTTTCCTGCCTGGAAGCGCTCTTCGCCTGCGGGGTGCTCTGGGTTTTATTTTAATAACCACGTCCTCTGCGCTGCCCCCCTACCCCCAGTTTCTCTCAAGTGATCCACACTACAGTGTACAGAGCAGCGTCACATTTGTCACCTCACCTTCCCAGCAGCTCTATGAGAGTATGTCAGGCAGGGATGGGCTTGCCTGTGCACCAAGCCCAGCTTGCCACCTGTCAGCTTTAATAGCCACGACCATTCCTTTGCAAGTCATCTATGGCTGCTTTCACCAGAAGGACAGAGTTTAGTGATAACAGACAGCCTGGCCCAGAAAGCCTAAAATATTTACTAGTCAGCCCTTTACTGAAAAATTATTTGAGACCCTTGATGTAGACCAGGGGTCTGCACACTGCAGCTCAAGAGCCACATGCTGCTCTTTGGGTACGCTCTGTCTCAAAAGTCTGCCAACCCCTGGAAGAGCCAATCCTGTCCCTCACGACAGTTTAAAAATTTTTCGAGAGCCATAAATGTATTTTTACATAATCACCATTATGTGAATAATATCCTTTAAAATTTTTATAAATGAAACTATGATAGTTTTATTTTCATTTTCAATTTTACTTCAGAGCACATGTACGTACCCAAAGAGCTGCATGTGGCTTGCAAGCCACAGTTTGCTGACCCCTGGCAGCTCTTCCATCTCCAAAGTTTGCCAGCCCCCGAGTAGACTATTCCCATTTTATAGATGAAGAAACTGAGGCCTTTAGCTTGAGCAAGGTGCCCAGCTCCCATGCACCAGATCAGAACGGGACTCCTGTCCCTGTACATTTCCCATTATGGCTCCTGCTTTCATACAAATTCAACCTAGTGGGTCTTACTAATTCTTCTAAGTGGATCTGGCCTCTGTGTCTGGCTTCCTCATCCATCCGAGCCCCCAGGGAATGGGGAAAGGAGGACTTACTTTCTGGGTGGAAAGGTGAGGATGCAAGGAAAGGTGAGGATGAAAAGAGACCCAGAAACNCCCTGGAAGAGCCAATCATGTCCCTCACAACAATTCAAAAATTATTCGAGAGCCATAAATATATTTTTACATAATCATTATGTGAATAATATCCTTTAAAATTTTTATAAATGAAACTATGATAGTTTTATTTTCATTTTCAATTTTACTTCAGAGCCACAGTTTATGAGCCGCAGTTTGCTGACCCCTGGTGCCTCTTCCGTCTCAAAAGTTTGCCGACCCCTGCCCTAGAGCATGTTTTTCCATCTTTCTGTAATCAACCCCAAACTGCATGCAGGGGCACAATACACCACAAAATTTTACAGGTTACCTCCCCCTAAAGCCTGTTGGGGTCCCTGGTTCACTGAGTAGTAATCTGTACCCCATAGGAAGTGACCCAGGAGTGTCTGGTTTCCCCACTGAAATCAGTAACCATGGGATACTGGGCTAGGCTCTGCCCTTGGAAAGTCTGTTGGGAAGACAGGACAGGGTCCCATACGATTCATACGCTCTTGCCCAGGGTGCCCAGCCAGCCTTACTGTAATTGCTCAGAGACTCTAAGGAGCCAGGACTGCCTGTTGTAGCCTAAGAGCCTCATTCATGTATTCAAAAATGTTACAGAGAGCCTCAGTACAGAGCTGTACACACAATACATAACTCTGCCCTTGCACGTAGTACATTTCAGCAGGAGATGCTAAGCCACTAGCTCCACAAGTTATTTAATTATAGTAAGGGCTCACAGGGCACGACTGGGGATAGCTCCTGGAGTCAGGTCCTTGAGTAATCCTGCAGGAGGAGCACTAAATAATTGAGCAAAGCAGACAGAGGCAGTAGCCAGGAGAGTACCTCAGGGTAGCACAGCCATGGTAAAGGGCTGTGTGGTAAGGAGGGCAAGCAGTTAAGAAAGCACAATGCTTGTGAGGCTACTATTCACAGAGCTGGGGGAAGGGAGACACAGGACCATCAGGGAGGTCAGCAGGCCCAGGCTGGGAGATGCGGCTTTAGTCAGAAAGCAAGGAGATGCCTGTAAAGGGCTTTAAGCAGGAGAAACCAGTCAGACCTGTACTTCCATAGGTGGGGACAATGGCCAGAAAGGCCAGGTGAGGAAAGACCTGGGGAGGACAAAGATAGAGCTGAGAGCCCCTAGGCAGGGAAATCACCAAGGCCCGGCTTAGCTATAAGGTGGGCTGGTGGGCTGAGGGAAGGGCTGCAGAGCCCAAAGCAGTTTCTCAGCAGCTGTTGCCTGACTGCCAACCTGCCAGGGGAGGGGGCTGCCGCGGGAGGGTTTCAGATGGTCATGCTGCCTGAGCTTGAGCCAGGCTTGGGGGATGGATAGAAGGCAGTGAGGAGAAGGGGCAGCTCACAGGATGAAGGCTCCATAAGCCGAAGTTTAGAGGTGGGGCCATGTAAAGCATGTGTGGGGATGTGGGAACAGCCCATTAATGGAGACAAAATTTGACATGGAATAGAGGGAGCCAAATAAGCAGCCATTTCAGGAGGTTCTGCCCCCAACACATGTACAGTGGGGCTCCCTTACCTTACTATTTGGGCAGATCAGGAATGCCTGATGCCACCATTTGGCTCTTGCAGTATTGAGAGTAGTTGGGTGGGATTGGAGAGTGGTAAAAAGTGGAGCTCATTGAGTCCAGGCCCCAAATGACACTTCTCCAGCCAAGTTTAGATGGTGCCTCTTCCGTCTCAAAAGTTTGGTCCCACATGGCAGCAGCAGCTTGATGACAGGTTGAGGGGCTACTGAAGTGGTATTTCCCAGAATGGGGACTCACTCACCCACTCGCTAACCCATCCATCTATGCATTCCTCAAGTCTGTGCCCAATGCTGTCCCAGGGAACTGAGATGGGATGCTCTGCCCACAGTAACTCAGTCTGCCTAGGCCTGATGTGGGCACCTGCAGGCTGGCACAGAATGGAGCCAGCGCACTGAGTGCCAGCCCAGTGAAGGACCCAGCAGAAAGGCGTGCCTCCCTGCCCTGCTCATTTTCCATTCACGGTTCCCTGCAGGAACTATGTGCCACCACTGAGTGGGCCTCCTGTACTGCTTTGTACCCTTCCCTGAGTGACACGGGCACCAGGCCTGACTTCTTTAGCTCTTCCAGGGAAAACATAATTGCCAATAAAAACAATACAGAAAGCCTGGCTTGTTGATCATAACTCTCCTGACCATCCTCACTGGGGTCTCCTGTCCAAGGATCAAAAGTGGGGTCTCCTCTATCCTCCGCCAAACGATGCAGCCTCCCCTGGGTCCTGAGTGTGACAGCAGGCCCGGACCACTGCCCACCTCCACCCTCGGCTCTCCTCACTGCCCCTGTGAGCCAATTTCATCTCCATCTCCCCTCGCTGCCCCCACCTTACTCTCCTCTCCAAGCCCCGACCAGGCTCTGGATCCCATCAGCAGGCTCTCTCCCCGCCGGGCCTGTTTGGCAATGGTTTGTTCCTCCCTCCTCCTTTGGCCAGAGCTCTGGCCACGTCTCCCTTGCCTCAGGTCTCGCCAGGTTCTAGCAACACTCTCTCCTTCAGGTCCAGGGGCTCTCCTGGAGCCCACCTTGCCTTGTAGGCTGCCCAGCCCTGAGTGTGCCATCTGCACTGGAAACACCACCCTTAAGGCTCCACCACAAACTCATATTTCCCAGCCTCTCAGGCGCACACTAGCTTATCTTAGCCTCTCAAAGCTTTTAATCTCTACTACAGCAGAAGGAAATTGAGATTTGACCCTCAGGCAAACTCCGGGATGGTTCTTTACTGTAGTAAAGTGTTCACATCCTGCAAGCACCTCTGGTGGTGAGATGTGTCCTGACCTCCACAGCCCACTGGTATTCAAAGACCAAGAACAAGGGACATCCTGTTTATTTATGGCACACTCTCTCTCTTCCAGGTGACCCCACAGTCCTGCCAGGAAGTTTACATCATCTCCATTTTAGAGTGGAGGAAACCAAGGCTCCGATTCATACATGGATATGCCCAAGGTCACTGAGATCTTAAGAGGTGGGTTGGGGTAACAATCTAGGCTGTTTAACTCCAAAGCCTGTGATTTTTCTCACATTGGGCTGTGGGTGCAGAGGCACCAAGAGAGTCCCCCAGAGTCAATGGCAGGGTGGTGCCTGCACGAGCTGGAACTGTCCATGAGATGAGGCGGCCCGTCAGGAGCGGCCTGGGTTGAGCATTGCCCGCCACATCTGCAGCACGGAGTCCCGGCGGGTCGTGTAGGGTAAATGTTTGATGCGGAACCAGTGTCTGGGAATGACATTCCCGCTGGGCGCATACAACTTCTCTCCAGGGCTTCCCAAGAGACTGCGCAGGGCCAGGTTGGCCGATAGAACCTTCTCATAGAACTCCACTCCACCCCGGGAATAGGCTGCAGACAGGGAGGCAGTGCGGCTGTCCAGCCAGGCTTCCAGAGCGTGAGTGAGAGAGTCTGTGGAG
>NW_017732183.1:786285-791554 GCF_001890085.2 Hipposideros armiger | reverse complement strand
AAAGGAAGGAAGGAAGGAAGGAAGGAAGGAAGGAAGGAAGGAAGGAAGGAAGGAAGGAAGGAAGGAAGGAAGGAAGGAAAGAAAAAGAAAGAAAGAACGAAAGAAAAGAAACCCATGTAGGCAACTAGCTCTCCCTCTTCCTTATGATAGGGCCACAAATAAGGGAGGGCCTGCTCCTCCTCAGAGAGGTGCCCTTGAATCTGAATTTAGGAAGACTAGTAGGAATTTGCTTGGAGGACAAGGGGGGCAGTTAGGGTGCTGTCCCCATAGAGACTGAGTCCCTTGTTTCAGGAGCTGGTGAAGCTTCTCAGCCAGATTCTTTCCTGAGTGTGGGAGTGAACAGGCCATAAAGGGCTGAGGTAGGAGCTGCCATAACAAGATAGGAAAGGCCCCAGAAACATGCTCCTCGGGTGCTCTGTGCTTAGGGGACAGGCTTTCAGAGCTGAGGCTTGCACAGTCACAGAGGCCCCCTCACAGACCCCTAATGTGAGGCTGGGAGTGGCCATTGTCCAGCACTGTTGGCACTGGCTGCCCAGGCCACTGTCTGTTGGCACTTCGTTGCTGCCGTCCAGTGGGTCCCAGAATAGCTGTGATGAGGTCTCTTGCTCCTTCTTCTCTGCTGGGGTTCTCCTTTTCAGGAATGTCCTGCTCTGGGTCTGGGAGAGGCTGGCCTGACTCAGGCTGGGCCCAGATAGGCTGGTGCACCAGATAGGTCTGTTCCT
Organism: Hipposideros armiger; assembly: GCF_001890085.2. Taxonomy (NCBI): domain Eukaryota; kingdom Metazoa; phylum Chordata; class Mammalia; order Chiroptera; family Hipposideridae; genus Hipposideros; species Hipposideros armiger. Next base: position 790,832 of record NW_017732183.1, on the reverse strand, counting down.
GCCAAGGAGTCCCTGTCCTCCCCCTGCCAGCTGGCGCTGACTGGGGACAGTGCCAGGGTGAATGGGCAGGCTGCATACGGGGCCCACACACTTGTCCATGAGCAGTTCTCTAGGGCTGTCAGCTGGCCAGGCATCTTAGGGGCAGAAGTGAAGGCCCTGGCCCCGCTCGCCCAGGATCTGACTCCGCACCACCCTTCCTTTCTGCTTCTTGTGGGTCTGGTGAAACGTTCAGTAAGAGTTTGCTTATTCAGTCAACACATTTATTTACTATGCTTATTTACTTAGCAGCTTATTTATTTAGCAACATAAGAAAAGAAGATACTTTCCAGCAGGAATAAGGCTACTAAGGAAATAAAGCTGGTACTGGGATTAAAAAAAAAAAAAGGTAGGGTAGGAGGATATTTTAGCAAGGTGGTTAGGAAAGGCCTCTGAAGAGGTGATGTTTAGGCTGAGTCCTGAGAGATGGGAAGGATGAGATGGAGGTCTATGTGAAAGCCTTCCCCAGCACAGAAGATGGCTAGTTCTAGGGCCACGGACAGGAATGAGATAGTGTGTTTGAGGAGCAGAAATTCCAGTGTGGTGGGCAGAGGCTAGGGTGCCAGGGTCTTGTAAGCCTGAGAGACGCCCTTGCATTTTATTTTAACTGCAATGCAGGTCATTGGTGAACTAGGTAAGAGCTGTTCAGTGGAAGGTGAGCAGGTGAGTGATTAAAGAGAGAATGGGGAGGGGAGGGAACAGGCGGGTGGGGAGCGAGGAAGTGGAGGCAAGGAATACAGCCAACTCTTTTAGCTGTGAAGTTTTTGTTTTGTTTTGTATGGCGTGTTTATATGATCATTAGCTCACTGAGAAATATTAAGATGATCTCATTGAAAGAGACAAATTGATGATGCCAGAGAGAGAGGATCACTGCAGGAAGGAATTCCTTGGGTAGGTGAGAGGGGATGGAGTCCAGGACATGGGTGGGAGGAGAGGGTTCAGGAACAATTCCTCATTGTAACAAGAGGGAAGCTGCTATCAAATCAACATTTTGTACTCCTCAAACTTATATAATGTTATGGTCAATTATATCTCAATAAAGCTGGAAAAAAAAAAAAAGGAGGGAAGCTGTTTTGGGCCCAGGCTGGTGATTTCATGATGGGAAGATGAGGTTGCTCTTATCTGATTGCTTCTCTTTCTCTCAGTGGAATGAGGATGGAATGAGGACATCAGCTAAGAGTGTAGTGGGGAGGGGGTGGTGAAGGTTTGCAGAAAGCAGAAAATATGGGAAATTTCCATTTGAAGAGGGAGAAAGAACCCCTGGGGAAAATGTAATGATTATCATAAAAAGTTGAGTGCCCGTTTGAGATCTGGGTCAAAAATGCAACGTGAGACTCATTAATACCATTGTGTGATTTTCTCCAACAGTGTTGGGGTGCTCAGGTGCAGGGATGGGTAGGTGGATAGTGAACAAATCAGAGCTGGAGATTGCCAGTCAAGTACAGAGTGGGGAGAAATGGGCAAGAGAGGTGAGGGCATTTACAAAGAAGTGATTATGTAGTGATGGGCCATGAAGTGGAAGCTGGTGAAAATAGTGAGGATGCCTGGAAGTGACTTATGTGCTTAACACCTAAATGGTGCAGACCACCTGCCTAGCACCATTTCTATGCACTTTACAAAAGGAAGTGGCAAGATTATTGGCCCCGTAGAAACTAAGGATTGTTGGAATAGAGTTACCTGAATAACCCAAGTAGAAGCATAAAGAGGTGGTAAATAGAAGGTGGGAGGTTTGAAATGGACACTTCAGAAGTGGTGTCAATATTGGTGATGGCAAGGTCAAGAGTACGACTGTGGGAGTCAATGACTGAGGTTGGGCGGAAGAGATTATTAAGAATTGAGGGGGTGTATTAATCATTTTTAAAATTTTCTATATTTTGTGATGTTTTGACAATTTAGGGTCTTGGTAATCATTCAAAGAGACTGTCCCTCCCAGTACTAGCTAATTCCTAGAGATAGGAAGGACTCCCCCCACCCCCACCCCAAGTGTACCTTTCATATGCAAACCAACCAATCCAGGGTCCTTACTCCCAACAGGCTCCTTATCTAACTCTCACAGTCCAAGCCAATACTTTCCCTTCCCTAAATCACCCCAGGGCTGGGTACTGGACAACTAGGGAGTACCTCTCTCACCCAGAGCCTGCCCAAATTATTCACACTAGCCAATCTTAAACTTGCTCAAACTGCCGCACCATGCTTTGCCCATTTTTTCCCATGGAAATCACAATAAAGGCTCTGGGCCATGCTTTCCACCTGCTCCTTCTGCTTCTTGACCAACTCTGGTACTTCCCCAGGTGTCCCTGCATGGCATGGCATGTCCCCTTCTCTCAGAAAATGTAAATAATAAATTTCTTGCCCAAAGACAGGGGTCCAGAACTATTTCCAGGAAGAATCACCATGAGGTGGTGTTTATTAGGCTGAGTCACTGTGGAGATAATTGGACTTTCCAAGTCTATGTCTTTTTTTTTTTTAAGAGTAAAATCTATAGTTTTTTGTTGCCTGAGTTAAGCTGATGAGATTTTGCATCTTCTACCATGATTGCAATTAATTTTTTAGCTGTTAGATTTGCAATGATGATATTCTGATGCGGACCAAAACTTGAGTACAGTATACACATAGTTTGGCTTCNTTGGACTTGACGTGGCTGCCCCTAGACCTGGGCCAGTGCTTCAGCCCAAAATCAGTGCTTAGGGAAACCACAGCCCAGAGAAAGAAAAGAGGAGGCTGGGGACCCTCTGGTGAAAGGTATCACCTCTTTGGATCTCAGTTTTCTCATCTCAAATGGCCTTGTTACATTCTAATCCTAGAAGCCACCTAGGCACTCTTATTTGCATAACTGAAGGGGTGGGGGAAAATGATACTTCAAGTCACTGGCCCCTGAATAGGACTTGGGGGTCTCCCTTCAATCTTGGCCTTGAAAGGCATCCTGTCTGTCACAAAGGGCTTCTGTGACCAGTTGTAAATCTGGCAATGGTGAAGAGCACAGATGATGAAGCCAGATGGCTGGGGTTAGATCCTGGCTTCACTCCTTACTAGCTGTGTGACTTTGGGCAAGTTAACCTCTCTGGGCCTAGTGTTCTCATCAGTAAAACGGGGATGAGACTACCATCTACTTCCTAGGGTTATTATGGAGATTCAATGAGATGATGTATGTACAGTGCCCAGCACAGTTTGTGCCATATAACTATAAGCTAATATTATTAAGATCTGTTCTGGTTCTGAAACATCATTTTGGCTGCTCAGTTGTTTGTATGAGAATGACGCTATAACATATTTTAATATGTGACTTCAGCCAGATCCAGAATGTGGGATATTCTACAGGGCAAATGATGTGGTTTTTCTAACAAATCAATGACTTGAAAAAGATGGAAGGAAAGGAGACTGTTGTAAGTAGGAGACTTGAAAGATACAGAGGGTGCCAAAAAAATGTATACACATTTTAAGAAAGGAAAACTATTAAAATTGTTTTAAAACTATTTAAAACTATTTAAATTTAAAACTATTAAATTTTAAGAAAGGAAAACTATTAAAAACTATTAAAATTGAGTATTAAAAACTATTAATACTCAATGTATACTGATAACAAAAGATGAATAAAAGTCACATCCGACTTCTGCAATTACAAGAGGTACTCAAAGTGGTTACCATCAGCATCCAGACACTTCTGATTACAGCGAACTACTGCTTGAGCAACGTTGAACAAAGTGTCCACTTGTATACATTTTTTTGGCACCCCTGGTATTGCAGTTAAATGAAATATGTGGCTTTTGTTGGGATCCTGAATCAACAATTAGTTTACTAACTGTAAAAAAGAGACACCTTTGAGACAACTGGGGAAATCTGAATATGGATTGAGTATTAGATGACATTAATGAATTCTTTATTTTGTTAGGTATGATGAAGCATGATGTCTATGTAAACCAAAAAGTCCTTATCAGTTAGAGATGCATATTGAAGTATTTACAGGTGCAAAAATATGATGTCTGCTATTTAACTCAAAATACTACAGCCAAAACAAAACAAAAACAAAAGCAAATAAAAACCAGGGGCATATATGAAACAACAATGACAAAATGTTGGTAGTTGTTGAAGCTTCATGACAAGTTCAGGGGGGTTCATTATACCGTGCTCTCCTCTATGTATGTTTGGAAATTTCCACAATAAAATGTTTTATTTAAATGTGTCTTTAAAAGTAGGCTGACCAATTGGACTTCATCAAATTAAAAATTTGGGGACATCAAAAGAAAGTGAAAAGACAGTCCATGGAATGGTAGAAAATATTTGCAAATCACAGATATGACAAGGGCCTAATATGCAGAAAATATAAAGAACCCCTAATAACTCAACAACAAAAAGACAAACAACCCAATTAAAAAATGGGTAAACAAGGGCCGGCTGAGTGGCTCAGTTGGTTAAGAGCTCGCTCAAGAGTTTGAGCTCTGAGCAACAGTGGTTCAAGTCCTGGCCTGAGCTGAGCAGCCGCTAAGCTGCCAACAGGTGGCAGGATGGCTCAG
>NW_017732183.1:772152-781435 GCF_001890085.2 Hipposideros armiger | reverse complement strand
TTTTTTTTTTTTTAGCATGCCTCATAGGGCTCTGCAGAGAACTGTTGCTTTCTTTTCTTAATGCCAAAATTGTCACAACTTCTTCAGTATGGGCCCCACCCAAATGCCTCCTTTATCCTTCAAAATTGCCCTGGATTGTTTTGGAACCATACTTTCTTCCTTGCAAAAAAAAATTGATGCTCCAAGCCCATCTTAATTGTCCTTGTTCCAAGATATAGAATCAGATACTTTCCAAGGCTTTCTGGCTCCTTTTGCTGTGGAACTGTATTTGAGACCAAAATGTATGTCCTTCGAACACATACTAGGTTACCCTACTTAATACTGGCGGTGACAGCACAGCAGACCCCTTTAGAGGCAAATCCAGAAAACATATTTTTAACATGTCATGGAATCACACAATTACTTTCAACTTAACTCCAACTTAACTACTTAAACGAATCTTGTTCTAAAATAAAATAATTTTTTTTTCTTATCTTTTCGGAGATAACCAGATTTCCTTATTGCCACAACATTCTTTTGCTAAATTTAACATGCCATACTGTATATTATAATACTAACCCACAGAGATCAGATTAGATCCTAGAACTCTTGCATACCTAGGCTGTGCTGCACACACCCCCCCCATTTGCTTTTGTTATCCCATTTTTCCACCAACTATCATTGCTTAGAGTGTCTTTTTGCCAATCAGAAGCTGGGACTTCTGGGGATGGCTATAGTCTGAATAGTTTGATTAAATAATATCAGCTCACTGGGCATAAATGAAGTGACTTTATTTTTCCAATAATTGCTACCTACTGTACTCTTCAAACCATCTGATTTCCTGTTTACTAGCAGGCTCCCTAATGATGCACCATTCAAATCTATAAATTGTCCGTCAATATCAGTTGCGGAGACAGTATCCTTTGGTTAAGACTCAGTCCCTCTGTCTGTTTTAAAACTTCAGTCCTGTATTTCACACAAAGCTGCCTCTATCACATTAGCACCCCAACCCCCAATGCAGACTAGACTTGCATTGGAGTGGGGTGTCTGGTCTACTCTCTCTCCTGTAGCTCTTTTCCTTACTTGATTGCTCATTGGTGGTCCTACTACTTGTAGGTTATACTGTTGAACAGCTGATGTTGATGGAAACCAAGTTTCTGTCTCCTGTTAACCTCTCTGCTAATCTAGCTTGATTTTTGGTGATGGTGGAAGTAAACAGCACTCTGAGGCAAGATGAGATTAGCTTTGGCAAGTACTCTAGGCTTAGAAGCTAGGGAAAGATTATTAAACAGTTTAGTTAAAGGTCCACAGTATTTAGCTATAACAGGGGTCAGCAAACTTATGAGACAGAAGAGCTGCCAGAGGTCGGCGAACTGCAGCCCATGAGCCACATGCGGCTCTTTGGGTACGTACATGTGGCTCTGAAGTGAAACTGAAAATGAAAATAAAACTATCATAGTTTCATTTATAAAATTTTAAAAGGATATTATTCACATAATGGTAATTATGTAAAAATACATTTATGGTTCTTGAATATTTTTTAAATTGTCGTGAGGGACAGGATTGGCTCTTCCAGGGGTTGGCAAACTTTTGAGACGGAACATACCCAAAGAGCAGCATGTGGCTTGCGAGCTCAGTTTGCCGACCCCTGAGCTAGAAGTTACAGAATAGGTGTGGGCATCTGGTAAGGACTATAATTGGAGGTGAATGTATTAGCCTGAAGCAGAGGTGAGAGCTTCTGGAAAGCTGGGGTGTGAGGGGGAGCAGTGGAACCACTGATGTCCCAAAGGTGGGCGGCTTGGAGCTCCAGGTAATTGGGACCTTGAGAGTAGCCTGTCCCTATGTTCAGCTTCAACTCAGGTCAGCTTCCGCTATCAGGGAGAGTAAACATATCAAAAAGGGCCCCACCTTTTGTGGGCCACTAGCTGTTGCAATATTGACCACTGGACCTGTGGCAGGGCGTGTGTGTGTGTGTGTGTGTGTGTGTGTGTGTGTGTGTGTGTGTGTGTGTGTGTGTGTAAGGGCTTGAGCTGTTACTGGGGGAGGAAGAATAGTCTGACAACCTTCTATATACATTTCAAAGTCTTTCTTTTGCATTGCTTCCTTTAAAGTCTTTCTTTTTTTTTTTTAAAGATTTTATTGGGGGAGGGGACCAGTGCTGGGGAATCAGGGGAAGAGGAACAGATAAGTTGCTGTCCTTTTTGTTCTTCAGTCTAGTTGTGGAGGATGTCGCTTCACTGGCCCATGTTGGTATTATCATTGTGCTCTTCCCGGGTGAGGGAGATCGGTCGCCAGCCTATGGACGGCCGCTCACAGAGGCTATTGGCAGCTCACACGAGCTGCCAGCTGCTCACGCTGGCTGCTGGCCACACATGGTAGCTTCTGGCAGCCCACTGCAGCTGCGGCTGCAGCCTACGCCGTTATCGGAGACTCACGGTAGCCCAGCTCCAGGTTGAGCTGTTGTTCAGCATCTTAGCTGTAGAGGGCAGTGTCACTGGCCCTCATGTGGGATCCGAACCAGGGCTCTCTGGCGTCCCAAGCCAGCTCTTAACCAATGTGCCACTCGGCTGGCCCTTTAAAGTCTTTTTCACAAACTTCCTGCAGAGTATCTGAAATGAAACATTTTTTTAAGACACCACCTTTGGAGAATATGTAACCAATGTGTCTGTGCCTTTGCTAAGTTATGAGATCTGATTAGGCTCTGGTGGTAAGGAACAGACTCCCTTAAGTTTCTTCAAGGAAAATGGGGGTTGTGATCAGGCTGGGTATGGGGCAGCTCAGGGATAGACATGCTTGGGTTCCGTCTTGATCTGCCTTTTGCTGTCTCTTGGTACAACTGCTTTATTTCCTGTGTTTTCCAAATGCCATCAACCCACTTCTTCACTGCCTTCTAACTTCAGTTGCTCAGGGCCCATTATGGTTGCCCCACCAAACTTCTCTTCTTTGTAACTGTCCAGCTTCTGTCCCTGTTGTTAATTTACTCAGTCTCTTTCTATTCCCTAGTCCTGATTGCTGAGAAACCGGCTCAGCCTGTCTTTTAATGCCAGCTCTGCCCATTGTCCTTGGTCTGTCTGTTGGTCGTAGCCTTTGGGGAAAGTGCTTGCTTGCTGTGATTGGATTCACTGTGAGGAAGAAGGGGAGGGGTGCCGGGGGCTCTCCTCCTCAGAAGTAAGTGGCTGCCTCTTTCCTTCCTGCTTCTGGATAAAGGGGCCTTATGCGAGATGTCCTCTAGGAGAGGTAGGTCTCCCTGCCTTTATAAAACGAAACCTCTCTCTGTGACGCCATCTAGTGAGGGAAGGGTAAATCGCCTGTGGTCTGACAGAGACGGGAAGGCTGCAAGGTCTGGACAAACAGACCTGAGACTGACTCTTCTGTATCTTTGGAAGGGCATCAGAAAGCATCTGGCCAACCAGTCCATTCCCCTGCCTTCAGGACGGCCCACACCCCAACCTTGCCCATTCTTTAACATTTACCCAAACCCATCCTCCCACACTCTGCTAGAAGAAAGAGACTTAGTGTTCATTAGTGCTATATTTCATCCCCCTCACCAACAGAAAATTCTCTTTCATGCCCAGATCTCAACTTAGCTATTAGAGAATGGGAGATGGGTGGTGGAGGATGGGGAGGGGAATTGAAGAAGACGCCATGGTTAAGGCTCAGCTTTACTCCCTCAACAAATAAAGATTGAGATCAGAATAATAGCTAATATATAATGTGCACTGTGCTGCCAGTAACATCCCATTTAACCCCACAACAATCCCATGAAGTCAATACTGTTATTTCCCCCTATTTAATACAAGTCAAGAAAACTGCATGAACTTGCTCAATGTGCAGAGACTACACCCATATTTATCAGGACTGGGCTACACGACGTTCCATCTCTGATGTTCTGGATTCTAAATTAACCTACCTGGTTCAACTTCTATTTTTCCTGTAGCAAATATACTCTATAAACATACATGTCCATGGCAAGGTAAAGAGATATTAGACTCATAGTTTTCATATTTCTTTTACATTCTTTGATTCAACAAACATTTATTAAGAGCCTACATTGCACCAGACATCTTGCTGTGTGCTGGGGGTACAGAAATGAGTAAGATGTGGCCACTGCCCTTTTGGGGCAAACTTACCACCTGACTTGATTTCTTTAGATTCAAACTGATTGCTTTTAGAGCCAGTAAATATAAATTATTTACTAATTTGTATTTTTCCACACTACCTATTTAAAAGAACAAATAATTAGGTAAAATATAAATATCATTATGTAATATCTTTATGCTTAGAGACCCCAAATTTGAAAGTTTAAATAAAAAGTAAACAAATGTATGTAAATTTGTAATATTTCCATTGATTTTCATGTGGTAGACAGAAGAGTGGATTGGGAATCAGGAAACCTGGATTCTGTCCAAACGTGGCTCTTCTGTTAACTGGGCAAATTCATGAACCTGTCTGGGCCTCAGTTTCCCCACATAAGTCATGTTAATAACAGCTACTCTGTGATCCTCAATGTCTCAGAACATCATGAGGATCACTGAGAAAATACTTCACAAACTTGAAGTACTAAAAAAGGAAGCAATTATAATTACTTGTAAAATGAAGCAACTGTAGTGAATTATTTTGAAGTTCTTTGGTTTGATATTTTTTTGGCTTGATAGAGAGAATGATGTGATAACCTGAGTAAATGGAAGTGAGAGGGAGCTGGCAGGTCTTCAGAGAGCTGTTTAACCCTGAGCTCCTTATTCACTCAGCCAAACCTTTATTATATCTATGATCCCTATGGAATCTGGCTAATTGAATCCACAGGGAACCCCCAAACTTCACTTGGTCAATGATTTCACTCAAGGAGCTTTTTCTATGGGATTGATCATGGAAAACAATACATTTAAGATCTCCTTGCTTTTTCCCTCCTAAAGGTGGTCTGAAAAAAGGAAGAAAAGCACAGATGATTATCCATATTTGGAAGCTGTTTCGCTTCCTGGGGGGAATCCCAGGCTACAACTTCGGAGGCAGAAGAGGCCTTTCTTGTGACACCCACCAGATGGCACCAGATCCCTAAAACAGTCACACAACCATTCCAAGGTGCCACACCAAAAGATGACCCTTGAAAGGCAGGGAGAGAACTAAAAGACATTGACTCTGGTTTATAGGTGGGGAAACTGAGATGGATGCAAATACATGTACTGACTTGACAGCAAGATCAAAGTCAATGTGACAAGGCCTAAGCAAGAAAGCTCACACAGGTACTGCAATGTTGGGAACAGAGGGGGATCGGGTAGGTGGAGTTAGTCAGGGGCTCAGGTGTGCTGAATGAAGGCAAAGTGGCGTTGAGTCTGGATGTCGAGGGAAGCAGTTCCCTGAACAAGCATTGACTGGGCTACTTGCTCCTCAGTAGTGGCAGGGACTAGATGCCCTGAGATGAAAGACTTAGTCCTTAACTCAGAAGCTGTGCAGGGATGAGGGCCTGAGGCCTGGGGGTGAAGGTGGTGGGTTCTCAGGAACAGCACATGCAAAGGTGCAAGGTGTGACTGAGCGGGTGTTTTTCAGGAAACTGCTGAGTGCAGAGGAGGAATACAGAGGAAAGAGCGGGGTTCTCAGCCCTTGGGAACTTTTAAAAAATGAACAATGAGAAGGATAAACTAGAAACTAAAGGCATTGGTTCACTGCAGGGGGTGGGTCTGACCAGCGTAGTAAGATGGCAGAATGGGAAGGAGTAGGAATGGGGAGGGAGTGATACTTCCCTGAGTCTTTCTGTATAGCTCGGGCTCTTAGAACCATAGTAATGCTGCACGTACCGTTCATGTGCCCAAATATAAACAAATAACTGAAACCAAAGGATGTGAGGGAGCCGAGATGGAATAGAAACAATCATGAACCTAACTGCATCCCAAATGAGTCATACAACCACACTAATAGGAGAGGAGAAGAAAAGAAAAGAACTAACCTCAGTAACCTTGGAAAACTGTATTTTAACTGGACTCTCTCATGCCAGAGACAAAAAGAACACAAATACCGCAATCTAGTTAGTACATGTGTTTCCCACAGGGATATAGGCTAGCAATTCTGACATTATTTTATGGATATACTAAGATTGAACAAATAAGTAAACATATGAGTATTGTAAACAATGAGAGTGGGGGTCATGACTGTAGGAGAAAGAAGTTACAAGTGAGGAATGGGGGGAAGCCAAAATGAACCTCATGGTGCTGGACTGTAATCAGAAGTAACAGTATCAATTCATGTTTTTGACTAGATAGACAGATAGATAGATAGTGGTATATTTATATGAGTGGGTTAGTATAAATACATATGAGGTCTGACAGTTAAGTTTGTGAACTTGTTGCAACGATGCTGCTAACCTTTTTTGATATCAGAGGGATTATTCATTATGAATTTGTACCAACTGGACAAACAGTTAACCAAGTTTACTATTTGGAGGGTTAGAGGTGCTGAAAAGGCTTCATGAAAAAGTTAGACAACCTGAACTTTTCGCCAACAATTCATGGCTCTTGCATCACAACAATGCACCAGCTCACACAGCACTGTCTGTGAGGAAGTTTTTAGCCAGTAAACAAATAACTGTATTGGAACACCCTCCCTACTCACCTGATCTGGCCCCCAATGACTTCTTTCTTTCTTCTGTCTTACCTGAAGATAAAGGAAATATTGAAAAGAAGATATTCTGATGACATTCAGGACATCAAGGGTAATACAACAACTGTTCTGATGGCCATTCCAGAAAGAGTTCCAAAATTGCTTTGAAGAGTAGACTAGGTGCTGGCATCGGTGTGTAGCTTCCCAAGAGGAGTACTTTGAAGGTGACCGTAGAGATATTCAGCAATGAGTTTGTAGCACTTTTTCTAGGATGAGTTTCCGAACTTAATTGTCTGACCTCATATATTTCCTGGCTCTGTCCACTGAGTGAGACCCCAGTCACAAGGAGCATCTAGGTATTGACTTTTTAGTGAAGGGGACCAAAAGTTTTGTTACCCTAAAACTGCCTTTTGGGATATTGATCTTAAGCTGGTTATTAAGAAACAAAAGACTCAGGAAGAATCTTTGACCTTCCCCCTTTCCTGCCTAAGAGATTCAGATGGAAAGGTCTGCTCCAGGAAGAAAATCTTAGGATATTCACCTTAGCCTAATTTGAATGGAGTATGATGGATGGACGGGCTCCAGACAGGGAGGGGTCTGGTGGCTGGATTACTCTGCATCCCATTGTTTCTGGGTTGCCTAGCAGAAGTTTACCTGCCATGTATGTTTTGCTCTTCCTGAACTACCTGTAAATTCCCTACTTCCTTTGACATCTCAGATCCCGTCCTCACCCCACCCCTCTCCAACCCCCACCCTCCTGCCTTCTCCTGTGTCCAAAATGTCATGTATACCCAATTTTACCTTGCCATCTTTGGGAATTTTCATGCTTATGTGAATTCCCTGTGTGTACATATAAAAAATTTGATTTTCTCCTATTAACCTGTCTCTGTTAATTTGATTATTCGCCCAACTAGAAGAACTTAGAAGAAGGAAGGAAACGATGGTTTTTTTTTAGCCCCCACATAAACATCATTCTCTAATAAAAAGAGCCAGCGCTCCTTGAAGAAATAGTTGAGTTCAGGGCTGAAGCAGAGGAAAAACAAGATAAACTCAGAATATCTTGTAATGCCAGAAAATAATGAAGTGCTTTAAAAGGATGGGGGTGGGGGGAGCATGTTGAAAGGACAGATTCAACCTGAAGGAGTTGAATTATAACCCATATAATAAAATAAATATCCATTATTCTACTCTGATATAAATAAATAAATAATGAATGAATGAATGAATGAGGGAAGGAGGAGAGCAGCTCATGGAAATCGCCATTAAATAAACACCATGGTAATAACGGTTGTTAACAAGATCCACTAATGGGTGCTAAAGTTGAGGAGAAATAGGATATTTGCTCAATCTCACATTATCTCCTCTAAGATATTTATTAATTACCAAAGGAAAAGTAGTAATTTTTCAATGGAGACATTCAATAGACAGCACTTCAACCAAGTGCTCAAGGTAAACATCACCAATAATAAGACGCATCAACAACACGTATCCCTTGATAAGATGCACCAAGAATGACACAGCTCTTCTGTGGAATTTTTGCAAAAATGCATAACCTCATCCTAACCATGAGAAAACATTAGACAAACCCATACTGAAGGAGATTCTACAAAACAACTGCCCAAAATGTCAAGGTCATGAACGATAAGGAGACACTTTGAAGGACTGTCACAGAGTTGAGGAGACTAAAGAGACCCAATGATTTAGTGCAATGTGGCATCCTGAAAAAGTAAAAGGACCTCAGTCAATAGCACTGCCAATTTTAATTTCCTGTTTGTGATTACTGTAACATGGATGTTAACATTAAGGGAAGCTGGGTAAATATATATGGGAGCACTCTGTATTAGTTTTACAAAGTCTAAAATTATTTCAAAATAATTTTTAAAAAAATTACTGGCTTAGGGTGGTGGGCAGGGGACAGGTGTCCTGGGGCCTCTTCTTTTCACCCTGCCCCCATACTCCAGCCTGGAGCACCCCCGTTTATTTTCCTTGTTCATGTCACAAGATGTCTGACCCTGAGATGAGCCTGACCAACCCATCCTTAAGAAAGACCCTGGTGCCAGACAGCAGGAATTCTGACTAAAACATTCTGGTGCCAGATTCCCCTCACGGTCTCCTTTTTTGCACCCCTGCTAGCTATGGTCAGTTCTCCATATGGGCCCATAAAGTCTGTTCTAAACAGAAAACAGCTCATGTCACTCCCTTGCTGAAGACCCTCCCAGTGTTCCCCATCTCACTTAGGATGAAATCCCAAAGCTACAGTCCGAATCCTGGCCACAAGATCCCACATGACCGGCTGCTGACCACCTTTGCATTCATGCCCACCTTCCTCTCAGCTCACTCTGCCTTCGCCCCCCAGGGCCTTCTTACTGGTCCTCCAACAGGCCAAGCACACCTCCTCTGAGGACCTCTGCATGTGCGGTCCCTCTGCCTGGAAAGCTCTGTCCCCCACTGACCGCCTAGCTGCCCTTTCCTCGATCAGGTCTCTGCTCAGCGACGCCTCCTCTGACAGGTCTTGGGTGACCACTCCCTCTCCCCTTGCCATACTTTAGTCTTCCTTTGTAGCACTTCTCACTACCTGACATCATACTACATATGTGTAAAATCTGTTTTTTATATTTTTTTGTTGTTAAATACACACTTTTTAGAATTAGTTTCAGTTGTACAACATAGTACAATAGTTATACTTTTTACCCCTTGAAGTGACAACCTCCCT
>NW_017732183.1:765272-770925 GCF_001890085.2 Hipposideros armiger | reverse complement strand
CACACACAGGCAGAAAGGGATGGAAAAAGTTTTTTCATGAAAATGGAAACATACAAACAAACAAGCAAACAAACAAACAAACAAACAAACAAAGCAGGGGTAGCCTTACTTACACCAGATAAAATAGACTTTAAAACAAAGGCTATAAAAAGAGACAATGAAGGACCCAGTAATCCCACTTCTGGGTATTTATCCAAAGAAATCCAAAGCACTACTTTGAGAGGACATGTGCATCCATATGTTCATTGCTGCATTGTTTACAATGGCCAAGATGCGGAGGCAACCTGGGTGTCCATCAATGGATGAATGGATAAAGAGGAGATGGTACATTATACAAAGGAATATTGCTCAGCCATGGAAGGGAATGGGTTCTTGCCATCTGCAGTGGCATGGATGGACCTGGAGGGTGTAGTGCTGAGTGGAGTATGTCAGACAGAGAAAGACATATGCAATTTGATTTTGCTTATATGTGGAATCTAAGAACAAAACTAACAAACGAAACAGAAACAAACTCATAGATAGAGAACATTTTGACAGTTGCCAGATGGGAGGGGAGTTGGGGGTGTGGGTAAAAAAAGGGGAAGGAATTAAGAAGTAGGTTGTTACACAGTAATCAGGGGGTTATAGGGTATAGCATGAAGACTATAGTTGATAATATTGCAATAACTTTGTATGGTATCAGATGGGTACTAGAGTTTTTGGGGTAATTGATGGGAGGGGGTTGGGGTAAGGGTGAAAAAGGTGAAGGGGTTAAAAAGCACAAATTGGTAGTGACAAAATAGTCATGGGATGTTAAGTAAAGCATAGGGAATATAGTCAATAATATGGTAAGAACTATGTATAGTGCCTGGTGGGTATTAGACTAGTCAGGGAAATCACTTCTTAAATTATATTAAAACACTTCATAAATTATTATATGTATATGCTGTACACCTGAAATTAATATAAAATAATACTGAATGTCAACTGTAATGGAAAATTTTTAAAAGTGGGGGAAAGGTAAAGGGGAATAAGAGGTCCAAATTTCCAGGTATAAAACAAATAAGTCATGGGGATGTAATGTACAGCATGAGGAATATAGTCAATAATATTGTGATAGTGTGGTACGGTGTCAGATGGTTGCTGAACTTATCATGGTGATCACTTTTTTAGGTATATACATGTTGAATAACTATGGTGTACACCTGAAACTAATATAATATTGTATGTTAGCTATATTTAAATCTTTAAACAGAATTGTATACATAGTTTGATATCAGCTATTTAAATGTATGCATAGAAAAAAAATTGAGGGAATACATCCAAATATATTTGGATAATTATGGGTTGTTACAGCCCAAATGTCATCAGCCGAACCAGCTCATGCAAATGAATAGAGCCATGTTACACAATCAAAAGGCCTGGTTTTTACTGAAATGTTTACAGGGACTCCTGGCTTCTTGGCAATGACCTCTTTTCCCCGGTGCTCTGAGAGTTCCCAGAAGGGTGTTTTACCAGTTGTTCTCAAAGCAGTCTGCAAGCTCTACTTTCCCACAATGTCCCCTCCATTTCCAGTGCCCCCCTGGCTAGTGTCTGCCATCACATAGCTACTCGGGGAGCCAGTGTCCCCACCAGGGCTGATCTCTCTGGGAGTAGCTGCCAAAGCCAAAGTCAGCGATGCTCAGGGGTGAAGCTCAGGGGGCCGATGGGGCTGGTTCTGTACAGAGGTGGGAAAGCGACCATTCCCCAAACCTTTGGTCCCTCTGGCCCCTGGGCACCATGCCTCCAAAAGACTCAGGAATGTTGTCAGCACCGCATCTCATCACGGCGGCTCTCATCACAGCGGCTCACGCCTTGCTCAGGAAGCCTTTGTGCCAGCACTAAATCCTGCCCAAAGAAGCCTCAAACACCGCCATCACACTAATGAGATTTTATTTTTAAAAAGAAAAATTATTACAAAACTATATATACATCATCATCCACATTTTAATTTTTTTTCTCTAGAAACTTTAATTCCCAAAATGGCTGGAACATAAATGAACACAAAGGACCACAGTGACCTGCAGAAAGCAAATGAGAGCAACCGACCTACTGCTGATTTTTATTCTAGGATCAGGTATGAGTTGAGAGCTTTGGCCCGCAGATTCTTCATCTCCTCCAGCACCTTTTCTCCTGCCTTCTCCACTGGTTGTGCTTGGTTTATTACCTCTCTAAGTAGCAAAAAAGCCAGATAAGGACACATCAGGACACTTCATTGAACACTAGAATCACCCATCAATGGGCTCAGGATCACCAGTGATACCTCAGCGACAGTTTAACTTTTATATATATATATGGTGATAATTTAGTTACCAGTGAAAACACTTGGCTAAAGAGTAATTCAATTCAACCTGGCTTCCAATCTCAGCTGCACCAGTTTCTTAGCATGGCCATTACCTAAACTTTCAGTCTCTGCTTCCAGATGTACAAATGGTGGTAATTCCCATCTCCCACTACTATTGTGAAGGTGAAATGAGAAATTATTAATAAACATCCTAACACGATGTCTTCTAAATGCTCAGTCGGCAGTAGTTGATTTTTCCTGTTTGTGAATAAAATAGACATACAGTATCTCTGACTGTGACACCGGCTCCAGAAGGGCAGGATCAAGAGGGAGGTTATGTACTTGGATCGAGCGGTGGCTCACGGAAAGGCCGGACCTTTGCTGGCAGTGGCAAGGGATTTGCTGGGTAGAACTTTCCAAATATCTGGGAGGAAATGATGAGCACATTTGGTTCAAAGGATGATATCCAAAGATTGTGAGCTCAGCTATATGATCTGCCTAGATAGATTCATTATAAAATCAAGTGACTCTGAAACATTTTCTAAAGAAGGTGAAATGTAAAGTTCTGACAAATGTCTGGCAGTTTCAAAAAAGCAGAAATACCTAAAAATTGAGAATTAAAATATTCCCTAATGCATATAAATAAAAAAATTAATTAGCACCATTTTATGGAATCAATTTTAAAATATATAGGTCATGTCTCCCTTTAAAGATATTAATGATAGGGTGATATTGTGAAAATCTAAGGAGTGCTAAAGGATATATCAGCAACTATAGTTACTCTCATTGTTTCTTGGACATTGTACATGATTCCCCATAGTGGGTCTTGAGAGAGCTGAGTTCACCACAAGGATAGCAAAGAATCTCTGGAGTTAATCATAGTCATTGAGGGAGAGCAGATGGTTCTTTGCATCTAGGAAAATATTATTTGCCAGGAACCAAATAGGTAGCAGTCTTCACGGGGAAGTTAAGCACCACTGATGTGTTCCTTTTGTTCTGTCTGTCCAAGCTCTGCTTGTGTGCGTACCTGACAGTGAGGAGGACTCTGCCGGCTTCTGGCTGAGGCTGAAGGAGGTGAGGAAAAGGAACAATAAGGGCAGAGAGGACAAAACTGTGCATCAGATAATACTTGACAGGAGCTGAAGAGAATTCATGAACCAAAGAACTTTCAAAAATTATCTGAGATATCAAACCGTTGGAATACTATCCAACTAATAAAATGATAATTACATTGATGATTGTGACACATGAAAAAATTGTACATAAAATAATTTAAACTGAAAAATAGGCGAATTCACAATGGATGGATATGTGAAAATGTGTGAAATGTGTGTTTTGAAAAAATTGGAAGCTAATTTGGTGTGCCGAAAATATCGAGAGTTTATTGTTAGTTTATTTTGTTTGGAAAAGTAGCTGAAATACATAAAAAAGGAAAAGAGATATACCATTGGGTGACTATATAAAGTAATAATTTCTATTTCATTTAATAATAATTTGATAATCAAATGGCATTCAGCATTAGCGCTGTAGTATAAAGGATGAAAGCCATGATAAAGAGCAAGTGAGCAGAGAGGTACTGGATATTACTCCACTCATGAGGCAAGCCAGTCTATGTCCAGAAATAATTTTTGAAATAAACAAACAAAAAAACTTTTTATTTAAGACTCCTAATCAACTGTTTGAAACCTGAAACAAAATGCAATGCAAAGAACGTCTGTTTGTTGAGGTGTAAGAGGTCTATGTGCTACGTAGTATAACATGATATTTTACTGTTAATTAAGTCATCAAAACAGATGCTTCCTGAAATTCTATTTAACATTTTTATTTCCTAAATGCTCTTTTACCAGACACTGCCAGTCTATTTTCTGAGCAGTTCTGGTTGCTGTAGGCCTCTGAAACTATCACAAAACCCCCAAAGGAACTGCAGACTACTCTAAGACATGTGGACATTCCTTTCAGAAAAGGCAGGGCCTCCCAAAACACCCCAAACAAAGTTGGAAGACAAACCAAGAAATTTACAACATTTATAAGAAAGGGTAATTAGCCTTAATATATGAGGAGCTCTTAGAAATAAGAAAGCGGTAAACATTTCCTACAAAACAGGCAAAACAAGCCCCTCAGAAAAGAAGAAAAATAGTTGATAAGTTTAGGAAAATTTCTATGTCACTTGTAAACAAAAAAGTTAAAATTAAAAAAATAAGATGGACATTTTTTAATCTATCATATTGGTAAATAAGAAAAAAAATTGATAGTGTTCCATGTTGTTCAGGGCATTTCAATGTGGGCAGTCCTGACCTCCNGAGGGAGGAAAAGTAGAGCAGTGAAAAGAAAAAAGAAAAGAAGGGAGAGAATGAGGGTAGAAAAGAAAGAAGGAAAGAAAGAGAAAAAAACTATATATATATATACATCTACACACCCATATATATGGACATATATATACACATATGTACACCTATATATGACTATATTAAAAACTAAAAATGATAATAATGAAATAGAAATAAACAAAAACAATCAAAACAAGCAACCAAAAAAACCCAAAAAAAAAAACCCCAGCCCCCAAACACCCAAAAAACCCAAAATAACAACAAAAAACACACCAAAAAACAAACAAAAAACCAGTGCCAGTCTTGGCTAAAGTCCACCAAGCTCTCTCCAGGCTGTCCTCTGCTATACAAAAACTCCCCTGCATCTTGTGGGGACAGAGCTGGCCACCTGGCACCTAGAGTGACCCTGGCAGTGCAGGTCTATTGTAGATGAGTGGGGTTATGAGGTGTGATTGATAGTTTTTACAAAGTCAATGCCGTTTCTGCTCTTGCCTGCCCAGAGGCACACTGAGTGCTGCGCAGCTAGAAGGCTCAATGTGCATCTTCTGGCACTCTTTCCACTGGAGGCTGTGGCGGGTGAGATTTCAGAGCTGCCAAAAGCCACCTGCTGGGGTCCTGAAAGTGACTCAGCAGCTGAAGTTGCCCTGCCTCCCTAGCGATGCAGTAGAGGTGGGGGCGGGGTAAGGTAGGCTTACTGGCATGGCAGGGGCAGAGGTTTCTGAGGGAGGGTGGGGGTGGGTTCTTATCTATGCAGTTTTGGTTTCTGTCCAAGAATAAAGCAAAAAGAAAAATAAATAAAAAGTCCCACCGCTGTTTTGAACTGAGGCTTCTGCCACAGATGCTCCAGCTGAGCTGCTGCTGTGCTCCAGGAGGGGCTGCAGGGGCACAGGGACTAAGCCCACCCTGTCACTGCTGCGCTCTCCGCTCTCCGTTATCCGCAGCTGCAGGTGCGGGCTGCGTCTCCATGTGTCTTGCTTCCCTCTTCCCCGGCTGGCCTGGTTTGAGGCTTATGCCTCAGAGTCTG
>NW_017732183.1:753802-757772 GCF_001890085.2 Hipposideros armiger | reverse complement strand
CATTGAAAAGCGTTTACATGATCAGAAGAGGATTGGTTAACTGAATCATGGTACATTTGCCAGTGAAACATAATGATGTATGTCTATATTTATAAGTATATGTTTATTTATAGTGCTAAATAAAAGTGTACAAGACAAAAATAATATCATGATTGAATTTTGTTAAAACATACATATATGTATATTTGTTTACTTAAATAAATTTTTGGAAGACCATACATCAAAATGTACAAGTGACCATCAGTGGGTAATAGGATTATTGTTTTTCTTTTACTCTTTATATTTTTCTGTATTTCTGATTTTTTTAATAATAAAAAAGCATTTTTTTAAATAAAAAAAAATTTAGAAGTATACCTGGAATTTCAAACTTATAAACCACATGAACTACATGTGGTTATTTCCATTATAAAAGTATTCATCAAACCAGTTTCTTGAAGGATGATGAAGTTTGCTTATCTTTGGCCCCTGATATGGAAGGCAAAGGGAAGAATTAACATTTGCTGAGCATCTAGTTCACATCAAGCCACTAGTTAGATGTCTGAATGTTCGCCTCTCATTTAACCCTCACAATCGCCTGTGAGCGAGAGTTTTTCTGCCTGTTTCGGATGAGGAAACTAAGGCCCAGATACTGAAGATAGGTAACTGGCTAGAGATCTCACATGTAATAAATGGTGGAGCTGGGATTCAGCCTTAGGTCTCATCTGGCCCCAAGCCTGGGTTCCTCATACTGGATAAAACTCATTCAGTTACCAATAAGAAACAGACACATGTCTGAAATTAAACGATAAGCAAATGGAAAAACGGGATGCCATTTTTAAAGGCTTACTTGCAATCGATATTTGAGCGAATGCCATTGTGCATAAAATGAAATACACAGCTAAATATCTCCCTCCCTTGAAACCTGAGATATTTAGATTCAGACAAAATGACAGTTCTGCACTTCATGTAGGACAAGTTTTATCCAAGGTTACCTCTTACTTAGGCATAAAAGCATCCACTTACTTTTCCTTCTTGGTGTCCTTGTAGTCCAACATAGGGAATTCCACTTTGATCATTTCTGGAGTCAACATAACGTCTATATTCTGTTCACAGAGCTCACTGAAAAGGAATATGATGTTTAGCTGGAACAGTTTTCCCTTCCCAAAATAAAACAGAGAAATATTGTCATCATTAAGACTTATGCAGTTCTTGTGGTCTTCAACATTATTAGTTCTGCCTATTTTTGTTGGGTCTGTGTTAAGAGAAGCATAAGGCTGATAAATTGCTTTCCACCAGTGAACCATGGTAGAAATAGCAGAGAATTAAAAAACAATTTTTAAAATGGGATTATAGAATTCATATTCTTTTCAAGTGCACACAGAACATTTACCAATATTGACCATATCATGGACCATAAAGAAAGCCACAATGGGATTTGAATAGAAATCAACTGCAAAGAAGATAACAAAGAAAATAAAAATCCACAACTGCTTAAAAAATTAAACAACACATGTCTAAATAATCTATGGGTAAAATAATAAATGAAAGGGATTCAGGTTATTTTAATCTTGTGATTTGCTATCCCCTGGGGCTGGGGTTAGCAGACTTTTTCTATAAAGGTTTTGCAGGTCATAATGGTCTCTTGTATAACTCCTCAACTCTGCTGTTGTAGTATGAAAGAAATAATAAAAAATACATAAATTAATGGGTGTGGTTATGTTACATTAAAACTTTATTTACAAAAACAGGTGGCAGGCCAGATTTGGCTATGGGTCATAGTTCACTGGGACTGGGCTAGAGCTTTGCTGTTTGGTGGTTACAGCTGGGTCACTGCCGTATCAGCTGGAGCAAGGGAGAGAACGTGGGGAGGAGTTACCCTCAATCCTTTAAGGGTCCTGACCTCAGAAGTAGAATATCTCACACCTGCTCATGTTCCTTAGGCAAGGGCCTAGTCAAATGGATGACTTAACTCAAGAAAGGCTGGAAAATTTAGCCCCAAGTTTCAACAACTCTATTATTTTAGAAGAGGAAGAGAATGAATTTTTTAATAGCAGCAGTCTCCACCACACTCGGTTAAAGAGAAATGCTTCCAAGATCAACAAAAGCCTCAAAGTTTGGAATTACAAACAGGAACTCTATTTAGTAGTGACACATAAATAGAGGCAGGCCTAGCAAGCTTCTACTAAGGAAACTACCTGTAAAAATTGCAAAAGTTATTCCAGTCCCATAAAATTGAAAGCTAACAATTACTAAGCAGGTGCTATATATGTGAATCACTTATGCTTGTGCTTTGCAAGCATGACCCACTCATTAGCAGTTTCCTGGTCTCTAAGGTGGTGATGATAGCAAGACCTCATTGTGGGGATTCAATGAGACTGCTTGCAAAGCACGGTGCCTGGTCCACACTACGTGCTGGGCAAACGTTAGGTTATAGTTACCGTCCATCCCCACCATCAGCATCATCATCTCTTTTACTCTAAAACCCCCTATGAAGTAGGCACTATTATTCTCATTTCAAAGACAAGGAAACTGAGTCACAATAGTCTGCACATCTGTGGTGAATGGAGGAGCAGTTAGCTATGTTTTGGTTTGCTGAGTGGCTCCCCAGTGGCCCTGCCAGACAGCACTTGTTCCTCTGAACTTCAAGCAAATGTGTATCACCCAAGCCTGGCTGCAGCGTTCTCAAGATGCCCTCATGCAGTGGTCTGAACAGAAGACACTTCAACCTTCCTGGATTCTGAGCTTCAAACACTCATGTGTTGCCAAGTACCATGGCATGTGGGCAGGTCTTAGAAGGACTGGATATATGCCTCAGATATTTAGGACTTCACTAATTGATGATTTACATGTAAAAATGTTGAAATGGGCACAGCAACAGGAGATTCAAGGACATATTTTCACTGGCCGTTGGATGCTCATCAGTAAAATCAAATTTAAGCCCCTTGGTTTTGGGCCTGTATTTCTTAACACCTCTCCAAGCCCTACCCATCTTTCAAGTACTGACCCAAGTCCACATGACCACTGAGGCCTTCCAAACCCACTTAGCACCACCTCTGCTCTCTCCTCCCTCGAGCTCCTGGAGCACCTAAAGATCAGCAAATTTAAGACCTTAGAGACTGTATTCTCCACCATTAATTTAGCATCTTATCTAGTTAGGGGTATGGCTGGGTGTTATGTTAGCCTTATCTCGTTTGGGTTGCAAGCTCAGACACTGTGTGCTTTTGTGAAATCTCTCACAGCACCTACTATATTTTTGGAAAATAGACTCCATTAGACACCAAAGGTAAAAACTGTACCGTTCAATTGTTTCCAATCTGTCTTCTTCTGGTAAAGCATCAAGAATGGCAGGGACATTTGTAGGAAGCAGAGCTGAATTGAGGGAATCACAGCTGTGGAAAAATCACACAAGCAGCCAAGGATAAATGATCACCTTAGTAGTTTTGGGGTCTTTGTACAATTTTTTTTTTTTTTAGCTGAGCCATCCTGCCACCTATTGGCAGCTCAGTGGCTGCTCAGTTCGGGCCGGGACTCAAACCACTGTTGCTCAGAGCTCAAACTCTTGAGCGAGCTCTTAACCAACTGAGCCACTCAGCCGGCCCTGTACAATTTTCTAGAGCACTTTTATTTGACCACTGCTGAGGCCTTTACTATTCTGTCCTCCTTCACTCTTGAAAACCCACTCACATTTCCCTAGATGCAAAGGGAAGGGAGCGTGATAAGTACCAGTCAAACCCAAGAGAATGTTGCCAAACAAGACATTCTCCAGGGCTTAGAAACAGAAATTTTGAACTTGCAATGTTCAAAATTATATATTTGGGGCGGGGGTGGTGGTGGTGGGGGGTGGTGATGTAGACAGTTCACTTTTTTGTTCTTAATTTTTCCCACCTTTATACTCTTCCTTAGCTGTTCTATTCATTTCAAACCTTCCTCCCAATGCCTTATATATTGTTTGGTATTATGTTTAAAACCTTACATAAAATTCCTGGTTATT
>NW_017732183.1:750482-751547 GCF_001890085.2 Hipposideros armiger | reverse complement strand
AGAGAAAGAAGGAAAATAACCCAAGTAATTTATAAATATAGTGATTGACTATATATTTCTAGCCTTGGATGGGATAGGAGTAGGGCGAAAACTACAAATAAATCTGGTCTATTATGCATACTTATTAAAGTGGTTATAGGTGAAGTAATTCTGAAACTATTTTAGATGAATGAATATATATGTTAGGAGCCAGAGTTCTCACAGTGGAAGAAAGGACATACGAGTAAGGAACGGGGGAAAGCAAGCAATAACTCTAGGAGTATTAAGGACTGGAATTATAAGCATTGGTGTGAGTTCATGATTTCTGAACTATATACTGCATATGTATGTGTATGTGAACATGTATATGTACATGTACGTATACTACATGTATGTGCACGTTTTGGTATGTACATATGCATGTTGTGTATATGTGTGTGTGTGTGTGTGTGTATGTATTTCTCCACATACACACCCTGGCTTGTCTGCTGAGGAGGCCAAGAAACAACACCCCCTCCTCGGTTCCCCCTCCCACAAGTAGCAATGTGTACACCTAGCACCCAGATTTTGATCTTTAATATCATTCCTCACTAAAAGGAACCTGGACTCCATCACCCAGAGAATAGTCCTATTGACTAACTTCATGACCAAGAGTGCAGGTTCTAACTGACAACCCCTCAGAAACTTCAGAGTGTGAAGTCCGAGGGGAGTCCTGCCCAGAAGACGATCTGAGGTGCTGAAAGCCTGGGCTACTCTCCCCAGACAGACTGGTATTGGAAGGCAGAATGGCAACAACCAAGTGTTTTTGTTTTTTTTAATTTTTTTAATTGGGGAATTGGGGGTATGGGAACAGCGCTGGGGAATTGGAGAAGGGGAACAGACAAGTTGCTGTCGTTTTCTTCTTTAGTCTAGTTGTGGAGGACGTTGCTTCACTGGCCCAAGTTGGCACCATCAGTGCGCTCTTCCCGGGTAAGGCAGATCAGTCGCTGGCTTCTGGACGGCTGCTCACTGCGGCTGCTGGCCGCTCACGCTGGCTGCTGGCTACACATGGTAGCCCATGGCAACCCACTGCCACAGGGGCTGCAG
>NW_017732183.1:747894-749107 GCF_001890085.2 Hipposideros armiger | reverse complement strand
TAGTCAGTCTCCCTACAGTACCCCACACCCAGCTATGTTTACTGATTACATGGGTCAATGTTGAAGTGTCCTCACCCCACAGCAAAATGAGGCAGTATGTCAGGTGGTGGCGGACCATTGCCATCTGGTGGCAACAGAGTGATTGCAAGGTTTAGCGGATGGGTATGGAGGGCAGATGAGCCCGAAGGGTTATTCAAGATGGTGCCAGACACTTCACATCACCATTGTACTTCAATCATCACAACAGCACGGTGAGGATGCCATCAGCATTCCCGTTTCACAGATGGGGAAATTATTGCTCAGAGGGCTTCAGTAATAAGTAACTTGCCCAAGGACATAGAGCTGGTGGCACAGCTAACAAGTAATGGAGGCAGGTCTCTCGGCACTGAAGCACCATTCTCTCTACAGTGCCACTGTTTTGCCCCAATTCTGGAGATTTCAGGTTTTAGAAATATGCTAAAACGAAGAACAAAGATGCTTAGTTTATATTTAGATGGTAGTGAGATGGATGAGGTATGAACGAACTCATAGAAAAGGAACAAATATTTTTGAGCTTCTATCATGTCCCAAATCCTATGCTTGGTCTCATGTTAATCTTCAGGCAAAGGAGAATAGAAGAGAAGCGCTGAGGAAATAACCCAAAAGGGGTGGCACATGAAAAAGCCTCTGAAAGTAAGTCTGGGTTTTGCTGACTTCAGTAAGAGCTTTTCTGCCAGCAATGAAGAAAGAAGTAAATGAAGTGCTCCTGGGTCACTAACTGGATTTCAGCCCTCTCCTGGAATACGTGGGGAGGGGCTGGTGGACGAGGAGTCTATATGAGGTTGCTGCACGTCTCGTAAGCTTTCCTACTCCTACCAAACGAAAATGTCAAGACTGAGAGGGGTCTTTGCAACAAGAAGACTTCTAGACAAGAGGACTGGGCCCAGAGAGGTGGCCAAAGAGCATGGCCGAGGTCACACAGCTCCCGGAGGCTGTATCACATTCTGCTAAGGGAGAGGAACTTGAGTTTCTGTGTCAGGAGAACCAGAACACACTGTCAGGAATCAAGGTATAAAGGTCACCTGCTGGTCTTGGTTGGTGGCAGAGCTAGGGTTTCCTGACTACTCCTGGGGCTGAAACAGGGCTCGGCTTCCTTGGGATGGGCCTTGTACTGAATCAATGATTTGAACATAAGATGACTGCTGATGATAATCATTTTGGGATACTAGTCACA
>NW_017732183.1:742997-747299 GCF_001890085.2 Hipposideros armiger | reverse complement strand
CAGGACCCATCAGCTCCAAGTCAAGTAGTTGTTTCAATCTAGTTGTGGAGGGTGCAGCTCCTTGGCCCATGTGGGAATTGAACCAGCAACCTTGGTGTTATGAGCCTGAGCTCTAACCACCTGAGCTAACTGGCCGCCCCTAATTTTTTAAAAGTATATCTTAAGACCAATTCAAAATACGAAAATCAGTATATATCATCATATTTCTCTGATGAGCAAACTTCCCTCATGCACTACAAATATGAGCTGACACATGATTGATTGGCATTTCACTTTTGGGGATCACAGCTTCTGTAATCCATGGGGCAAACATACCTCTGTGAGACAAACAGGTGAGCTGTGCTTACCTCTGTGTCATCTCTGTCGTAGAGGTCTCGGGCAGGGATGAGAGAACCAGGGACTGGAACCTCTTCCAGTGCATTACCCCAGGTATAATGTCCTGGAATGGAAACCAGCACAGGGGTCCTACATGTAAAGGCACTGCTTGGTGAGGTAAAGTCTGGGAATGACTTCCATTTCATTTAGCTGACTATTGTTCAGTTTTAAAAGTTTAGCTCCAAAATGTATCACTGCATTCAGCTTGACTGAATTTTTCTGAAGCTAAAAGACAACTGTTCCAGTAAAGGGCATTAAACAATGCAACACGGAATTGATGTAGGGACAAAGGAGCGTTTTTCTCCCCCACCTCCCCACCTCGGTTCATTAGGCACACAAGCAATAGGTCCTGGCGACTGAGGGCAGATTCGGCCTTATGATCCGTTTGATTATTGTGAATGTGGTGCTGATGCATCAATCAAAGAGGCTGGGTGGTTCATCAAGTGGCACTGCAGGCAGGGGAAGCACCTGCAAGCGCACGGGGGGGAGGAGAGGATGCGAAGGAGGGTGCTGTCGGGAGGCCACCAGCTGGGCAGAGTGAGGGGCCTGTGATGGGGATTGTGGGAATTGAGGCTGGAAAGGAAGGCTGATCGGAAAGGGTCTGTGAGCCAAGCTAATGAGCTTGTAGCTACTCCCTGGGCAGCAGGACCACTGAGGGTTTTCAAACTGGAAAACTGATCGGATGTGTGTTGGAGGAAGGTTTCTAGAGAGGGCTGACTGCACAGTGGTGGGCCATGACAGGGAGGAGACAGAGACGTGCATGTTTGGGACAGGCTGGTGGAATCCAGTGCTGGTTAGATGTGGGAATAAGGGACAGAAAGGAATTGAGGATCTCATGGGCTACTGTACAAGTCACAGAACAAAAAGGTGACCCGGAGGAAGAGCCAGTTTGAGGTGTGGCTGGCAGAAGTGGGGCAGAGACAATGGTCTAAGTTAGGGATTTATCGAGTTTGAAGGGCCTGAGTGTAACCACTAAGAGATGTATTGGATATTCAGGTCAGGTTGGTGATCTAGGGGGAGAAGGAATTCCGTGGAGCATCTTCCTTGCTGAGCATTTGTTTTATTACCACTGCGTCCATTCTGATGTTTCTACACTTGAGGCCAAAGAAAGGAGGCCAGACCATGGGGTTAGGCCTGCCATGTGACTGTTTGTACATGGTTAAAATAGGAATAAAATGAATAGGAGGCGTAGCCTTTGAGGGAAAAAGAGAGTGAGAAGTTTGAAACAAGGGTGACATGAAGCCTGAGAGGTGGGTATGGACAGGACAAGAGTGGTCTGGGGTCTTCCCCTGTCCCCCTGGGGGGCTGACAGTAAGGGAGTGTACACAGTCACCACTGTTACCATTCGTGTTCTGCAGCTATGACCCTTCATTCTTGCCCCTGCCCTCCCCTGTAGTCTAGGGTCAGCTCTGTCAGTGAGCCTGGTGATGGCATTACCGTGTGATGGAGAAACTGTTTTTGGGTGAGAGGAATGCTGGACCCACTGTGGCACTCCTTAGTGAACTTGTACTTGGGGTGAGAGCACAGATGGTAATCAATCAAGGTTTCTGAGTAGGTCAGAGGGTGCTTCACAGCAAATAATCCTGGGCTGGGATTCTGCAGGAGAGAGAGAAAAAAAGATTCTGTTTTGTTTACTGGTTTCTAAGCCAGGCGTAGGACAGGCGTCAGCTAATGTTCTTCACGGCTCCCACCAGCACTCACATGCTGACTCCATGTCAGTTTGTCTGGGGAAGAGAAGCAGGCGAGCAGAGGTGTCTTCAAATTGGCAGTGTCTTAAATGTCACAGTCATTCATAAATGTCACTTTTCTGATTTAAGGGCTTCATTACATGCCATGTGGATTTACTAAGCTCACATGGAAACAAGTACAACTGAAATCACAGCTTAAAATGGCTTAAAGTATTTGTTTCTATATTTGATGAATTAGAGGGCTTTATTAAATAAACAAACTGGTTTTAAAAAGCAAGTAAGCTTCTGGCTTTGGGGAAAAAAATTAGCTTCTTAAAACCTACTTCAAAGAGAAGGCAAAGAAGAGGGGTGACATTTGCTATATCAGGAAATGTCAACATTTAACATTGTTTTGGTCATGTTTTTAATTGAGAAAGGCTCCATTTGGCTGTAGTATCTGGTTTTAAGGAAGATCCTGTTTTTTACTAAATTTCTAACAGAACTAATAAAGGCACAGCGTAATTATATCAAAATATGAAAATATAGAGCCTTTTAATGTTCCTTCAAGGGTCTGTCCAACAAAAATCCCATTTTTTGTCCCAAATAACAATATAGCTTTTGCCCCCTCACAGTTAATTTCAGATGTTTAAGAACCACTAAGGTGAGATTTTGTCCTATATGTTTCTATAACTTTAAAAAATAATTTAAAAAACCCCACCAAACTCCACATGGTGTATGGAAACCCAGTCTCACTGCCAAGAAACAAATGTCTCCCACAACTTGAGGGAAATATAGCTAGACCAGGGAGGCATTACAGACCCAGATGCAAGGGTGGGAGAGCCTAGAGTGGGGTTGGTAGTAAATGTGTCCCAGTCAACACTGGAAGGTGGTAGGCTGTTGGTGCAGAGGCTGGCTTGCCGCTAGGACCAGGGGGAAAGAGGGGCAGAAGGCTCTTGACTGAACTCATGGATGTAAAGGAAGGAGGAGGGCAGGGAGGCAATGATGCTCACTGAGGAAATCCGCAATGCCTGCAGGAATGCAGAAACACGCAAACACCGCAGTGAGCACTTGCAGTTGAGGGACAAGTTAGCGTGCATATCCCCAGGAAGCCACTAATCTGCTTTCTGTCTTTATACATTACTTTAGATGTTCTAGACTTTTATAGAAATGGAATCATACAGTATGTACTTCTTTGGTCTGATTTCTTTTACCCAGCATAATTATTCTGAGACCCATCCATGTTGTTACATGTATCAAGAGTTCACTTCTTTCTATTATTGAAGAGTATTCCATTGTATAATACTACCATAATTTGCTTATCCATTAATCTGCTGAGGGACACTTTTTTCCAGTTTGGGGAACATTACACAGCTGCTATAAATATTCTTGCACAGGTCTTATGCTGCCATTTATCTTGGGTAAACATGTAAACATGTAGGAGCAGAATAGCTGGATCATATGATACGTGTATGCTTACTACCAACTTTTTAACTTTGCAAGAAATTGTTAAACTGTTTTCCAAAGTAGTTGTACCACTTTACATTCTCACCAGAAGTTTTTTTAATTTTAGATATTCTAACAGAGGTACTGCAATGTGGTTTTAATTTGCACTTTGCTAATGATGCATTATTTTGAGCATCTTTTCACGTGCATATTTGCCATCTGTATATCTTCCTTGGTAAAGATCTTTTCCCCATTTTAAAACTGGGTTGTTTGTTTTTTTACTATTAAGTTTTAAGAACTCTTTGTCTATCCTGGATACAAGTTTTTTTATATCAGATATGTGATTTCCAAATATTTTCTCTAAGTCTGTAATTTCTCTTTTCATTTTCTTTTTTTTTTTAAGATTTTTTTTGTACTGGGAAATTGGGGGAAAGGGAACAGACAAGTTGCTGTCCTTTTGTTCTTCAGTCTAGTTGTGGAGGACGTTGCTTCACTGGTCCAAGTTGGTACCATCATTGCGCTCTTCCTGGGCGAGGCAGATCAGATGCCGGCTTCTGGACGGTCACTCATGGCAGCTGCTGGCCACTCACGCTGGCTACACATGGTAGCCCATGGCAACCCACCTGCCGACGCCGGCGACTCACGGCAGCCCAGCTCCAGTCTTGAGCTGTTGTTCAGCATCTTAGCTGTAGAGGGCAATGTCACTGGCCCTCATATGTGGGATCCGAACCGGGGCCCTCTGACGTCCCAAGCCAGCTCTTAACCAATGCGCCACTCGGCCAGCCCTCTTTTCATTTTCTTAACAGTGTCTTCAGAA
>NW_017732183.1:737522-741532 GCF_001890085.2 Hipposideros armiger | reverse complement strand
GAAGGCAGTTGGGTGATGCTCCAGCTCGGTCTGAAGGTGGACACTGGACGTGTCTGCCCTGGGGCCTCCTGGGATGGGCCCTACAGCAGGCCAAGTTCAGCAGCAGCTTGTGCCCTGCTAGGGGCCACCTGGCATGAGCCACAAAGCCATTTGCAGATGACCACCACCTGTGCTTGGCTTAGTGTTGTCTGGGGGATGCAAAGCCTTGAATGAAGGTCAGTTGCCACCAATGCCATGGTTGGGACTGTTCAGCAAGGGGTACCGAGCATGCTGAAGCCAGGTGCTGCTTGTTTGGGATTTGTGAACCTCTGAGAGATTTTAGGAACATCTGCAGCTTGAGCCAAGTTAGGCTGCTTATATGAAAAAGCCACTGGAAGTGACTTGGATGGGTCCAAAAGTTGGGTAGGGTGGGGTCTCAGGGAATCACCAGGGCGAGGCAAAAGGTGTTAGTTAGCCAGGTTGATGGAGACTCAGATATGGTGCCCACCTGCGTGTGCACGCTGGCAATGGGGAGGGTCCAACAAAGGAACTATGGCTTTTGCCAACACTTCTGTCTGGGAGAAAGCTGTCCCTTCAGCTCTCATCCCAAAGCCAGATCATTCAGTTCCTCCCCACATGTCCCTGGTGCCTTTCAAGCTGGTGCCCAGCACTGGAGCTTAGAGTGAGTGAGTCTGTTAGCAAATAAGTCCATCCATGGACCCTTTAAGAAGAATGCCTGGGACCTTAGCCACCCTCCATCTCACCCAGCCACAATCCCCACTAGTTTTCACAGCCAGAAGCTATGGGGACTTCTCTTCTCAGCACTAGAACCCTGGGCTGGGGAGCCTGGTGTGGGGCTGAGATCCCTCACTCCTTGGTGAGGATTTCCACAGCCAAGATATCCCTCACTATTTTTCACTGCTGCACGTGAGTGTGGGAGCAGCCTTTTCCATATCTCTGTCCCTCCTACCAGTCTCAAGGTGCCTTCTTCTGTATGTCCTTTGTTATAGAACTTTTGTTCAGCTAGACTTCAGGTGATTCTCAATGATGGTTGTTCTGTAGTTTAGTTGTAATCTTGATATTTTTGTGAGAGGAGGTAAGCACCGCATTTATTTACTCTGCCATCCTGAATGGAAATTCTCCAGCTCTATTTCTTGAAAAGACTACCTTTCCCCCAATGAATTGTCTTTGATGTTTGCCAAAAGTTAATTAACCACATATGTATGAATGCACACATTTCTGGATTCTCTCTATTCTGTTTCTTTGATCTGTTTGTCTATTTTTTGCTAATACTCTACTGCCTTAATCACTGTAGCTTTACAATAAGCTTTAAAGTCAGGTAGTGGAAGTCTTTTAGTTTTGTTCTTCAAAGTTGGTTTGGATTTATTTGCATTCCATATAAATTTTAAAATAAGCCAGTTGATTTGTACCACACACACACACACACACACACACACACAAAATTCTGCTTTTTTTAAATTGAAATTATGTTGAATTTTTAGACTTTTTTGGAGAGAATTGACATCTTAACAATATTAAATCTGCAAAACCACTAAAGTGGTATATTTCTCCATTTAATTAGGTCTTCTTTTATTTCACTCAGAAATGTTTCTTAATTTTCAGTGTCTCAGTCTTATATACTTTTGTCAGATTTATTCCTAAGTGTTTCATAGTTTTTGTTGCTATTATTGAGATGGCTTTAAAAATTTTTAATTTTGGATTGTTTGTTGCTAGTATATAGTAATATAATTGATTTTTTTATGTTGATTCTATCAATCTTGGTAAATTTACTTATTAGCTTTAGTAGATTCTTAGGTGGAGTCTATTGTATTTTCTACACAGGCAATAATTTTATGCATATTTGTGAGTGTGAATAAAGATAATTTTATATATTCCTTTCAAATCTACATCCTTTTACTTATTTTTCTAGCCTTGTTGCACTGGCTATCATTGCAATCTTGAATAGAATTAGTAAGAGCAGAATCCTTGCCTTATTGTTGATCTTGGGGGAAAACATTTATCCATTTACCATTCAGTATGAATTTAGTTACAGGTTTTTTTTGTTTTTTTGTTTTTTTTTGTTTTTTTGGGGTTTTTTTAGCTGAGCCATCCTGCCACCTGTTGGCAGCTCAGCGGCTGCTCAGCTTGGGTTGGGACTCGAACCGCTGTTGCTCAGAGCTCAAACTCTTGAGTGAGCTCTTAACCAACTGAGCCACTCGGCCGGCCCTAGTTACAGGTTTTTAATAGATGCCCTTTATCAGGTTGAGAAAATGCTCTTTTGTTCTTCACTTGCTAAGAATGTTTATCAGGAATGATGTCAGATAATTCTTCTGCACTAATTGAGATAACCATATTGTTTTTATTTTTTAGTCTGTTAATAGGGTGAATTACATGGAGTTTTGAATATTAAACTAATCTTGTATTCCTGGAATAAGCCTCTATTTGCTTATGATATGTCCCTTTTTATATAATGATGAATTTAATTTGTTAAAATTTTGATATAATTTATTTATTTATTTTTTTGCATCTATGTTCATGAAGGAAACTCTATCCTTTTCCTTTCCTGTAATGTCTCTGTCTGGCTTGGTATCTGAGTAATACTGACTTCTAGAATGAATTGGAAAGTAATGCCTTCTCTTCTATTTCTTGAAGAGTTTTTGTAGATTTTGTATTATTTCTTCTTTAAATGTTTGGTAAAATTTTCTAGTAAAAGCATCTGAGCTTGGAGTTTTCCTTGTGGGAAGGTTTTAAACCACAAATTCAACTTCTTTAATAGATATAGAACTAGCAGAGTTATCTATCGCTTCTTGATAAGATTTTTAATAGTTTGTACCTTTTAAGGAATTTGTCCACTTAACTTATCTAATTTACTGGCTTAAAGTTTTTCACAATATTAACTTATTATGTTTTTAATGTTCTGTAGAATCTGTAGTGATGTCACTTCTTCCATTCCTGATATTAGTCACATATCTTTTACCTTTATTTTTCCCTGATCATTTAGGTCAGAAGTTTATCCATTTTATTGATCTTCTCAAAGAACCAGTTTTTTCTATTTGTTTTTCTGTTTTCCATTTCATTGATTTTCAATCTGATCTTTATTATTTCTCTGCTCTGCTTAGTTTGGTTTTCATCTCCTTCCCCTCCTCCTCCTCCTCCTCCTCCTCCTCCTTCTTCTCTCCTTCTCCTCCTTCTCCTTCTCCTTTTTTCTTAAAGAGGTGGATGAGGACATTAACTTGACACCTACCTTATTTTGTCATGTAGGTGTATAGTATTATAGATTTCCCACAAAATTTTTGTGTTGTGTTTTCATTACATTCAGATCAAATACTTCCTATTTCCTCTTTGATTTCTTATTTGGCCTTTAGGCTATGTTAAAGTATATTAGTTAGCTTCCAATTTTGGGGGTGGTGTTCTAGGTATTTTTCATGCTATTTATTTCTGACTTAGTCCATCAAAGTCAAAAGAAATGTAAGATTTGAATCTTTTCAATTTTATTGAGCCTTGCTTTGTAACCCAAAGTATAGCCTATTTTGGCAGACCTTTGGTGTACACTTGAAGACAATCTGTATTTTATTGTTTTTTTGGGGTAGAGTGTTCTAGCAATGCCAATTAGGTGAAGTTCATTCACAGTGGTAATTAAGTCCTTTATATCCTTACTGATTTCTGTTTACTTGTTGTATTAGTTATTGAGAGAGGGGAGCCGACTTCACCAACTATAATTGTGGATCTGTCTCTTTTTTCCTTTGCAGTTCAATCAGTTTTTGTTTCACACATGTTGAAGTGCTGGTATTAGATGGATAAATATTTAGGGTTGTTGCACCCCTTTAATGAATTGCACTATACTTAGGTTTCTATGTTATACATAGCAGGCATGTCCTAAGTATTTGTGGAATTAATGAATAAATAACTACTGATCTTTTCCAAGGAAGTGTGAGTGTGACTATAGAAATATTCCCTTAACTTCTCTAGACTAGTTTTCTCACTTTAAAAATGATGAGGGGAGGGCCGGCCAAGTGGCGTGATGGTTAAGA
>NW_017732183.1:724907-729231 GCF_001890085.2 Hipposideros armiger | reverse complement strand
ACTATGGTCTCTCGGTCCATGTCACGAATAGCATCTAGCATTTTGAGTAATCGTCGATGAACCATGACCTGGAATTAGAAAGAATAATGATTTCAAATGATTGCCCGGCACATGCTCAGTTTGGCATTCAATATAATTCACTTTCTCCAACCACAGCTAAGGACTAATGCTACCGCTCTGTCAGAATTCACCAGCAGAGGAGCATGCTGCCCTACACCAAGGCCACAGGGAGTTCAAGGTCAGGGCAATGTGGACTTGCCTGAATACAAAGAAAGACCGGTTGTCTGTCATCTAGCCTTGTCCCACCCAATTTACGAGACCCAGTTTTCTCACATTTCCAGAGTGGGAAGAATGACTATTTCTATATTCTTCCTTTTCATTATATTTGAGGCGTACTCTTCCTGCTGTGTTATTTTCAGAGTTGGAAGACAAACTAAACAGACAATTCTGTAGAAATAGAGCTGTGGGTCATGAGCAATGCTAACTGTACATCACTGTGCTTAGCATTCAGAACAAATGCTACTAAAAGCGAGTGCTATCTGTGCACAGTGCTGCAGCTAAAGGGACCATTCATTCCACAAGTAACACTCCTTTCTATCCTGTAAAGGACTCTTTCATTTAACAGATATTATGAAGGGGCTACTCTGTGGCCAGTTCTTTGCAAGGTACAGGGGATGCACTGGGAACAAACAAATGTCGGCCTGCATGGAGTTGATGTTCCAAGGCGCGGGTGCGGTGGATGACAGTAACACTTAAACAAATAAAGAAGATAAATACCATGGAGAAAATGAAAGAGAGTAAAATGCATGAGGACATGACTCAGGGGCTAGGAGGAGGGTGGCCTGGCCATTTATGCAAGGACAACTAGGAAAGAACTTTCCGAGGTTGAGGTTTGATCTGAGACTTAAATGATGAGGAGACAATGATCTTGGGAAGAGGTTTCTGAGGAAAGGAACCAGCAAATACAAAGATCCTGATTGAGGCACAAAGGAGACTCGTTAAAGGGACAGAGAGAAATCCCGAATGGCCTTGTAGCCTTGATAAAAATTGTGCATTGGACTCTAACTGCAATGGGAAGCCTTTGAAAGGTTTTACCAGAGAGAGGTACCATCTTGCAGCTATGGGATCCTACTCTGGTTACTGCCTGGGGATGGGAAGCAGGGACGCCGGCTGCAGTGGTTCAGACAGGAGATGACAGGGCTGTGACCGAGCTGGGGAGATGGCAGGAAGTCATGAGGCTGGGAACGTATTGTATTGAACTGAAGGAACTTGCAGGGGTGTGCGAGGAAAAGAATGAGCCATCACTCAGAGCAGAGCACGTAACTGCTGACAATGCTTTTCTCACCCTGGTGGGCTCCTTCCCAAAGGGCTGGGTAGTCCCACTAGTGGGAAGCCAGCCTGGCCCGTCTCTTACTATTGTTCACCCACTGGTGACAGCTGTGCTCCTCTCCCTCAGAGCACAGCTTTGTNAGGCTCAATTCCTGGGCAGTCATGTGGGGCTCAGCTCTCTTGCCGGGTTCCAGGCTGGGCAGGACCCAGCCCAGACTATCAGGAAGCTCTGCACAGGTATTTCAGGTGCCAGGGAGGGGGCAGTAGATGACCCTGGTTTCCCATTGGTCACAATTCCCTCGGCGTAGGTCTCCCCTGGGAGTCTCTTAGGAGGAAGCAAAGGGACTGAGACCGAGGTAGGGCTTGCCTCGGAATCTGTCTAATGACCATCTGATCATGCCTGGCCCCTACCCCACAGCCCAACAGCACCCACCAATTCATCGGAGGCCTGGGGAGGACTGTGGGACGGGAAGGCGAAGGGCAGCACTTGACTGGGCGACACAGAGAACCGGCAGGAATAATCGTCTTGACTGATATCCAGTGGCTGGAATTTGGAGGGATTCTTGCCTATGAGGGAAAAACAAAACAGCACTTTTGGGGGGTTCTTAAGGTATTTTTTATGTGAAACCACCATCTTCAGTTGTATATTTGCCATACCCCATTTAGTGGGTACCTGCCATATACCATTTCAAAGAGTATCTACGTATGTATACATATAGTCCTATTTTTAGTGTCTACTTTGTTCTTTACCTCAACCTCTTCTCCAATTGTTTTAAAATTTTATTTTATTTTTACTTCCAAAAAGTTGCTCCTCGAGGAGGACAGGGAAGCCTGAGCCAGGCTCAGGAGCTCGGGTTCAGGAAGGGAGGAAGGGTCTGGAAGGACCAGGGCCTGCCTATGGATCTGCATATGCGCCACACATTGGAAATACATATTTGGAGGGAAGACGGTGGTATGGCTGCTGGGCTCCCAGAAGCAACTGAGAGTAGGTCTCCAACAGCCCCAGTCAACCTGAGGATCCGAGGATTGGAATTCCTTTAAATAGGAAAGATAATATGAGATAAAAGCTTTATGTGCAAACGCTAGGGTGAGATAACACCAGATCCAGCCAATCCATCAACAAGTGCAAGTCCCAACTATCTTAGCCTCTCTGGTGATGAAAGAGAAGAGAGGGCACAAAACAGGAGGTTGAACCATAGCCAGACTTCACAGACATTACAACTTAGTCAGGTCAGTCAGCCTTGCTTATTATCAACTGGGCAAGTATTTCAGCCAAGCCTGGTGTGGAGGTCTGATTTATGTCATGTGATAGGTTGAGTGACGGCCCCCCAAAGATGTCTATTTTCTACTCCCCAGAACCTGTGACTATGTCACCTTGTATGGTAAAAGGGACTTTGCAGATGTGATTAAGGAGCTTGAGATGGGGAGAGTGTCCTGGGTTCTCCAGGTGGGCCCAGTGTCATCATAGGATCCATACACAAGGGAGGCGGGAGGTTCAGAATCAGAGAAGAAGACATGATGACTGAAGCAAGAGGTCAGAGTGACGTGAGGAAGTGGCCACAAGCTAAGGCAGGCAAGCAGCCTCTAGAAGCTGGAAAAATCCAGGACACACTCTCCACTGAAGCCTCTTGAAGGAACTAGCCCTGCTAACATCCTGATTTTAGATTNAACAGGGAAATCTGGGAAGCAGAGGCATGAGTATGGAAGGGTTACACTGCCCAAGGATGGAATAAAGAATCAACAGAGCTCTGAGTGATGGGGGGGTTGGGGGTAATTTTATTTTCTCTTCTTGTCGTGTTTTTTTCTTTCTCTTTTTAAAAGACATCATATATATATATATATATATATATATATATATATATATAATTAGAAAAGATCACAAAGCTATTGTCATAAAAATAAATGCTTGAATTGTTAAAAGACAGAAACCTTGGTATTCTCCAAGTAATACATGCTGGCAAACAATTTCAAAGATGAGATATTGTTTAAACCTTGAAATTCCAAAGAGAGAAAAATATTCCCAATTGATTCTTCTGTTTTCTTATAAAGTGTCTGCTGAAATAAAGAAACATAGGACACAAGAATTTTGCCAATTTTCACTTACAAAAATATAAAGTGGGTCATAATCTGGAGACACGGCTAAAGCCTCAGGTGGTTTCATGCTCAAGACTGAGATCTTGTCAGGGAACTGAGGGGTGGCGTCCTGCTTTGGCAGGGCGATGATGGTGGTGGCTTCATCCTGTGTAAGGACCAAAAGCAGTGAGCGTGTCAGTCTTGATGCCAGAAAAAAAGGGGAAAAGGGAGAGCAAATTCCTGAAGGTGGGGATGAATTACCTCAGCTCCTTGCCTCAGGGCTCGAGCAAGCTTTTGAGGTCTGTAACTTGTTGAAGACCTCTGGACACAGAATGGCTGATACCCCTTAATTTTGTACAGTTGAGGAACCTGAGGGCAAAAGACGACTGACTGAAGATCTTGATAAGCCCATGACCATTTAGTGGGGCCTACTCTCAATGACAGCATTTCTGAGCTGCCTGATGGTGAAAAGAAAACAAGCAGCCCATTGTAACCATCAGGTGGTGGCAACTGTTAGTTTGACCAGCACAAGAGAGACTAGTGCCAGCCCTGAGCCCTGTGCTGGGTTCCAGCACACAGGAGCATTCACAGTTACTCTCCTGTACCATATGACTTAACTGCAGAAATACACCAAACCCTGGTTTGCCAATTTAAAATATGTATATTTTCAAAAACAGAAGTGGTTATATACCTCAAAAAAGATTGACTAACTTTGTTCACTTCATCTTGTGTTTTTTTGTTAGTTTCTAATGTATGTAGTTCAGGTAGCTTCATGTATGCATAATATACAGTCCATCCACAGTATGAGGATCCTGGTCCCATAAACCACATTAGGAAAAAAGACTCTGCTATACCTCACACATACCACAAAATAACAGGAGACAAACATACACAGTATGGTACACAGTATAAGCCATAATAG
>NW_017732183.1:715990-719267 GCF_001890085.2 Hipposideros armiger | reverse complement strand
AACACATTCACTCATTTCATCTTCACAACAACCCTACGAGACAGGTCTTACTGTTATCTTCAGTGGCAGATGAGGAAACTAAGGCACAGAGGTTCTGTAGTTTGTCTAGGGTCAGAAAACTATAAGGAGTAGCATCAAGATTTAAGGGCAGAGTTCAAGTCTTAACCACGGCCCTCCCCTGCTTGAGGAGTGGCTCTGCCCCAGCCCCCAAGGCAGCCACACTTAAGTAGAATAAGATGCAAGCAGCATCAAGTGCTAAAGCTTACAGGGACTATTTCTTGGGGGGAAAGGTAGGCTTGAGTTGGCCCAAAGAACAGGTGTGGACAGATGGAGGGGAGATGGAAATGCATGTCAGTTGAAGGGCAGAGCAGAAACACAGTCATAGTAGGAAGTGAGCTATTGTGTTTGAAAGATGGGGACTGGACAACATAGCAACGGGGGCAGCTGGGGAGGTGTGGCTGCAGCTAGACCAGGGAGCCACCTTTTACCCTTTATTGGCATTAGAGGCTAAGAAGTTTTCATTTTATCCTGATCACAGGAAGCCACAGAGGACTAGCAATGTGCTGGGTGGAAACCCAGAGTGAGGGCAAAGGAACCACAGCAGTGAGATGACATATCTTGATGGGGAAGCCATAAACCTGAAGTTAGAGACAAGATTCCACAGGAATTCTCAGTTGTTCTCTCTAGAAATCACTGATCAACATCATACTGTTCTAGAGCTACCAAATAGCCCCGCAATTCTACTCCTAGGTGTATGTACCCAAGAGAATTGAAAACATCTCCACAAACTTGTACACAAATGTTCACAGCATCATTATTCATAATAGCCCCCAAGTGAGAACAACCCAAATGTTTTCCAGTTGATGAATAGTAGGCAAAATGTGGTCTATCCATAAAATGGGGCAATATTTAGCCATAAAAAGGAATGAAGTACTGATACATGCTACAACATGGGTGAACCTTGAAAACATGTTAAGGGAAAGAAGCCAGTTACAAAAGGCCATGTATTGTATAATTCCATTCATATGAAAGGTCCAGAACAGGCAAATCCATAGAGACAGAAAGTAGATTAGTGGTTGCCAGGGCCTGGGGGATGGAGCGTGACTGCTAATGGAAACCAGGTTTCTTTTTGTGGTGATAACAATGTTCTAAAATTAGATAGGGGTGATGGTTATACAACTCTGTGAAATACTAAAAACTACCGAATTATACACTTTATGAGTGAATTTTATAGTATGTGAATTGTATCTCAATAAAGCTGTTATAAAAACCTTATTGTTTGATTTCCTTGTGCTGATGACTAAACAAATTAAAATTTCAATCTGGTGCTGCGACTTACCTTGCGTGCTACTTGTTGAAACCGTCTTTGGGCCCTGAACCTATTGACCCAAGTATTATTAGTGAGTGGATCAAAATTAGGATGAAATTCCTTGATTTTCTGTGAACATAAAACATAGGCACATCTTAGGTTTAAATTTTAACGCCTGGCATAAGCATTTCATAAAAGTATTTTAGAGTTTGATCCCAACTCTAGTTATTACCTATTTGTTCTGCCTTATAGTAAGCATTTATTAAGTACTTTGAGTGTATATGGCATTATAGGGCATATTTCTTGGGTCAGAGGCCAAAAGTGGAAGCTTTGGGTTTTAAGAAATGCACGGTTTAGTTAAGGATGCTCAAGCAAACTCATGCGACCCTGAGGAAGAAGAATAAAGTCACACAGATCTTGGGCCCACGTGGTGGGTGCTTGGCACTGCCTCCAGAATGGAAAGGAGCAGACTGTGTGGTGCCCGGGGGAGGGGGGCTGCTTTGCTCAGCCCTGCCCCCTGGCACCAGCTCAGTGCCTACATATGGGGGGCACAAGTGTGTGGAGAGTCCTGGGGATGTGCTGAGGCCAGACAGAGCCTCGGGCACTGTAGATTCTTGAACAGGGAAACAATAGGAAGAAAAAGGCATCAGAAATGAATGAGTGTCACTTTGGCATAAGCAGTGGACGGGAGAGGAGAGGGAGGAGGGGCAGATACATAAACAAACAATCTGTTGGATTACCTGGGGTAGGACATGAAGGTTGGACTTGAATATGGCCTTGTGGAAAAGCTACTGGCAAGAGTTTGTGGCCAGATTAAATGGAGGGGAGAAGAAAAGAGGTAAAAATAACTCAGATGTGGCAAACCCAGACAAGAAAAGTGAGAATGATGGAGGTGGGGAGATTCGGAAGAAATTTTTCATTGTTAAGATTAAAAGTTGGGGTTAAAGTTGAAACTATCACAGGACCGCAGATATTCAGGTGGAGGGATGACTGTTCCCACTGTACATTTCAGGAACACTGAGGCACCAAGGCTCAGAGGGCTTTCACCAGGCCCCAAATCTGTGCTAGAGCTGGGACCAGAACTCTGGCTTCTGACTTCCTGTCTTGTTTCTTTCCCACTAAGGGGAGGGTCAGGGAACAGAGGTCCAGGGACCCACCCTAAGGACCTGCAGACAGGGGCATGGAGAGCTAAGGAAAACAGAAAAGGAAACCAAGGAGGAGAAAGTAGAGAGGTGGGAAGGAGAAGCCAGAATATGTAATGCTGTTAATTTCAAGGGGAACATTAATTATGAGTTTTGATGCTTTACTTGCAAATATGTAGGAAAAAACCACTCTGAAAGCATAAGCATATTAAAAATTATTAAATATTTCTTGCTAAAAGGATTTCTTTAAAGTTGTTTAGCATTTTAAAAGTAAGCATTTAAAAGTAAGAGATTCCAGATAAAGGAAAGTTACCCACTTCTTCTAGATTGTGAACAACCCGCTTGTGGTTAACTTCTGTTTTCAGTCGCTGAAATTCCTCATCCAAAACAGGATCTCCTCTATCTAGCTGAGTTTTTAAATAATCAAAAATATTAAAATTGAATACAAATGCACACAACTTTCATCTCTCTTTCAAACTGCTAGAAACCCATTATGCAATTGGTCAAACCCACCCAAGAAGTTTCTGTTAGAAGTGGTGGTGACAGAAGTAGGTTAAAATGATCATTATAATTATACTCACTGTTTAAACATAGGGAGTTTTTATAGAAGCACAAACCCAAATACCTTCTTTTTTGTAACTAGAGGAGAGTGTCTGGAAATTATTTCCAAGGCATTTAGAAGTCACTGAAAAGACTTTAGGAAATGGTGTTACCAGGTGAGTACAGAGATTTCATTTAACAGAAATGTAATGTCCCAGTGAAGTTTTAATTTCCTCAGAGCTGATTAACCAAGTATCAGGTTATAACAAAGGCACATGATTCCTCC
>NW_017732183.1:708392-710835 GCF_001890085.2 Hipposideros armiger | reverse complement strand
GCGACTGATCTGCCTCGCCCGGGAAGAGCGCAATGATGGTGCCAACTTGGGCCAGTGAAGCAACGCCCTCCACAACTAGACTGAAGAACAAAACGACAACAAGTTGTCTGTTCCCCTTCCCCCAATTCCCCAGCACTGTTCCCATCCCCCCAATTCCCCAATAAAAATCTTTAAAAAAAAAGGGTTTCTAAAGTTTGCATTAGCTGAATCTGTATACATGGGTATGCCTGGTATGACCTGGTAAAAGATTGTGAAAAGGGCTCCATTTTGATGCAGGAGCACAAGGCAGAAGTCTCACGTCTACTTTTAAAACCTCCATCATAGCCTCCCACACACCAGCTTGTACTGCTGGGCTCCCCAGAAGGCCCCTGGGGCACACAGCCCAGGGCACATGGGGCTCCTGGTAGGGTGAGATTTGGGGTGCCTGGGGAATAAGAGGGTGCCAGCAGCAGTGGTCAGCAGGGACCAGTGTCCCCGGCTTCTCCCACAGTTCACTCTGGTTCTGCCAAAGTCTGGTCACGCTTAGGAAACAGCATAGTTTGGTCACATTTATTCCCAATAGAAATTTCATTCTGAAATACAGAGTCCAGTGGAGGGGAAAGAATAATTAGAAGTTTCAAAGGGCATAAAAAGTTATGACATTTCATTGTTTCTCATATAAAATAGCCACTACCAAAAACCATGTGCTGTCACTTGATACAAATAATTGCTCAATATTTACCACTTAAGGTGATTTCCAATCTCTTCACAAGTGTCTTGTCTGACTTTCTGTTCAAAGAGTGCTTCCTTCATCTGTCTTGTTTTGGAAATCTCATCGCCTTGGTCCAAAACTGAGGGCAGGAGCAAACAATGATTATACCAGTAATCAAATCAGAATCATTTGCAGAGAGAAAAACACATTTCTAATGGCAAACTGTAACAACGATCTGAGACTTGTTGCTGTTCATAAATAATAAACACCACAAACAACTATTGTTTCATATTCTGCCCAGGTGCTGACTTATGGTGGATCAACTGGTTACCTTCTCTTAGCTCTTTTATCTTCAATTTTCCTGGTTCTTGGTTTAAAACAGTTGCCACAGCAAATGGATTTGATAAATCTACCGGAAATCTCAAGTTCTGATATTCAATTTCCTGGAACAAAATCAGAAGGAAAAACTCATTACTTTGCTTCTCTCTCGCTCCTCCCATCATGGTTAGCATGATGCCCACTTTACCTTAATCTTTGCAGGTTTTGACTTTGCATGCGGTTGGTGAAAATTTATCCGTGTCATTGCCTTCTCTGAAGGAATGTCTACTTTCTTAGAAAGAGTATTTAATCTTCTAAATTCTTCTAATCTATAGTTTAAGACAGATATTAAATTAGTATATAATCCAACAATTCAAGGTTCCTATTTTTATCTTCTTTCTGATAATGCCACGATGTATAGTCCATTAATTAATATATCTAAACTGAAAATCAATTGGTGTGCTAAAACAGTGGTCTACTAAAATAAATGAAAATGTCAGTATACCGGAGTATACAGAGGATAATCATTTATACAAAAATAACTTACCAGTGGCTGTGTTCCCTTACCTTGTAAAAGAACATAACAAGTGGAAAACATGACGTGGAAAATCACTTGAATGGTCTAGCATAATTCATTTCGAGGCTGTTGGTTTTCAATAGCGAAATTTACTACATTTTTAAAAATCTTAAATTGGTTTATCTACCCAGTAAAAAAATGA
Source organism: Hipposideros armiger (assembly GCF_001890085.2). NCBI lineage: Eukaryota > Metazoa > Chordata > Mammalia > Chiroptera > Hipposideridae > Hipposideros > Hipposideros armiger. Next base: position 709,107 of record NW_017732183.1, on the reverse strand, counting down.
TTATACCTGCTGTTTGTAGTAAGGTCTTTCAAAAAGTGATTCAGACTAACGTTTGAGATCTTTTCTGTAACTACAAACTGCCTTTGGACATATGAAGGTACAGGGAGGGCTGCTAACATGTCTACAGAAGCTACTCAAGTTACTTATTATAAGATGTAATGGAACTACGTCAGTTCGTAAGTGCTGCCTAGGAAGCATTTCTTTAAGTAAGAATATCTGAATGCTTGGTTTACATATGTCCGTGATATTGTAGACATCAAGATATGCTAATATGCATTCATCCTGACAGTCAATGTGCATTTGCTGAGCATCTACGGAACGAGCCCCACTGCACATCACAGATGTCATGCCAGCAATCTGAAATTTATCATCGCCTATGTAACAGCGTCCCATGGCATGGGAGAACTTGTCATTTGGTGAGACACATATTGACAGACATGCTGTGATGTACAGGGATCAGGTACTTGGTTAAGGAGTGAGCTGTGGCCCAGCATCCACATCTCGACAGAGCTCTGACGTCACCTCCGCTGTAAATATTGGGAAACAACAACGAAAATATTCGAGGTTGTTGAAAAACAGTCTGCTTAAGAAATCTAATTGCGGGCCAGCCGAGTGGCACATTGTTTAAGAGTTGGCTTGGTAGCGCGAGCTCTAAGCAGCAGGGTCGCTGGCTCAGATCCCACATGGGCCAGTGACGCTGCGCCCTCTACAGCTA
>NW_017732183.1:692884-706567 GCF_001890085.2 Hipposideros armiger | reverse complement strand
GCATTTCAGCTCCTCTATTGTGGGTATCTTCAGGGCGTGGACCATTTCCTATGGGGCTTTGCAACAGACACTGCACAGAGCAGGTTCTCAATTAATCATAATGTGATACTGAAACTTTGAAAAGAGTTGTGTTTCTCTGGCCTTATGATTTAAATTTTTTAGTAGATAGTCATACATACATATGATCAAAAATTCAAACAGCACACCAATAGTCATCAGTGAAAGAAGGTATCTTCCCCAAGCCCTTTTTTCTCAGTCAACTCGTCCCCTCTTGGCATAAGCAACTACTGCTACAAACATTAGAGATATCCTAGGCATTACCATTATATTTTAAAATGTATTTTAAGTAAGGTTTTGATGGCATTCTGTTACAAGAAAGAACAAAAACAGAGTGGAAAGAAGACTTGGATTTTTTTTTTAAGTTTTAAGAATAAACTAAGACATTCCAAAATTGCCATACTTTAAAGCCATGTTAGGGTAGCATGTTCCGGTAAAGACACATTCGTAGGGTTGAGAGTTGAACTGTGAAATCCATAACTGCATTTTTATCTGTGCCGTCCCATACTGAAAGGGTGTAAACTTCACAGTCACATTCATCTTCCCATTCGCTGGAATTATTCCTGAGAGGAAAGACGTGAGAAAACATGATACTTTCCCTACTGCAAAGTCCAGTAAAACACACACACACACACACACACACACACACACACACATTCTTCCCAAGATAAATAAAAATATTTCTATTCTATTTATACAGTCTTTTCATTAAATACACATGAATCAACTTCTGAGTATTTACACTGATATTATTTACCAACTACTAACTTAATCCTTTATAACAATTATCTGATTGTGTCAGTTACATAAACATATACATATCAATCAGCATTAGTGAATCAGAGATGAATCCCTAGAACTATATTCTTTAAACTAATTACCAGATGTCAATGTTAATGCTGTGAGCAACAAGGAACAGCTAGGAACACATATAAAAGTTTCTTCCCAAATAATTCAGTTCCCTATATTGATTCTTTTCAAATCTTCGGGATGGACTACTGTTCTCTTCAAAGTCAAATATCCCACCATGCCTTATTCCTGCCTGTATCTCTGGTGCCATTGGAGCTGGAACACAGTAAGTGCTCAACAAACAGGGAAAAAAACATAAAAGGGAGAAAATAAGGGAGGGGGATGTGGGGGGAGGATCAACGTACTAAGTGTGAGAAAGGCTAATGTTCTATGTTCTGACTTCCCTCTTTGCTTTGCTTTCTAGATGATTCCTTTTGCATCTGGTCTTTCCTCTCCCTGCAGAGGCCTTGCACATTCTCCATCCGTAGGAACTAAAACTCCTCTAAACTTCTGTCAGCCCTATGTACTCATCTACTGTTTGAATTGTTGCCTTTCAAAGTTTTTAAGTTCCTAACTAGATTGCAAGCCCCTAAGGCAGAAAACAGGCCCCAGACTCTTTTATCTTCCTGGATCCCTAGCACAGTGCTTCAGAAATAAGTATCTGTCAATTTCCTGACAGCAGAAGTCAAAAATCTCTAAATAACGCTCATTAGTGACCTGAGATACCGCCACAGGGAAGAGTGAAGCAGAAGCCAGAGCTCTAGTCTATCAGTCAACCTGCGATCAGCTGAATAGAAACCTTGGTGCCCTAGAGTCCAATACCTGGACCACCTACTTAGTCAGAAAATACACCTATTTAATCTGCAATTCACTGGGACATTCACTAAGGACATTCTATTGCTTCTGCTCCAGCTCATTAACTTAAAAAAATAAGAACAAGCTCTGGAGCAAGGATTAATGTTTGCCTTGACCTGGCTGATTTATTTTTAAGTGCTCCCAGCACAGGCCTAATACATAAAGCACACAGGACCTGTAGCCTAGGCAACCGGAGTACACTGCTTTTTCCATTAACAGGGATGCCAGTTAACACAGCTCGTGAACAGAATTTGGCCACAGATGATTGTCAGGCATTAACATCTATAAAAGGTGTACCAGGCAGGCATAGCTTACTGCTTAGAAAAAATTAATGGTGGGAGAAATGAGTATGTTTCATATTTAAAAGTGAAAAGAACATCCAAAATTTTTCTACTGCCTTAAAAAATNTTTACTTTCCCCAGGGCACCACATTTGTTCCGTGGTCTCAATCTCGACTCTCTGATGTTCACCTCTAATCTGTCTCCAGCTTAGACTTGTACCTTCAGCTGCCACCTGGAGGCCTTCCAGTCACCCCAGATGTAACATGTCCCAAACTAAACTTTTCATCTTCCCCCTAACCAACTTTTCTTCCATATTTGAGATCTCAGTTAAAACCACCAACCTGCACCCAAGCTGAAAACCTAAGAACCATTCTATCTTCTTCCTTTCCTTACCCTTCATTTCCAATTTATCTACAGGTTCCAGCTCTGTCACTAAACTTGGCACATTCTATGGCATCTCTCAAAGTTTCTGTGCCCCCTCTGGATGGTGACCTTCTTGAGGGCAGAGACTGTGGCTTATTCACTAGCACAGAATCTTACACACAATGGGCATTCACTTTGCCAGATGAATAAATGGTTGGGTTTGTCTGTCAACCAAATGCTGGCAATTACAGACTCACCTCTCATATTGGTCTGGCTGAGGCATGTCTGTATCACCTTCATCTTAAAAACAGCCAGAAAATATTCCACTGTGGGGTTGACAGAGAACACTTGATGTTTTGTTTTTAAAATCATGTGCAAAGGATCTGGCCAATACACCAAACTAAATTTAAATGCCAATCTAATATGTGCCTTTCCTAAATGCTAAGATTTCCTGATGTCATGATTTTATGTTCTTTTGTTTGTCTTATGAAAAATAAAAAAGGACAAATTTATTCAAATATCCGATTTGGACTCCAAATCCAGGAAGAAAAATGTATTCTGTATGAGAAATATATTCATATCTAACAAGACACATGTTTTTCTCCCAACTGCTCCTACCCAGTACTGCCACTGTGTGTAGCACTGAGTGTAGGAAACTCCCACTCTCAAGCTTAAATATGTGTGTTATGACTGAATTGTGCTCCTCCAAAATTTATATGTTGAAATCCAAACCCTTAGCCAGGAGGCACTGGCTAAGGAGGTAATGGAGTTAAAACAAGGTCATTAGAGTGGGCCCGAATCCAATGTGACAGGCGTCCTTACAAGAGGAGGAAATTTAGACACAGAAGGAAGACAATGTGAAGGCACCGGGAAAGCCATCTATAAGCCAAGATGAGAGACTTAAGGGGGCACCAACCCTGCCAACACCTTGATCTTGGCCTCCAGCCTCCAGCACTGTGAGAAAATAAATTTGTTATAATAAATTTGTTATTTAAGCCATCCAGTCTGTGGCATTTTGTGATGCAGGTCCAGCTGACTAATACAGTAAGTGATGATTCCACAAGTCCTACCCATCAAGTCCAAGCCCCTGTGACATGGAGCTCCAGCCGAGTCCTATCTCCGTTGGCCCCTGTGTGTCCTGTGCTTCAGCCACTATGGACCTGTCCCCAGTGTTCTCTGCCCCTTCCCTGCACATAACAATGTCTCATGCCACGGTGAGCCGAGGGGTGTTGTACAGTCCCACAGTTCCCGTCTCTGCTCTCCCCTCCCTGAACCTACAGGTGCTGCCTTGGTGACTCAGACATGACCACCCTCCCTTCAATCAGTTTTCCCCTCTCTGCTCAGCTCCTTTGAATGTTTGGATCTGGCTCTGGCATGGCTCCCAGTCACTGTCTTTAGGTCTCTTACCTTCATGCTCTGCAGATCATGAGACAGGTGCACTGCACACCCAGAATTCCAGACCAGACTTGAGGTATTTCCTCCCTCTCAACTGAATGCCTTTGTCCTCTTTATGACTTTTCAAAATTATACCATGTCATCCAGGAAGCTTTCCAGTTAGATGAGTTATCTCTCCTCTCTGGCTTCTGAATCCCTCCAACACTTAGTAGAGGTCTCTCGTGACATATACAGCCAGCCTTGGTTTATAGTTAACAATTAACTTGTCATCAGCCTCCTCCCCTCCCAACTTAACTATAATTTTTCTTTCTCCTGATATGGCATCTTGTATATAGTAGGAATTCAAAATAGTTCATGAAATAAATGATATCAAATTAGCAGTAATTCTGACCTTGTATTTGGTGTTTACTCTTTGCCACTCTTCAGCAAGGTCTTTTCTAAATTTAAAAGACATAGGATCTTTACCAAGGTGCACCTGCCTGGGGAGAAAAAAAACAACTTCCAGAACCCATCAGAAAATGACACTCAATTTCAGAATGGAATGTCTTACCCATACTCTACGACTGAAAAGGGATATTGAGATATTAGAGGAGGCACTATGGAAAAGAGAAGTTATAGAGGCTCCAACAACATAACTAAGATGAATAATGTGTTCAACAAAATTAAGCTTATCTGGGGGCTGGCCGAGTGGCTCAGTTGGTTAAGAGCATGAGCCCTGAGCAACAGGGTCACTGGTTCGATTCCCACATGGGCAAGTGAGCTGCACTGAGCTGAGCTGCCACCGAGCTGCCAACAGGTGGCAGGATAACTCAGCTGGTGAGAGCAAATGCTCCTGACAACAAGATTGCTGGTTCGACTCCCGCATGGGATGGTGGGCTATGCCCACCCGCATCTAAGATTGAACACAGTACCTTGAGCTGAGTGGCTGTGAGCTGCCAACAGGCAGCCGGATGNGCTGTTGCTCAGAGCTCAAACTCTTGAGCGAGCTCTTAACCAACTGAGCCACTAGGATGGCCCTTAAGGTTAGTTTATTTGATATTTTTCTTGTTTCTTGAAACAGACCTGTGTTGCTATGAATTTCCCTCTTAGGACTGCTTTTGCTGTGTCCCGTAGATTTGGGTTTGTTGTGTTTTCATTTTCATTTGTCTTGAGATAGCTTTTGATTTCCTCCTTGATCTCATTGCTGACCCACTCACTATTTAGTAACACGTTATTCAGCCTCCATGTGTTTGTGTGTTCATCAGTTTTTTCTTGTAATTCATTCCTTGTTTCATACCAGTGTGGTCAGAGAAGACACTTGATATAGTAAATTTATTGAGACTTTTATTGTGACCTAACACATGGTCTATCTTGAAAAGTGTTCCATGTGCACTTGAAAAAAACTGTATATTCTACAGCTTTGGGGGTAAAATGCTCTAAAAATGTCAATTAAATCCATCTGATCTAGTGTGTCATGTAAGGCTGCTGTTTCTTTGTTGATTTTCTGTCGGGAAGATCTGTCCACTGGTGACAATGGGGTGTTAAAGTCCTCCTACTATGACTATATTTCTATTGATTTCTTCCTTTACGTCAGTCAATATTTACTTTATATATTTAGCTATTCCTAGGTTGGATGCACAAATGTTTACAAGGGTTTTATCCTCTTGTTAGATTGATCCCTTTATGTAATGTCCCTCTTGTCTCTTATTATAGCCTTTGTTTTAAATTCTATTTTGTCTGATATAAATATTGCTACCCCAGCTTTTTTTCTGTTTCCATCCTCATGAAATATCTTTTTCCATCCCTTTACTTTCAGTGTGTATCTTTTGATCTGAAGTAGGTCTCTTATAGGCAGCATATGTATGGGTTTTGTTTTCTTATCCATTCAGCTACCTTATGTCTTTTGATTGGAGCATTTAATCCATTTACATTTAAAGTAATTATTGATAGATACATAATTATTGCTCATTTTTTTCTTCTTTTTTTCTTGTTGCTGTTCTGATTGGGTTTTCTCTGTTACCTTGTCTTCTAAATAGCTGACTTGATCCTCTGCTTCACCTGGTTTGCTGGTGGTTCCTTCTAGTGCATTCTTCATTTCAGTTACTGTATTCTTCACTTCTGATTTGTTCTTTTTTATGGTTTCTATGTCCTTTTTTATGCTTACTATCGCTTTGTTGAAGTTCTCACTGAGTTCTTCTATTCTTCCCTTAAGTTCATTGAGCATTCTTATAATCATTGTTTTGAACTCTGTATCTGGTAGGTTGCTTGCCTCCATTTCATTTAGTTCTTGTTTTGGAGTCTTCTCCTGTTCTTTCATTTGGGACATACTTGTTTCCTCAATTTGGCTGCCTCTCAGTGTTTGTTTCTATGTGTTAGGTAGATCTGCTACATCTCTTGCCAGGTGGCCTTATGTAGTAGGTGTCCTGTGGGGTCCAGTGGCACAGTCTCCCTGGTACCTGTGCTGGGTGCTCCAGGATTGTCCCTTGTGTGGGTTGTGTATGCCCTCCTTTTATATTAGAGTCTTGATTGCTCTTGGCCCCTTAGTAGGTGGGATTGACTCTCAGGCTGACTGGCTGTGGGGTTTGGCCACAGCTTATGGGTTGCTGTGTGGGGGACTTGCCCAACAGAATAGGATTTGCCCCAGCGGGCTCTGGTGCCTGCTGAGACTGCTCTTTGGGTGTGCTGCTTGTGGGGCTAATTGGGTGATGCTCTGCTATGGTCTGAAGCTGACCTCCAGGTATGTTGGTCCTGGAGCCTCTTGGGAGCGGCTCCAGTGCAGGCCCAGGTCAGCCTCTGCCTGTGGCCAGCAAGGATATACCTGGTAGGGGCTACAAAGCAATACACAGTTGGTCACTCTCTATGCTGGACCTGGAGATGCATGGGAGAGACCACGCTGTGAACCAAGGATGAGTGCCACCAGTACCGGGTTTGGGTATCTCCACAAAAAGTCCACGCCAACCCAATGGGACAATTGCAGGCCACCAATGCTGCCCAGGGTGTGTGGACAAGGAAAGGCCCCAGAGACCACACAGACCCTGACTCACATCCTTGTCTGGCCTCCCACAGACTCTGTTACTTGGCTTGGTTACTTTATCTGAGGCTCAGTGTTCTCATCTGTCAAATGGGAAGAAGAGAAAATAATGTATGTGGTTTGGGATAATGCTTGGCACATAGCATGTGTCCTTCCCAATGTTTGCGTCAAATAAAACAAGTTATAATATGTTGTGTATGAAATTATCATTAAAATGTCAGGAAGAGGAAATATTTCTTGAAAAAACTTACACTTGACCCATTAGCAATTCCCTCACAAGGCCACATCACTGGGATGCGCTGCCCAAAGCACTAGGTCTTCCCTTTGGCTCCACAAAAGTGGTAAATTCAGGCAAATCTACAGGTCAGATGCAAGGACTGGGCTGCCTCTGCAAAGGCCTACTTTAAAATTTAGGCCTGAGGACTTCCAGTGAAAGGGTGCAAATAGGAGCCCTGAGGCTTTGGTTACCATTTCACTTCTGAATTTCCTGGGAAGAACCAACTCTTGCTCAGCCACAGATGATGAAAACACACATGGTACAAATACAGCTAATAGTCCTTATTTTAATCTTTAATTCCCTTCTCCCTCCAGTAAGCTTTTGTGACTGGAACTAGAAATAAGTAGTAAAAGGAAGTGTTTTGGAATTTTCCTTTTCCTCCCTGTCCATCAGATACTCAAAATGCAGATACTGGAGCAGGATGAGAACGGCCTGGGAGCTCTACGTATACCAATGAAAAGTTGAGGAGAACTAGTCTGAGTAAAAGGATGCTGGGGAAAACTAAGCCAGGTCAGCAGTTCACTGTCAAAAACAAGCCCTATAACTTGCTGGCCAGAAGCAATGACCGTAGCACGCATGTATTGCATGCCTACTGTATTGGGCACTGTGCCCAGCACCACAAAGACAGCTCCTAGGAGGGCAAAGTGACCGTATAGGAATGCTTATTGCTGAGCTCAAGGTGCTGCCTAAAGTGTAGCACAAGCCCCTGCAGCCACCCATTGCTCAAACTAAAACCAAAAGCCACCTCCTGACCCCACCAGCTGGGCCAACCCTTCAGCAAGGCCTGTCCATTCCACCATCCACCCCTCACCATCTCCATGGCCAGCACCCATCAATGGCCAGCCTCAGTTCCCTTCCAAAGGAGGATGGTTGTCTGCTTCTCCCTTGTGCTACCCCAATTCACTTCCCCCTCGGAAGCCTAAGAGACCTTTTGAAACATAAATGAGATCATGTCACTCCCTTGCATAGAAACCTCCAATGGACTTGTGCCTAGCTCAGAGCCAACCCCTGACTCCTACCCTACTCAAGTTGCCATCAGCCTCTCCAGCTTGGTCTCACAATCTCCACCCCTTGCTCACACCCTCCAGACATGCTGGGTTTCCATATTTCCCTCAAACGCAACCGTGCCAAGCCTGTTCCAACCTTACAGTCTTTGCACTGATAGCTTCCTCTGCTTGAAACCCTCTTCTCCAGCTCTAATCTGGTCTGGTGCCTCTCTATTCATCAGATCTGACTACCCAGTCTAAAGCCATCATTTGGTCACAGCACAATGTTTTGGGTTTCTTCACAATCATTTCTACTCTGGGTAATGGCCTTCTTTGTGTGCTTTGTGTCTCTCTCCCCAACTAGAATGTCAGGCCCATCAGAGTGGGAGTGTGTCTGTCTTGTTTCCTATGGCACTCCAGGGCCTATCACAGTCCCTGATGCACAGCAGGTGCTGAGTACTTGGTTCTGGAATGAATGCATGGATAAATAATGTTGGGCCCCCAGGGGAAGATGCAAACCCTGTAGAAATGAACCCAGCAGTATTTCTAGTGAAAGATGATAAAATAAAGCTATTTTAACTTGACTACCCTCCTATAAAAGTAACCAAAACAACAAGAAAAAAAAACACATCAAATGAAAGAGAGGAAAAATCTTCTATTGAACAAGAGAAATGACTATAACAACAAAGCACAGATAAGCAGCATGCCTACCAAATACTGTAAACTAAGGCATGCAGCATGCTGAGAGCCAGGAGGATAATAGATTTCCCCTAAACTAAGAGTCACAGACCTGAAAAACATATCCAACTACTCTTTGATTAAAGTGACAAAATGTGCAAATGTGGCTGGGCCCTGGAGAAGTGGCGATCATGACAAAAAAGATCCAACCCCAATATCACAGAATAGCATGAGGGGAGCTGATGAAGCAACTATGGTGCCATGCCATCTCTATCATCTTAGACCCAGGTCCTACTTCAGAAGGTGGCTAGAAGTGACATGGAGGGAAAGAAAGGAGCCAGTGACCACAGAATGGCAGCACACAGAACAGATGATGCAGTGACTCTCTTATGACTCATTCGGCCCTCGTGAACACAGGGCAGTGATGGCAGATATTCTCCCAGCATGCTTGAGCTCACAGAGTATGGCACCAGATTCCCTGGGTTCCAATCCCTGCTCTGCCCTTGGGCAACTAAACTAAACACTCCATGCCTCAGATTCCTCATCTGTAAAGTGAACATACTAATAGAATCTATTCATAAGAGTTGTTGGAAGTATTAAATGAATTATACATTCAGAATGGTGTCTGGCACATGGTAAGCACTATATAAACATTAGTTATTATTACTCTTATCATCACCACCACCACCATCATCATCATCATCCCTTCTCCTACATTATTCTTATGCTGGTAGCAGGCCTTATTCAAAGTTGAGTAAAATGCTGAGTAGAACCAACACAGGTACTATGCATGAAAGCTGCAAATTTTTAAATTAATACATTTTGAAGGAGGAAAGGAACATAAACAAAATCAGGTGAAGAATACACATCATAGGAGGATGCCATCAGAACACAGGTGAGTCACCAGAGTCTTAAAGAAATTACAAACAACATAACCTTGTCACAGGAAGAGTCACCAAAATTCCAGGAAGAAATATTAGAACAACACTAGAAGGAGATAAAAAGAGAGATGGAGGAGCTCAGGAAACAAACGAAAAAAAGAAAAGGAACTGTCACTGAGACAGAAATTGCATCAGAAGGAGCAACACCACACACACACACACACACACACACACGCACACATGCACGCATGCACGCACACACACGCTGAAAACAGAGACATGGCAGGTAGGAAGGAGAAATCCATGCAACATGAAATTATTTTAAAGAAGATAATAGATTCTGAGGAAAAAAGATAACCAACATACACACATAGTTAATACTCCTGAGGAAGAGAACACAGCAAGTAGGAGATTAAAATATTCAGTTTTAATAGTTAAAAATGTTTCTAATATAATGAAAGTTGTTTTTCTCCAGATTGAAAGGACATGCCACGTTCCAGGGAAAAAAATAATACAGAACACCACCAATATATGTTCTAATAAATTACTTAACTTCAAGACTGAAAAAAAAATATTCTAAGGGACCCAGAATCCACTTGAATGGGGAGAGATTCAGACCACTCTCAGGATTCCTAGCAAATTCAAATCACAGGACACTCAAACGATGTCTATAGAATTCTGAGGTGAATAAAGTTGGAAACCAAGGTTTTTTTTTTATACCCAGTCAAGTTGTCCTTCAAGATTACAGGCAGCAGAGAGACATTCTCAAACATGCAAGCACTCTAGGTATGCAGCCCCCAGGAACTTTTGGTTAACAAGCCACTAGATAACAAAACTCAGACATCAGAAAAAGAACTTAAAGAAATGGAGAAAACATGGAGTAAAGAATGGAGGTGAAACCCTAGTTTCATTTATTTATTTTATTTTTTTTATTTTAAAGATTCTTATTGGGGAATTGGAGGATGGGAACAGACAAATTGCTGTCCTTTTGTTCTTCAGTCTAGTTGTGGAAGATGTTGCTTCACTGGCCCAAGTTGGCACCATCATTGCGCTTTTCCTAGGCGAGGCAGATCAGTCGCCAGCTTCTGGACACCCGCTCACGGTGTCCGCTCACGCTGGCTGCTGGCTACACACGGTAGCCCATGGTAGCCCACTGCAGCAGGGGCTGCAGCCTACACGGTCGCTGGTAACTCATGGCAGCCCAGCTCCAGGTTGAGCTGTTGTTCAGCATCTTAGCTGTAGAGGGCAGTGTCACTAGCCCTCATATGTGGGATCTAAACCAGGGCCCTCTGGCGTCCCAAGCCAGCTCTTAACCAACACGCCACTCAGCCGGCTCCCCAGTTCCATTTAAATAAAACTATGTAACTGTGGTGTTTATGGTCACAAGAGAGAATGTAAATGCTATTCAAGAGAGGTTCAAATAGAATAGTGCCTAGCACATAATTGTCGCTAAGTGTTACTATTATAATTTACTGAAAGTTCTATTGTAAGAACATCAACTATACTTAAAAGAAGAAATATTATCTTGTTTAGCATAATGTTGGTAACCGCTCATTTTCTCTTCTTTTTAAAGCCTAAAAATAATAAAGTTCTACACTCTGGAAAGAGAATCAAATCCTGTTTTTTTGCAATATATGAACAGTAGCTACACTGTATTTCAAAAATCTCAGAATGGCGCCTGGTTTTCTACATTTCATAATTTAGAAGTAATTCAAAGTTTCTGCTTTGAACCCTCATTTGTTGGACAAAATATACACTTTCAAAGATGAAAGATGAGGAAACGAAAGGGTAACTACCCAGATATTTAAAAACATAATTTTGGTGTTCACAGCAGACTACTGTGAACAGATATTTAAATCCCAAGCCTAAACATTAAGGGACAGAAACTGGGGAGCAGAAATCATTTCAAGTGGAGATTTCACATTCAAAGGTCCTGAGGCTATGGAACTATGTCTTTTGGGGCATGCAAAGACAGACTGTCCACACCATGCATGAGACAGTTCATTGGACACTTCAACTAAGGTTCTGAAAGCTTGGGAAGAAACAGCATTCACATTTTATTTGAAATTGAAGTATAAGGTGAAAACAGAACCAAGGAGGTACCAAGAGCCAAAATTAGAATTAGAATGGATTAACTCCTTATTTCAACTTTTGACCTTAGCAGAAATTTACCTGGACACTATTATAAAAATCTACATGAGGGGCCGGCTGAGTGGTTCAGTTGGTTAAGAGCTTGCTCAAGAGTGTGAGCTCTGAGCAACAGCTGTTCGATGCACGGCCCGAGCTGAGCTGCTGCTGAGCTGCCAAAGGCAGCAGGATGGCTCAGTTTAAAAAAAAAAAAAAAGAAAGAAAAAAAATCTACATGACATAAATGATCCTAAGTATCCTTATCCACAAGTATGCAATTACAATTTAGATTATGTCAGATACGTAAATATCTATTACTGTTACATATTTGAAAATAACATATTCAAATGTGGTTTATTCTCTTTTGTAACTTGAGAACTACTCTTCAAATCCTCTTTGATTTGAATCCTCTAAGGCAGCGGTTTTCAACCTGTGGGTCGTGACCCCTTTGGGGGTCAAACGACCCTTTCACAGGGGTCGCCTAAGACCATCGGAAAACAAAAAGATACTTACATTACGATTCATAACAGTAGCAAAATTACAGTTATAGAGTAGCAGCAAAAATAATTTTATGGTTGGGGGTCACCACAACATGAGGAACTGTATTAAGGGGTCGCGGCATTAGGAAGGTTGAGAACCATTGCTCTACTTCTCTAAGGAAATTGGAAACTTGAAATCTTGACTCTCCTTACCTGATGTTGGCTCAATAGTAAAGGCTTGATGAGCCTGAATCAAAGTAATATGAAATTCAAAGTCTACAGGGCAGCTGCACTGCAAAGGAATAACATATTTTTTGCTGCAAAGGAAAAAGAAAAATGGAAAATATCATTTTTCATTATAAGGAGCTCTTTTGGTATCAAAAAATAGAGACTTGAGTTATGTAATAACCACAACAATGATGACAGTCAACACCAATACAATAATTCCTGGGTGTCAGCTCTCCTACACACTTCCCAGATAGCAATTTTCTAATCCTATGAGGTGGTACTATGATCGCTCCACTGACAGGTGAGGAAACTGAGGCACAAGAGAGCATACATGTTCTGCCCAAGGTGACATGGCTAGCTAGTGGCAGGACCAGGATTTAGCAGCGGTTGACTACCCCGAGTGTCCACACTCCAAACACCTCTGTCCTGCTGTCTCGAGTACTGTGGGCTTATCCTATTAGATACTCACAGTCACAGGGAAAGGCATCTCTGCCACACACCAGGCCATAGGGAACCCGGGGACCGTGGAATAAGCAGGTCTTACAGAAGCTGGCCAGCCCTAGCCTTTACAGAGCTTGGAACCAGGCCGTGTTGAAGAAACTACACTTTGGGTTGTGTTTGGTTGAAACATGCCGGAGACTATTTAGTTAGAAGTCCAACAACCAGGAGGGGACCTGGGAAGGGTCTGTGTATTCAGAAATGCTGTCCCACCCAAGATAAGGTCAACTTCTGGGTAAGCTTGAAGTTGTTGCTTACAGCATCACAGGAGTTGCCACAGTGGTGGCACTTCTCAGAGTGCCCTGAGTGTCTCCTCATGTCCTCTCCTTCAAACAGGCCCTTCCCAGGTCAGCTAGAGTTTGCAGGATGAGTGAGACCTGGAGCAGCAGAGCTCTCCAGCTGTCATTGGCATTCTCCACAGAGCTGGAGCAGGTTATTTGGGTGCTTTTAACAGCATCATGTTGAGCTCCTTCTTTAAGTGTCTCTTCCCTTCTCCACCTCATAACTCCTGTGCCCTCAGGCCCATCACGTCCTCCTGCCCAGCAGCTTGTCTCTACCTCTTCACCTTTCAGATGAGGACCTCCCGGCCAATGGCTCTCCCCTCTCACATTCCCCAGTTCACACTCCTGGGGCAACGTGATTGTGATCAGTTGGAGCAGAGCTGCCAGGCCAGCTCCTACCCTGTCTTCTGAGTGGTGCCCATGCAGACCGAGGCTGACTGGGGACTCTTCCCATCATGACTGCTTCCTCACCTGCCCAGTGCCAGTCTACCTGGGAGA
>NW_017732183.1:691350-692199 GCF_001890085.2 Hipposideros armiger | reverse complement strand
GCTCTAGCAAATATTTTGCTTTGGGTAAATCAATGTTTTATTTTTAAAGAAACTTTGCAAAACAGTTGACACTCCCTGTACACCCCTCTCCCATCCCCTACTCCTTCCTCCCTCCCCAGGTGACCCCCACCTGTATTCACTATCATTCCATGCATTTTTATAATATCACTCCATATCTATGTACCCACAAAGTACATAATATTGTATTATTTGTTTTCAACAATATTGTTCTAAAACTTGCTAATTTTGCTTAACACTATGCTTTTGAGATTTAACCATGATGACACATGAAGTTCTGGTCATTCATTTTAACTAGAGACAAGGATTCCTATCTCACACTTTATCTACTCTCCTGTTGTAGGGCATTTAAATTGTTTTTTGCACTTTTTCACTATTGCAATGTGGCAATGACAACCTTGTCACAAACTCCTATGTGTTTGCACCAGGGCTACTCTCCTTATAACTGAGAAATGGAATTGCTGGTCAGTAATAAATTAAAAATATCAACTATACTAGATATGGCCAAAATGCTCTCCAAAGCACTTTTACCAATTTATGCTTCACTAGCATATATGAGCGTTCCTGTTGCTTTCAACACAGGATTTTCAAACATTTTAACTTCTTCCAACCTGGGGGGTGAAATGGTATCTCATTTTATTTTCATTTTCATTTCTTTGAGGTTGAGCTTCTCTATTCATATGTATCCATTTGTGTTTCCTCTTCTATGAATTGCCTGTGCATAGCTTTTGCCCATTTTTGTAATGGGTTGTGCTGTTCTCTTATAAATTTGTAAATTCTAGATATTAATTTTGTCAATTATATCCATTGATACAAATTCTAGGTAAGGGT
>NW_017732183.1:687007-688236 GCF_001890085.2 Hipposideros armiger | reverse complement strand
CATAGTAGACTCATGATCCTTAATGATATAGTCAAATAAAGACAAACACAAATTTACATAAAGAAATGTTCACATAACAGGCATTTGATTATTTTTTGCCCCTAGAGAATAAAACACAACCCTCATTTTAGACTAAGCTTAAACCAGTATAGAGGCAGAGACCAGTAAAGAGTCAGGAAGGTTTGATATTTTTCTCTTGCTGGCCTTGACCTTGACTCCTTTCTTGTCCTTGGTTCAATTCCTTCCCCAACCTTACTTAGTCCTCCCCATTGCTAAAACCACTCCCACTCCCTACCCTCACCTATATGCCCTGGCAGTTCAGGAAAAGGGGTAGTTCTGGTGAAAACACCAAGGAACAAGCGGAATTAAATGAGGTCACCTGTGCGTGCTTGGTAAAAGTAGGCATTCTCGGGGCTGGAAAGGAACTGAATTCAGAAAAAGTTAGAAGTGACCAGGTGACACTTTCTGTCATCTGCACAGATAATATACACCCTATTCATATTTCAAAAACACACTTTAGAGAAACTGTGGTAAAATGTACATAATAAAGTCTACCATTTTAACTGTTTTAAAATGTACAGTTCAGTGTTAAGTACATTCGCATTGTTGTGCAACCACCACCACCAACCATCCACAGGGCATTTTTCATCTTGTAAAGCTGAAACTCTGTCCGCATTAAACAGTAGCTTTCCATTCTCCCTCCCTCCAGGCCCTGGCAACCACTCTTCTACTTTCTGTCTCTGAATTTGACTCTAGGTGACTCATCTAAATGGAATCATACAGTATGAAATATATTTTAATATTAACTTCACTTAAAATATTAATATAAATAATATATTTTATAGAAAATAGGATGTTACAACTCACCAGAGTTGCAGATAATGTGAGGTAAGGAATGACATTCAGGGGTGGCTCACGTGAGTTAGAGCACAGCCTGTGGCTGAAACCAGGGAACAGGAGGATCTGGCATCTGGAAGAAAGTCTCATTAAAGGGAAAGGAAGCAGGGCCAGCCGGCCGAGTGGCGCAATGGTTAAGAGCTGGATTGGGACGCCAGAGGGCCCTGGTTTGGATCCCACATATGAGAGCCAGTGACACTGCCCTCTACAGCTAAGATGCTGAACAACAGCTCAAACTGGAACTGGGGTGCCGTGAGTTGCCGGCGACGGCGTAGGCTGCAGCCACTGCTGCAGTGGGTTGCCTTGGGCTACTGTGTGTGGCCATCAGCCAG
>NW_017732183.1:665653-681187 GCF_001890085.2 Hipposideros armiger | reverse complement strand
TTCTGACAGGCTATTTTGGGAGCCCCATACATCCTCCTTTGCCATTAGCCCAGTCACTCAGTATTGGAAGCTCACCTTCAACTCGGCTACCAGTCTTGCCACACCAAGCCTCTCATTGCAATTTCTCTATATGTTACCTACCTTGTTAATATGTGAGCCAAACTGGCTGGGTCTTGTTTGTGCATTCTTTAGGTAAAAATCTCTTTGGTGGTGGGGGTGGGGGGGAGTAGTGGTGGTTGTGATGGTGGCGATGATGATGGTGATGATGATGATAGTGATAGCTAATACAAATCACTAACTATATACTAAGCACTGTTCTTACTACTAACTATTAAAAACTTTTAACTATTATTGCTATTAGTAAGTTCCACTTTAACTCATTTAATCTTCAGAATAATTCTATGAGGTAGGTAGACTTATGAACTGCATTTTACAGATGAGACTTCTGAGAGGCCCAGAGAGGTTATCATTTTTCAGTGCCACACAGCCATCACGAACTAGAGCCTGCACTGCAATTGAAGCAGAATGGCTCCAGAGTCTCAGACGTCTATGCTGTTAAACACACTGCATTTCCTGGCCTTGTTTTCAGTTTCTTTATTGAAAGTCCTTACGGGCCAGGAAGGTAACAAAAATGAGTAAAGAGGGCTGAGTGTGAGGCGCTAGAGAGTGGTAGGGACTGAGGCGCCTTCTGAAGAGGTGCTTCTATTCCACCCCAGATGAACGGAGTGGATCATCCAAGAATGTGAGCCCAGGATTGCTGGATCTTCCCTTTTCTGCTTTTTTTTTAAGGAAAAGTATAAGTCTAAATTTTTATGAGCAATCTTTTGATTTTTTAACGTTGGCAGCTAATTCAAATGTTTAAAAAAAATAAACTGTATGTGCACATCCACGTGGACCAAACCAAACAGTTTAATTAAATCGGTTGCCAAAATTAGGGGCCAACAGGCTAAAATCAGAATGGATTAATGAACGAATGATGAAACAATGACAAGTTGAGGATTAAAATGTAGTCTTCAACAGACAAGATTTGAAGATTGGTGGACCACTTCTTTACTCTTGTCCAACAATCTAAAAATTCCTTAGAAATCCATCCTGGGCTTGCAATAAGGAGGCACAAATGGAAAGACTGAGGTTGAGGGACTCAGAAGAGAGTAGAATGAGCCAGAGGCAGAACTCCAAGCAGCCAGGCATCCCACGCACGAAGACACAGTGACTGGAGCTGCCCTTTGTGTGGGGTGGGACTGGTAGGAGAACCCGGTGAGGTTGGGCTCAGAAGCTGCCACGCAGCTGGGACAAGCTCCAAGAGGCAGCATTCAGAGGTGAATCTGTTTCTGGTCCCACAGCCTGATCTCACAAGCAGCCCATGAAGAAGGTATTTGTGTGCATATGGTGGTGGGGGTGGTCAGGAGCTCACACTGAGGCAGAGGAGAAACAGGGGCTAGACTGCAATTCAGCACTGAGAGAGAAGGCCCAATGGGCCACACAGGTAAGAAATGCTGATAGGAACGAACATGATGGTGGCAAGCTTGGAGACCACAGCGAGACTAGCGATCACAAACGAGGTGATCACTTCTTCCTATGCTTCTGAGCATAAGTGGCTTGCAGGGAGGAGTATTTTATCACTAATCATATTTAGAATTGTTGGTACATGGTGCTCTACAAAAGCAGAGTGACTTAGGTTTTGCTGTCTTTTAAATTTTTTCTATAGACAATGAACTCTTGTTATCGCTCTCATGTGGGCAGGACCACTCCCACCACACACCTCTTGGTGCCACTAAAGAGAGTCCTGGGGCTGCCCTGGCCTCCTTCCCTGTCGTGGGGAGGGAAGGCATCCGGTGATGGTTCTGCTAGCGTACATCAATCCTGCACTATCCAATCAGAAGACAGCCCACCAGATTATCACCTCTGCCAGGCGACAGCTCAAATCAGTTCAACTGCTCATGGAATCCATACCATCACTCGGTGAAAGTACAATTCCAGAGCCAGATGAAGCCAGGTGGCGTGCTGACAAGTAGGTGTGTAAGTCAAAGACCAACTTGCTTGCCATACATTTGTAGTGGACACTGGAGGCACTCTCCTTCACCAGCTAGTGCACACATCGCCCAGCTCTGGGAGTGCTGTGACTGATGACTCACCTTGACCTTCTCCAGATAAGTGCTGTTGGCTGGGGGACCAGGTACCCCACCCCATCCTTCACTCTTTAAGGGTTATGCCTTAATAAATCGTGAACAATGAACCCTGTTTCTGCTTCTAAGGAACCTGACCTAAGACACTTCTGCCACATTGAAATATTTACAATCATTGCCTATTTTTGAAGTGTTCCAGACCCTCTGCTGTCTCATGCCTGGCCTCACCACAGCAGTCCTGGCCGTGCCCCCTCCACTTGTCTGCATGGGGCACCAGAGTGAGGTTTCTACAAGGTAGACATGACTGTGCCATTTTCTCCTTAAACCTTTCAGTGATGGTCTCAGGGTAAAATCTACATTTTCCAGCAAAGCCTGTCTTGTCCAGCCCTCTCCCTACTCCCCCTGCCACAGTTCTTGTAACCCACGTCCAGTCACACAGATGTCCTAGACAGGCCCAAACAGATATGCCATTTCATATCGCTGACTTTGCCCAAGCTACTGCACTACCTGAACACCCGTTCTTTCATACTCTGCTTCCTTCTTCTGCTAGTCATTCTTCAAAACTTAGTTCAGACATGTTCTCCTCTAGGAAGTACTGTTTGAGCTTTCCCACCCTGCCTGCCCCTAACTCCCCTTACACTGAGCTGGGTTAGGCGTCCTTCCTCAGAATACACTGAATTAGACATTTCAATTGTCCATATAATCATGATATCAAGTCTTCATCTCTGCATCCTCAATACCCAACACTGTGCCTGACACATAGTAGGTATTCAATAAAGATATGTTGAATGAATAAATGCTAAATAAACAATCTACCCAAATGATACCTTCAATGCCCAAGGCAGCGTAGGATTAGTAGAGAGCATTTTGTGTGAAAACCCATTCACATACCAACACTTGTTCTGCTACCAAACGTTCTGGATTGAATGTAGCCTAAGATGGTTTGGGTAGTTAAAAGCTGGAGAAAACCTATTAAGTAAAGTGCATAAAGTCTTGGGAAGGCACTGCCAGCTGCCAGAATGTTTGCATGAAGAAAGTGGCATGCTTATCTTTTGAAAGGTTTTTTTAAATACAACATAATTATGTACAATAACTCAGTTTAATAAACTGTTTAGCTGAAATGTTCATTCTGATTACAAATGAAGGGCATTATGTTCAAAATAGCTCTGGAAGGGCCGGCCGAGTGGCGCGATGGTTAAGAACTGGCTTGGAATGCCAGAGGGCCCTGGTTTGGATCCCACATATGAGGGCCAGTGACACTGCCCTCTACAGCTAAGATGCTGAACAACAGCTCAACCTGGAGCTGGGCTGCCATGAGTCACCGGCGATGGCGTAGGCTGCAGCCCCTGTGGCAGTGGGTTGCCATGGGCTACCGTATGTAGCCAGCAGCCAGCGTGAGCGGCCAGCAGCCGTAGTGAGTGGCCGTCCAGAAGCTGGCGACTGATCTGCCTCGCCCGGGAAGAGCGCAATGATGGTGCCAACTTGGGCCAGTGAAGCAACGTCCTCCACAACTAGACTGAAGAACAAAACGACAGCAACTAGTCTGTTCCCCTTCCCCCAATTCCCCAGCACTGTTCCCATCCCCCAAAACCCCCAATAAAAATTAAAAAAAAATAGCTCTGGAAAAGCCTCTAGGAAAGTTGGTAAATTTGTGGTTTAAGAACCAAGACAGATTCCTGCATTATAAGTCATATCATTTTTGACAGTTTATTAAAACATTGTTTTCTCATAAGCCTGGTTTATGGTCCAAACAAAAAGTAATCTGTGGAGGGAAAGGAAGAAATAAAGAAAAGAAAGGAAAGAAGGAAGGACTAGGAAGTTAGTTGTTTCCTGCCACTTTGATTTTGGTAAAAATTTATCTATTCACCCATTTAAAGAAAATAGCTGTTTGGTCTCAAAATACATCGAGTGAGTGAGTCCCACCAGGAGAGATTCACCTAACAAAGGGTCCCTGAACAGACCACTTACTACTGAGAAGGACTATGTGAAGACAGGAGGGGTTGATGAGGGGAAGAGAGGAAGCACTGCGATAGAATTCTGGCAGAATGTTTTTGGGGAAATAAACATAATAGAAGAACAAGGAGCCAAGAATATATTCACCCAAAATGCAAAAGTCTGATAATACCCATTGTTGGCAGTGATGTATGAAAACATATTTTCAGGTACTTCAGGTGGGTATATGAATGGGTAAAAACATTTTGGAAAACAATTTGCATTACACAGTAACATTGAACTTGTGCTGAACCTGCAATTCCACTTCTAGGCATATACCCAGGAGAAACCCTAGAACATGTGCCTCAGGCCATATACAAAGATATACAACAGCGGTGTTGGGCACAGCCAAAAAAACAGAGTGAAAACAACCCATAGGTCCATTAGCAGTAGAGCAGATGAAAAAATTGTGGTATATCCATACACAGTAGATACTACAGCTGTGAACTATATACTATATGTATTAACACGGCTGAATCCAAAAACATATTAATAAATGAAAAAAAGCAAGTTACAAAAGAACTTACATATAGTATGATTCCATTTATATAAAGATCAAACACTAGCAAAACTAAACAATGTGTTATTTAGGTATGCATATGTATGTGTCAAAACTATTAAGAGAAATCAAAGAAATGATTATCACACAATTCAGAATAGTGGCTGCAAAGTTACTGGAAATGTGTTATGTCTTAAAACAATTGTTCATTATATATTTTATTATTCTTTAATTTGTGCAGATTATTATATATTCTTTTGTATGTAGTATTATTTGTAATTCTTAAAGAGTTGGTTTAAAAAACAGAGTGCAAACAGATGGTGAGTCAGAAGCTCATGGGAGGGTGGGAGAAGAGGGTCACACATCAGCTGAACCAATTGTTCCAGATCTAAATGTAAGGATTTCACCCAAGGACAACATGGTACTAAAAAGGAAGGGTTCTGAAACTCGCGTGCATTGGTCCCCCTATCACGGAAAGGGTTCGGTTACCTCTCTCTCTAACTCTCGCAGCTTGTACCCCCTCCTTGCTCAGTGCTGCCCGCAAGCACCTGAACTTACCTTTACCCCGTAATATGCTGAAGCCCAGTCTTTGCTCACTGTCCGGGCCTGTACTGAGGGACATCTAGCATTTGCCCGTTACTGGGTGGATTAAAATCCTCAGTGGCCCTTTAGCACCTAAAAAGTGTAGTCCCCGCTTTCCTTTGCCACCATGTCTTTGTACATGCTATTTCCCTGCCTGGAGTGTCACCCTCACACCCCACCCCCATGGTGTCCTCTTAGATAACCAGATGTCACCCCCATAGGAATGAGGACTTTCCCCATCTCTCCAGTCACTTCTGTGCTCCCTCTTCTGGGCGTACACTGGACCCTGTGTGTGCCTCTATTATAGCACTTAGCAATTGATGTGATGAATTGATGACATGCCCCCATCCTCATTAGACTCCAAGACCTTCAGGATCAGAACACTTGGCTATGTGTGTCTACTCTTTTTACCATGGGTGGCATTCAAAGTATCAACCAATCAGGACTTCACAGGCAATACTCAATTAAAATGAATATGAGGCTGGAACCCCATCCTGCAGGTGCCTCCCCCACCCCCACATTGCTAGTTATTAACAACTTCGTTCCTGAATCATTGGGAGGTGAAGGGAAGGCAGGAGAGGGGCCAGGCAACTGGGTTGGAGGGATGGGGGGTTGCTCAGGACAGTATATATTTCCCAACGAGCAGAGGCGTATTCAATATTTTAACAACTGGTATGGCCATTCTATCTCAATACCTAACAGCACAATATCCAGCTTCATTATGTCCCTAGGGACAGAAAGCATTGTGCCTGGTAATAGGTATGTAATAAATATTTACTGAATATTTATTTATTTAATAAATAAATATAAACAAGACATACCTTAAATTACAACTGGAATCATGAACTCTTTTCCCATAAGAAGGAGGGGGAATCTGAGATCTGGCTTCTATGGTCACTGTCTTTTGTCTTCCCTGCCTCCATTTTCCCACTTCATCTAAAAACAGAGATTGGCTAATGGATGGGCATGACATCCAAGTTGGTCCAATAAAACTCAATCCTTAGACTTCTGTTTAAATACCCGCAACTGCTCTGGCCCCTCAACCACCCCTGGTGCCAACAGTATTTGGAGCTTCTGACAGCTGTCTTGCCACCATGATGAGGAGCCTGCTGAGAAAGAAGCCTGCAGAAAACCAACATACGGGGAGGGGCCAGTTCCTGCAACCTAATTCAAACTCTGGGACCCAGCCATCCCTGAAGATTCATCTTGCCCCTTTCAGTTAAATGACCCAATAAATTCCCTTTCTTGCATATGATATTTTGACCTGGGGTTTTTGGTGTGTGTGTGTATGTGTGTGTGTGTTTCCTTTGTAACTACAATTTCAGTCTAACTCAGCTAGAAAGATAATCTTCCACTAGGAAAAATGCAAATCTAAGTTTTTACATATGTGAGTATCTCTTAACTTTTCCCATCCTATGACATTTTGGTAGTGCGTTTTGGAAACTCACCTTTCACCAAGTAGAACATTCGATAGATTTATAAATGAGGGAAAGTCCGGGGTGTTCATGACAGGATAGGCATGGATGGGAATAAGCAAAGTGTCATCACCCTGAAATTAATGGGAAAAAAGTCAAGTTTACCATACCGAAGACTACAAGTTTTAAACTTGTAGACACGTAATTTCTTATTTTGTTTTCTATCATTAAAAAATATTTCCAGAAAAAAAATCTCCTAAAAGAGCCTGAGTGCTTAAATATACCATTTAAAATACTGAGTTTCTTCTGGGGCCTGCCAAGTGGCTGAGTTGGTTAACAGCGCGAGCTCTGAGCAACAGGGTCACCGTTTTGATTCCCACATGGGCCAGTGAGCTGTGCCCGAGCTGAGCTGCCGCTGAGCTGCCAACAGGTGGCAGGATGGCTCAGCTGGTGAGAGCACATGCTCCTAACAACAAGGTTGCTGGCTGGACTCCCACATGGGATGGTGAGCCACGCCCACCTGCAAAAGATTGAACACAGCACCTTGAGCTGAGCTACCCTGAGCTGCATCTGACAGCCAGACAGCTCAGGGTTAGAGCTAGTGCTCTTAGCAACAGGGTTGCTGGTTCAACTCCTACATGGGATGGTGGGCTACACCCACCTGCAACTAAGATTGAACACAGCACTTTGAGCTGAGCTGCCGCGAGCTGCCAATGGGCGGCCGGATGACGACTGGACTTGGAGCTGAGCTAGCTGCGCCCTCCATAATTAAGATTGAAGGACAACAACTTGGCTGTTCCTCTTACCCAATTCCCCAATAAAATCTTAAAAAAAAAAATACTGAGTTTTCTTCGCTATAAACAAAGTGTAAAAAAATATAAATATATTTCGTTGACATAATATTCACTATTATTCGGGAATGCTAAAGGTAATGATGCCTTCGTGTAGACAGGAAGACAGCAGTGTGTCTGTTTCTATAGTAGAAAGTTATAGGGAAACACAATTGTTGGTGGCCTGAGAGAAAGAGAAACCAGCACAGTATCAGTGGACCCAGACTGCTGATTAGTAAACAGTGAACTGGAAGAGGGGCAGGGGGCTGCTTCTAGTCCTGTGTAATGTATACCCTTAAGCATGACCTTTAACCTCTCCAGGCCTCATTTCTGCCTTTGCCAAATGGGGATAATTCTGCCGTTCCTTACAGGTGTTTTTGAGAATTAAAGCAGGTGACAGCCTTAAAAGGTGAAAAGTGCCACATAAATGCAAGATATCACTAGCATTCCTATTAAGCAGCAGAAAACGCACTGGGGCGCACTCTGTATGACGCCTGGGCTAGGGATTTTTGTTCTTGGTACACAGAATATTCCTCCTGAAAGCCATATTCTAGTTTTGTTTTGGTTTTTTCTTTTTAAAAATTGAAACTTGTTTGTTACTAAAGCATACTCTACCATTACAGTTTTGAAAAATTAAATTTAATTCACCTTAAGGTTTCTCAACTTTTACAAGAGTTGGGGCTGGAATATAGAGCAGAGGCAAAGGTGGAAATTACAGTTTTAAGAGAAGGATTGACAGCACAGAGATGTGGCTCTGGCTGAAGGCCAAAGGATGAATTAGGTGACCTAGAAAAGGCTCATACGAACTCACACAGCACAGCCATTGGGAGTCAGGCCACACAGGTTACCACCGCCCTGTAGACCCCCAGGGCTGCCTCTGAGGACATTCCCACACAGGATACCATCCAGTCCTCAATGTTTATAAACACATCTGTGGGCTGTTGCTAATTTTTTAACCTAGCACTTAAAGGAATGTGTTTCAGTTATTTGAAAAGCCTTCACCAACTCCCACACACGATAAATGAGGTTTTTAGGCCAGGGCAGGTGGGAAACTTGCAACAAACAGTGTCTCGTGACTCTGCCCCAGTTCTCAGAAGTCTAATGAGTCACCAGCTGGGACCCATGTCACAGGACAAGGACCCTCATGCCACGCAGACAGGCTGAACAAGGAACACAGGGCTAAGAAACTTCACAGTACTTGTCAATCCATCTCTCTTTCTTCTTCCCTTGAGGATATTAGTTTTGACACCACTCCCTAACCCCAAAAACCTGATTTTAAAAAACTTACCTTACAGTGAACACGGATGCAATCATAATAGTATCGCCACTCATCTGGTGAGAATGTAATGGTGACTGTGAGGGACAAACCAGGGACGAGGTGGTGTTCCTAGAAGAAAAATGGGCTCCTATTGGTACAACCCCCAGAGCACACAGGGAGCAAAACTGAGGTGACAACACTGCATACCCGTCCCAAGCTGACCTGTGACACAGAAAACCACAACCCAACAAAGAACACCAGGGGACAACAGGCCATCAAACAATGTTTACCTTTTTTACATACTTGATCTGAAAGTATTTGGTTTGCGGGGGTAAGATATGAACATGTATGTCATCATTGGAAATGTTGACCAGATGCTAGGAGAGAAAAAGAAGCATTCAGAATAAACACACTGTTTTATCTATTTGCATATTCATGTCCTCATTTATTTATACCTCATCTTGTTCCAAAAGGGATTCAAGAAGACACAATGTATTTTTTAACTTTTCAAAAGATTTGAAATCTATCATATGCCATTTAAAGAATGATAAAACAAGCACAACAAACACCATTTAAAGAATAAATACGCCCCATGTGCCTTCTATGCCTTGAAGTCCTTAGAGCCTGCCCCTTGCCCCGTGTCCCCCAAGGCCCATATCCTCCCCCAACAATCCTGACCGGTTACCCTGTGTGCCTTCTTGTTGAACTCAACTTAGTCCTGTGACTCAACTAAGCTAAAAAGCCAGCCACCAACCAACTCCCACAGTTTCTCTAATTACATGCCACTGCTACTGGGGCTCCGAGACACGTAGGCAGTCAAAAAAAATGGGAAAAAGAGTGTGGCTGAGGCAGCCTCCAATCCATCTTTGGGGCAAATTAAAAACCTCAAGGTCAGGCGTTCTCTGATGGTAATAGGAGGCCATCCTCATGAGAAAGGACAACTCGCTGGATCAATTGACAGAGTCTCTGAGTAAAGGTGTTTTTCCTTCCTCTGCCTGAGAGGGGAGCAAGATCTTTGGGTTCTGGGGATCCGGACTTCACCTGGGCCAGGGGATAGTTAAAAGGCCTTGGTTTCCATAGTCTAGGCCGGAGGCTGGGCTTGTCACTGGGCCCACTGCCTGAGGCCTCACATTCATCAAAGCCCTAAATTAGATTTCAGAAATTATTTCCTGGTGAGGTTACACTGGTGTTTGCATTTGTTAAAAGTTCTCATTTATCACCTGTGAACATTCGTAAAGTACCACGATTTTTGTGACCCAGTTTTGGCATATCTTCTTTTTTTTAATATGTTAAATGCCTTAAAAAAATAAAAAATAAACATAGTTACCAAGGCCTCTCTTGATATCCAAGGGGCCATGCCTAGGAGCAACCTTGGTGAAGGTGTGCACTCCTGGGGCCCTACCCATGAGAGCAATTGGTTCTTCCAAGAGAGCCCGGGAGGACAGGTATGCTGGGACTCAGGATGTCTGGAGCCTCTGCCCAACACACCCGAAGCCCTGGGGTGGTGGGACCTGCCTGGAGAGGGAGAGTAGCCACTCAGCCCCAGGTCTTGGAAGCCTTCACAAAGAGCTCTGTCCCCATGCTAGTCATGGAGGGAGGGCTGTTAAAGGAGTGTTTAGAAAGTGTATTTTAAATTAATAATAAAAGTTTATTTGAAAACATAAGAAAACATGTGTAACTCAGTGTTACCCTTGAGGAGTGCCTAAAATCCTACCCTGTCTTCCAATTTTGGGGTCAGTAGATGTCCCCAATCCCTCCAAGATCTCTGTTGCCCTGGGGGCTGAACCTCTCCTGCCCCTGGGGGTCCTCATGATCTTGATGCTACTACCTCCACAGGGCACCACATGCAATTCAGCCCTTGCTTCAGTTTTTCAGAACTGTCCCCTGCAACAAACAAGCAAAAAACCACCCAACCAATGGATTTAAAGGATTTTACTCACGATTTACAGGAATTTCCCAAGTATTGCCCACACCTCTCCACTCTCCCTCCCATCTCTGCTGCTCACAGGCTCCCTTCCAAGTCCCCTCAGGGGAGCCCAGTCTTCCTGTCTACAGAGCAGGACAAAATCCTCTCCTTGGGGTCAGGTCAGTAGGGGCTAACGTTTAACCCCAAGTACTTACCATGGAATTTTCCCAAACACAACATTTCAGACTCCAAGTTGGGGATCTTTTAACACCTCCTTTCAGTGGCACGGCTTCTCAAAGAAGGTTAACACTTACTTAACCCGGGGACAGGAGGACAAAATTCAAGCAGCCCTATAAGTTCTTTAAAGTGTTTTTATCTTAAAATACGTGTTGGTCATGCATTTTACTCTAAAATTTCCCTCTATAATGCATTCCTCCAAAACGAGAGAGTAAACGTGATGCTCCAGAAAGATGCACTGTGTTTACACCGGGGCTTCACCTCTCCCCACCCTCACACATGGAGGACGGGCTGCTGGGATTCATGGCCCCAGTTTTGAGACCCAAGATCTTGGGAGAGGCGGGTCTCTAATGGCTGCAGTAGGGAATTGAAAATTAATACTATTATTTCAGAAGGCCTGAAGGAACTGTTAACTTATGTATGATAAGGCTGTATAGGCTAACAACTTTGTTTTGGGCTGGCAACAACATAAGTTTTCTTATGGGGAAAATGATTAATTATGTACTTAACAAATATAGTTTCCCAGACAAAACCTTGCTGCAGAGGGAAAAGAATTTAAGAGGTCTTGGTTTTGAAAACACTAGACACAATTATTTCAAATTGTAAAGTACAAGGTCTAACAATTAAGTTCGCGAACTTATTGCAACGATGTTACTAACCTTTTTCAATATCAGAGGGATTATTCATTATGAATTTGTACCAACTGGACAAACAGTTAACCAAGTTTACTATTTGGAAGTGCTAAAAAGGTTACATGAAAAAGTTAGACAACCTGAACTTTTTGCCAACAATTCATGGCTCTTGCGTCACAACAATGCACCAGCTCACACAGCACTGTCTCTGAGGGACTTTTTAGCCAGTAAACAAATAACTGTATTGGAACACCCTCCCTACTCACCTGATCTGGCCCCCAATGATTTCTTTCTTCACCTGAAGATAAAGGAAATGTTGAAAGGAAGACATTTGATGACATTCAGGACATCGAGGGTAATACGATGACAACTCTGATGACCATTCCAGAAAAAGAGTTCCAAAATTGCTTTGAAGGGTGGACTAGGCACTGGCATTGGTGTGCATAGCTCCCCAAGGAGAGTACTTCGAAGGTGACCATAATGATATTCAGCAATGAGGTCATGATATTCAGCACTTTTTCTAGGATGAGTTTGCAAACTTAATTGTCAGACCTCGTAAATCAAAACATTGATTTCAGTATGAATCCAACCAACTAAAAGGCTTTCTAGCCTTTAACCAGTTCTGGATCATTCTCAAATGTTAATGAACAATTTTTCCTGGTTTTAAACCCACATTCGGTCATTCCATTATTGAACAATTTGCATAGTTTCCTGTAGTAAAACCAAGATAAAAGCAGAGTTGGATTTTCCCCCTTGTTGGGCAAGAATCTCAAGGTAATTGCCTTAAGTTTCTGCTTAACTTTGTTGATGGAAACAGGAGACTTGCTCTCCCAATAGCTTCCAGAATGTTATTAAGATGAAATCATTTTGTACTTTTATCTATTTCTGTTTGTTTTAATGTCTGATAGAAGCACTATGATTGTTTAGACTTTACCCTGTATTTATTTGGAATTACTGAGTTTCTGCCAAGTCACTCATTTCCAATTGTGGACCCTGAGAAAGAAGACAACTACCAAGAAGGGCTCCTGGTGGTAAACTAGGCTCAAATTTAAAAATAGAGCCTAGCGGCCATGTCTAAACAGGGGCCACTCATGCAAATTGGACTTCAGGGAGGAGCCTGAACTAAACTGCCTGTCTCCTTCACTGAACTGCTTGGCTGTACTGTGTTCCTGCCATTTGAGCCAGCCCTCATAAGGAGTTCCTGGAATTGTATTTTAACCAATAAGACTGAGGCTTTTCCTGTTCATTTGGAGCTGTGCAGGTATATCCCCATCAGCATCTATACTGACCAATCAGAGTGGCTCCATTCTGACCCATCAAGAAAGTGCCTTTTGGATCAATCAAACTTTGAAGATTTGGAGCCATCATTTGCATGAGGATGGACCAATCAGGGACCAGGGGCAGGGACTTCTCTCTATATAAGTCAGCTACCCTCTGGCTTAAGGAGCACACTTCCTCTTTCCACTGAAGACAGAAGACTGTGTTTTCCTGGCTGGAGCTGAAACACTGAAGAAGTCTCACTGGACCAGACAAGAAAAGCAGCACATACCAGACTGACACAGAGCAGGGTACCATGGAACAGAGCAGGGCAGAGTGGAACACAGCAGAGCGGAATGAACTGGAGCAGGTGGAGCGGACTGAAGCAGAGCAGAGCAGTCTCTCTCCAAGGCCACCTCACCCCAGGGCCACCTCACAGCCGTGCTGTTCCACAGCCATGCTGGTTCATAATTGAGCTGTTCCACAGTTGTGCTGTTCTCACAACCGTGCTATATCACAATTGAGCTGTTTGCTCTGAATAAAAATTCCTTCTTCACTGTACCCCAAATTGGGGATTCCTGTTGGCATTGAATCGGCACCAGTAACCATTGGTTGACACAATAAAGTGAGTTCAATAACTTCACAAGTGTGTAGTGAGTGCCGTCTGTGTGTTAGACACTGTGCTATACAAAAAACAGAGAAAGCTTCTGTTCTTCAGAATGAAGCTTGTACCTCCCTTCAAAAATCCTACAATCCAGGTAAACCAGATTGCACTCCAGTCTCCAAATATGCTACATGCTTGCTTACTCTGAACCTCTCACCATGACTTGCTCTATGCCAAGAATGTCTTATCCCCACTTCTTGCTTTGCTTTTGGACTATTTCAAATGGCTTCTCCTCCACAAGCCTTTTTTACATCATGACCAGTAAGCTGATGAAAAGATGTTCCAAATCATTAGTCATTAAGGAAATGCAAATAAAACAATAGTGAGTCGAATGGTGGCCTCAAAAAAATATGTCCACACCCTAATACCTGGAACCTGTGAATGTGACCTTATTTGGGAAAAGGGTCATTACAGATGTTATTAAGGACCTTTAGATGACATCATCCTGGATTATCCTGATGGACCCTAAATCCAATAACAAGAGTCCTTTTAAGAGATAGAAGAGAAGAGGGCCGGCTGAGTGGCGTGATGGTTAAGAACTGGCTTGGGACGCCAGAGGGCCCCGGTTCGGATCCCACATATGAGGGCCAGTGACACTGCCCTCCACAGCTAAGATGCTGAACAACAGCTCAACCTGGAGCTGGGCTGCCCTGAGTCGCCAGCGATGGTGTGGGCTGCAGCCCCTGTGGCAGTGGGTTGCCATGGGCTACCGTATGTAGCCAGCAGCCAGCATGAGCGGCCAGCAGCCAGCATGAGCGGCCAGCAGCCGCAGTGAGCGGCCGTCCAGAAGCCAGCGACTGATCTGCCTCGCCCGGGAAGAGCGCAATGATGGTGCCAACTTGGGCCAGTGAAGCAACGTCCTCCACAACTAGACTGAAGAACAAAATGACAGCAACTTGTCTGTTCCCCTTCCCCCAATTCCCCAGCTCTGTTCCCATCCCCCCAATTCCCCAATAAAAATCTTAAAAAAAAAAAGAGATAGAAGAGAAGACACAGGAATCAGAGGAGAAGGCCATGTGAAGATGGAAGTTGAGATTAGAGTTATGCAGCCACAAAACAAAGAATACTGTAAACCACCATAAGCTGGAAGAGGCAAAGAAAAGTTCTTCCCAAGAGCTTTGGAGGGAGCATAGCCCTACTGACTCCTTGATTTTTGGACTCTGGAATCCAGAATAATTTTGTTCTTTTAAGTCCCCTAAACTAGTAATAATTTGTTATGGCAGCCACAGCAAACTAATATTTTGCTCCTTGATATATATCCAAGAGGACTGAAAATATATCCATACAAAAACATGTACACAAATGTTCACAACAGCATTATTCCTAATAACTCCAAAGTGGAGACCCAAATGTCCATCCATGGACAAATGAATGGGTAAACAAAGTGTGGTACCATCCATACAATGGGATATTGTTCAGCCATAAAAAGGAATGCAGTATTGATACATGCTACAAGTTGTATGAGCCTGGAAAACATTATGCCAAATCAAAAAAGCTAGTCACAAAAGACCACATGTTCTATGATTCATTTATATAAAATGTCCAAAATAGGCAAATCTATACCAAAATAAAGTAAATTGTGGTTGCCTAGGGTGGGGGTGAAGTGGGTGGGGGAATGAGGAGAGTGAGGGAGCTGGGGATGGGTAGTGAATTGTTTATTTATTATAAACAATGACTATTTATGAGTGATTATTTTAGATTTATACTACCATAATCTAGACAGCAAACCTAACAACCAGGAAAAGTAAGCTCCAAAATGTATTATTAACCTTGGTCTTTGATGCCATGTTCCAGGAAATGTGTCCATGTAGGTTGTTGGGTGAAGTACCTAGCCAGTTTTAAATCCTAACCCTTTTCCTGAGAGGAAACACTTGGCACCTGAGAGATTCCCCTCCTGATCGATCCTCTCTCTACCCACTTCAATGCATATGGACTCGTGAAAACTGCATTCTCTGTTCATTGGGGATGGCCTGATAAAACCTAGCCCCACTTCCTGAGAAGCTCTACCATTTCTGTTTCTTCTAGTGATTTTCTTCACTCTGAGCAGTCTAACAGGGCCAGAGGGTGACACCACAGACAAAGCCAGAGTCTCAGAGGTCTCATATGAAGAGAGCTCACCTCTGCCCACTCCAACAC
>NW_017732183.1:655477-659013 GCF_001890085.2 Hipposideros armiger | reverse complement strand
AGATCAACAGCAAAGGGGGCCAAATGCCAAACAAAGGAGCTGCAACTTTATTCTGTATGCAAGGGGGACTGCTGAGATTATTCCAGTAGAATAGGGACAGGAGCCAGCCAGGATTCTACAAAAGAAACTGGGATGTGACAGGCAGTCAGGAGGAGAGTGTGCCTAGGACGGAAAGCCCTGATGACTTGCTGAGGATGAGGAACAAAGCAGTGGGAACAAATAAGGAAGATATTTGAGAATGTGGGAGCAACAGAACTTGGTTACTAATTCACACCTCAAAAATCTCTCAGTTTGGATGGATCTAAATAGAACCATTGTTCTTAATAAAAAACTATTATGAGCCTTTAAAACAATATAGATAAATCAGCACCGAGAATTCCACTCTGCTTTCTGGACTTTGGATCCTGTGGGAAGATGTGAGTTGTGAAGCAAATCTATTTCTAACCACTTACTTGATTCTAGGAGGTGATTAGGCACTTCTCGTCTTTTGGGGGGCTCCTCCACTAGACTCTTCAAAAGGAGAGGTGATATGTTATTAAATGGTTCTTCAGCATTCTTTAGTTCTCTGCTGGGGGTTTTCACCACTGCCATTTTATCATGAAAAATAGAGTCTTCTCTTTAGAGCCAAAGGTCATTTCCTGGGAAGAAAACAGTGGCAGTATAATCATCCATGAGAAACCACACATATTTTTCTCAATACTTGACAAATGTACCTCTTGTCACTGCATAGTTTACTGTGGGGCCCTCCTGCCTCTAGTCTCTCTGATGGCCACTCCATTCCCACACACGGCTGTCCCATTAATCTCCTTGCATTACACATCACAACCCAATATCGTGCCATTGCTCAATACCCTTTCGTGGCCCTTAATTCTCCTCAAGAGCTTTTTCCAAAATATAGTCCTGACATGCTTCTTGAGCTATTAGTAGGGGCACGGAAAGAAGAAAATAAAGGTTCTCACAGTCGAATAAGTTTGTAAAATGTTGAAGTAAACAATTTAAACAGGCCTCTTCGTTCTGAGATTTTTCCAAATCAGTATCTTAGATGTATGTGGCCATGAAACCCTTTAACATTTTGAGACATTATTTACAGGACACTGTGATTTATCGGGGGTCGGGGGAGGGGGCTCCTCCCACAGTGACTGGGTCTTTCCCAGGAGTTCTGTTTTCGGACTGAGGGTCCCAGTTCATGTCATTCCCTTTATCAGACTTGCCTTCCCTTAACACAGTCATTTTAACTTTCACCTTCTTCATAAAGTCCACACTGATCCCAACACCCTTTTAACATTCTTCAGCAATTACTGCCTCTTCTACTCATTTGGTGTTAACAATTTACTGACTTGTAATGGCACTTTATAAATCCCACACATCTTTATATCTTCCCCAGCTAAGTGTCTTAATTTGGAGCCCTTGTACAGGCTGGGNTCCCTTTATGGAAGTAAAACAGTAAAATATGGCAAAAATGCACAGTTTGGTCTTCCATCTTCAACTTGTAAAATCTCCAAAACTTAACCAAATTGCTCAATTTTTTTTAGAATGAAGCTGGAACTGTCAGCTGTCAAATGACATAGCAATAACATAGATGCGAATGACTAGTATTTCCAAAAATGAACTAGTGTCATCTGTTGCAAACACGCGTCATGACTTTTATGACAACCCAATAGGACCCCGTTGGAGATATTCTGATGTCCTTCTCAGTGTGACTTTAGTGGGTTGTGCTGAGGTCATTAAGATTGTAGAGCTGATTTAAATGCTCAGGTCCCTTTTAGCACAGGAGTTAGAAATCCTGTAGTCACCCACAACCCACTACAGTCTGAACATCCAGATTGATGAAGGGGATGCAGCAAGGACTGGACCTCGGTGTGGCTCTGTGGTGGACTGTAGGCTTCGGCTATTTTGCAGCCATCCTTTCAGCTGTCCCTTCTGAAGCCTGTTCAGTGGAGCTGACCCCGCCACCCCAGATCTGGCCAGAGCCTCTCTGACTAGAATGACTGATGTAGGCATGGGCAACTGACTAGGGCACGTGAAACAGAACCCTCGCTGGAGCCTCTTAGGAAAGGGACACCCCTTCCCCTGGTGATGTGTAGGCATGGAGCTTGGAGGAAAGCAGCCTAAGAGACTGTCTGTCTGTATCACTTAGTGGCTTTGTGTTCTTCAGCCAATTATTTAACCTTTAGGAATCTGTGTTTCCACATCTATATAATGACAGTAATATTACAATGACCACAGGGCTAGTATAAGGACTAAATTGAATTACCTGAGACACAAAGCACAGTTCCTAGCCCCTAAGAGTCATTCAGCAGTGACACATGGTTGGAAAGAGTGCTGGGAAAAGCCTCAGGCAATGGCGAAGTAACTTGTCCAAGGACACTGATGCAACTTGAAAATTTCTCATCCTTGAACTACCTTTTTGGTCTAATTTACACCTGCACATCTGCTGTTCTTTAGATAAATGAGTAATATAAATGCAGAAAATTCATGTCTATCATTATTATGATGAATTATCCCACTTCAAAAGCACCTACCAGAGTCTGTTGGTGTTGCTTTTCTACTTGATAGCCTCCAAAATGCAGTATGCCAGGCTTTGCTTGTATGACCTTATTATTCAGAAGTTTTGCATAAACCTCTATAAAAACAATGCAGATAAGTACATCATGAGATGAGACGTAAAAGAAAATATTAAATGAAAGAAGATCCTATTAACATGGGCTCCTTTTCATTTAGGATATTTTAAGCATATGAAAGTTTCAGAGGATATAGCTGTCAGCAAGATTAATGGTCTGTTCCCAATGAACTGCGCTGGCTCTCCCTCTGTTTTTACACATCACTTGGGAGATATTATCATCACAATCCAAATTCAAGTGTACTGTTTATTACCCATTTAAAAAATTTGCTCTTCACATTTTGTACAAGTCTTCATAACAAAACACAAGCTCATAAAGCTCACATACCCTGTCTTCATGTAATACTGTGCTCACTTATTATGTAATGAATGCCCACTTCAAAGATTCTAAACACTAAGTGTTGAATTTTATTACTGCATATTTAACTGCTTGATTTGATTTCCTTTGACTAGAATTACAATGTGATATAATCTTAAAGCTCGGAATAATTATTGCTCTGGACAGTAAAGTCTCAAACTATTATTACTGTAACATGAATATCGTTGTTATTTTTTTCCAGTTTTGAGAACAAGGTTAAAACAGCTGAGCTCACAAAAGTGTCCAGGTCTACAAAACTTCTCCTAGCTCTTCACGTAGGCATGAGCTGAGATGTGTGGAGAAGGCACTGAGAACCTACTGCACAATTGTTTCTGTGCCTCCAGTGCTTTATGCCAGGCATGCATTTATAATCCTCACTCCAACCCTCTGAGGTTGGTATTATCTCCATTTTGCAGATAAGGGAGCTGAGGCTCAAGAAGAGTAAGCAACTTGCCCATAGCTGGTAGTTAAAAATCAAGCCCAGGCCTGTCTGATTCCAACCACTAAACTACCTCCCTCAATATGAATGCATTGTTCAGTTTCTTACAAATGATCCCC
>NW_017732183.1:651533-652622 GCF_001890085.2 Hipposideros armiger | reverse complement strand
GCCAAATTCCCTATTTTATGTATAGCTATAGACATATAGCTATAGATATAATATGTAGGTCTCTGTACAACCAATTAACCAATTGCGTATTATAGTGTAGTTGACACTGCTAGTTGCCTCCTTCCACTTTATTCCCAACAGAACTTCACCTTTGCTCAGGTTTCTCCCCACATCCCACTAGATCATCAGTAGATCCTAATTAGTATAGGCCAATCATGAAATTCCTGATCCTCTTGACAATGGCTGATTTAGAGTTGAGTATATAACCCAATTCTGGACACAGAGACATTAGGGGAAGTCTCCTGGGGGCACTTTCTCCTAAGACAAAGGCATACGTAGATACAGTATCTTTCTCTTTCTGTACATTGTAGGTTTAGGAGTGATTCCTTGGAATTACAGCAGCCATCAGAGGTCATGAGTGGCCCTAGCATTAAGGTGATGCTGATGAGGACAGGAGACAGAAATAAGACTGTGGACCTGGATGACATTGTTTCGCCTCTGATTGTTTGGTACTCACATCCCATATCTCTTTCTTTCTGAAAACATTCAGACCTACAAAGATGTCTAAACACTTACTATTTGCCGAAAGTGTAAGCTGTCGCACAGGAGCTTGTTAGAAATATAGAATCTCAGGTCACCCCATATCTACTGAATCATAATCTGCATTTTAATAAGCTCTCTCAGGAGATTTATAGACACATTAAAATAATTGAATCACTGAACTGATGCCCTACAATCACAGCTGTTTTAGATAATCAATTATTTAATCAATTCATTTATGTATTTCACATTTATTTTACTTAGTGTTTGCCATGAGCAGAATACAAAGGTATCCCAGCCTCCTGCAAACTAAGGTGATTAAATGAGGTGATAACCATCAGGGAAGCTGTAAGCTATACACATTAATAGCATGGGGGGAGCAGTTCATTTCCTTGCTTAAAAATCCTTAGCGGTTTCACATTGTACAGATAATGAAATTTAAAACCCGAAACACAACTTTCAAGGCTCTGCAGGACCTGTTTGTTGTCCCCCCACTTCACCTTCTCTTCACCCCACTGCACATGCTCCCCCCACAACCCCTTTACCTGG
>NW_017732183.1:647404-648688 GCF_001890085.2 Hipposideros armiger | reverse complement strand
TGGATTTATCTATTTTCTGCAGCCAAATGCATCTTAATTTATATAGCCAGACAGTTTAATTGCACTGAATTATTTTCAACCTCACGACAATGCTGAAACATAGGTATTATCTTCCTCATTATAAGATGAAGAAACTGAGACTTAAAGAGCTAAAGTAACTTGCCAAGTTCACATGGCTAATTGATGATCAGGTCAGGATTTGAACTCAGGTTTTTCTGTTGAGAACATTCTTTTCTGTATGCCAACCCAAATTGCCTTATCAGGCAGAAATGTGAGGAGCCCCTGGGAGGTAGTGGTGCACCTGACCTTTCTTTGCTCCATCCAGTGACGATAAGGCTTTGGGAGCACTAGCAACATTGTCTTTCAGATATGGTTTTATTTGCTCTCTTTTGTTTGATCTGTTTTAACCACAATATTTAAAATAAATATTCAAAAGGATGCTGACAAATGGAGGAAGGAAATAAGAAAAGTAAAGGAAAAACTGCTTTAGAGAAAGCCAGCCCACATTTCCAGAGTGTAAACAGTGAACCTGGACCATAAAAACCTCATTTAAATGTCAGTGTTATACCTTTGTACTTCAGCACTGAATAGGAAATCATGCTTGTCCCATTATTTATGGCTCATCAATAATACATTAGCTCGGCTCCCAGAAAGGTGCACATTCAGGAAAGGACAGGGCTTTTTGTTTGGTTTATTGAGCAGCTGAAGGGGCAGAGCAAGTTCATTTCATTGGCAGAGTCATTTGGTGAAGGCCTTAGACCCAGACACCCAGGGATAGCCAACTCCTCTGCTCCCCAATGCTTGCCTCACCTCCCACCCCCAAACCAACCCCTTCAGCCCAAATATTACTTTCCTGGGAAGACTTCCTTAAGTGTATGTCAGGGCTCTTTCTATTACAAGGGACAGAAGTGGATTCAAAAGTGAAAAAAGTTTAAAA
This sequence comes from Hipposideros armiger, assembly GCF_001890085.2. Lineage (NCBI taxonomy): Eukaryota > Metazoa > Chordata > Mammalia > Chiroptera > Hipposideridae > Hipposideros > Hipposideros armiger. The sequence goes on along the minus strand of NW_017732183.1, from coordinate 647,751 downwards.
CTTATCTGTATGTCTATCTATCTATCATCTATGGAGAGAGGCTTCGGTCACAGCTGCATCTAGGTGACAGATGATGGTATCAAGATTTTGTCTCTCTTTGTTTCTTGGTTTTCTTCACTCCGTGTTGGCTTCATTCTCAGCCAGTATCTCTCCATGCTGTGAAAAGGCTGCCATGTTGCTCCTAACTTGAGCATAGTGCCAACACATAGGTTTTGCTGGTGCCATTCCTATTGGCCCAGCTTGAGTCAGGTGACTATCCCTGAACCAATCACTGTGATTATTAGTAGGGGTGCCTCTCCTTACCCAGGTCTGGGTCATGTGCTCACGCCTGGGCTGCTGTTGGTGGA
>NW_017732183.1:642634-644379 GCF_001890085.2 Hipposideros armiger | reverse complement strand
AAAAAAGATAGTTTTTGTCACTCTTCAGGCCCATTGTTGCTAATCCCTGGCACCTCACCTTTCCTTGTTGGTTCCCTTAACCCTGCCCATACCTCAGCATATAGTCCTTTCATTAAACTGTCCTCAGTTAAATCATGTGAGCAATGGTTTCTCCCTCTCCTGCCAGCCCCTGACTGCTGGTCACACCTACCCCATAGGCTTGTTTTGTGGATCAAATGAGATGATGTGTACAAAAAGAACTACAGAAGTCCCAGGGTTTAGAAAGTCATCTTCATGAATGAGAGGTATCCTGGTACAGTGCAAAGGGCATGGGCTTTGGGTTCAGTCCTGGGTTCAAATCCTGTCCCTGCCCCTTATTATTGCTGGAGGGCCGTGTTTATCTTCCCCAAGCCTCAAGCTCTCATCCTATTAGTCAAGGAAAGGAATTCTCTCTCATGTAGTCTTGAAGGATCTAACAACACACCACAAATTCCTACAAGACTCCCTCACACATGGCAGGTATTAAATATGTTGTTAGCTCCTTATCTCTTCCTCTCACTCCTATTATGAAATTGTTTACTCAGGTGGGTTCTACTAACCCGCTAATGCACCCATGGCTTGTAAAAGGGCTTCTCACAGTACTTCAGACCCTTTCTCAATGCTCTGATAGACAGAGCCTCTCATTTAAGGAAGAATGAATAGGTTGCCACAGGCCAGAAATTTATTGAATTGACCAGAACAAATGTTGTTTTGCTTTTTCAGTGGAGATCATGAAGTTCTGATATAGAACACAGGTTGCATTTAAAAAAAATTTAGGGGCCAGCTGAGTGGCTCAGTTGGTTAAGAGCTTGCTCAAGAGTCTGAGCTCTGATCAACAGCGGTTTGAGTCCTGGCCCGAGCTGAGCTGCTGCTGAGCTGCCAACAGGTGGCAGGATGTCTCAGCTTAAAAAAAAATAAAAAATATTTATTTCCATATAAAAAACAATACATATAGTGGTTACAGAAAATATTCAAGCAACAGAGAAGTCTATACAGTAAAACTTGCAAGTCCTTAACACATGAACTTTCTGATACACATTTAGAGCTTAAGCGGGGCCCAGCAAGTAACATTTTTCATTCCAGTCTGAAACTTGAATCAATTGAGAAATAAAATTAAGACAGACATGGCCAATATCACTTTTATTAGTGATAATGTTGGTCTTGGAGAATGTGGTTTATACTTGTGAGAAAGTGGGTTTTCTAACAGTGAACCCCAGAATGAGTCCACCACCCTGTCACTGGTGATACTGGATCAACAGTCAGAACCTTGACCATGGATGACTGCCTGGCCCAGGACAACCCAGTTTCAGGTTCTCTGCAGGTAGGGGTGCTGTCAAAGGAAGGGGAGAGTTGGGGGGGGGCAGAACCTCACGCCAGTCCTTATCCCAAATACATCAATCATATAGAGCTCAGCTCCTCGTGTGTGTGTGTGTGTGTGTGTGTGTGTGTGTGTGTTTGTAGGGGGGAGGGACCTTGAGGTGGGTAGAGAGAAGCCAGGAGTATTATACTCATGGTTACTTTACACAAGAAAGGTAACACCAAGCGTGGGGCTAAGTGTTCCCCTTCCATTACATTATCTCCCATTTCCTGCTACTGCGATGGTGCTTCCACAGACATCCTTGCACATCTTTCATCGGGTCTTTGGGTGAGTATTTCTACAGCGAAAGTTCCTAAAAGTGAGTTGCTGGTTATGTAAACTTTAAAGATTTTTTTTTAATTGGGGAATT
>NW_017732183.1:641242-642264 GCF_001890085.2 Hipposideros armiger | reverse complement strand
CCATAGCATTTGTTGGTGAGAAATATCCAGCTGAAGAGAAAACTTGTAAGAGTTTATTTGAGCCAAACTGTCAACAATTGCCGGAAAGCAACATTTCAACGGATTGAGAAAATGCTCTGCAAAATGGCGGTTTGCAGCTTATTTTATATGTAAAATCAAAGGAGGAAGGTTACATGAAATCCATTGGTGACAGGTTAAGGGGTTGGGAGAGAGCAAAGCGGGGAAAGCTCTGGGATTGGATAAAAGTAAATTGGAGAGACAGGTACTTCTTTTACATAGGCGGGTGCAGGATAGCTAACAGTCAGCTTTTTACAGCACAAAGGGATGTAATCAGGAGACAAGCATAACGAGGAATTTAGCAGTTTCCAGCTCTGGTCCAGGAAAAGGATTATTGACATTCCTAAGATGTTATCTTAGGTGCAGAAAAACAGAGAGGCTCACTGAGAAGGCACAGACTAACTTGATGAAGGAAGCTAAAGATGTGACTTCCCACCATAGCCTACTTGGTTATGAAAGTTGTTTTTATGCTCACGCCATCGTATGTGGTTATTTTCAGTCTCCTGAGCTTGTCAGGTTTAGCCTGTGGCCCCTTTTCCGTCCACACATTTATCAGTTTGCAATGTCATCCACCATACACTCTGCAGTTGCTTACTTCAGCCAACCAATGGATTTGTTAAATATGTGTTTATGAAAGCCTCTGAAGTCTTGACTATCAGCCTCAGCAGTCTTTCCGGGCCTCCTGGGAAGAGGCGCAATCTAGCACCTTGAATGGGGCTGAGGTTACCAAGGGCAATTTCCCTTGGCCCCTGTCATTCTGGTATACAGCACCTGGATCAGAGTAAGTACTCTATAAATATTCATTGAATGAATGTGCTTAATTAGTTTTCCAACAGTGTTTATTGCTTGTGGAAAAACACACACACAGATGACATGATTTCTTGTTGGAAAAGTAATTAAAAATAAAATTTTCTGCCAACCAGATGAATCCTCTCCACAAAATGAAGAAAAGAATGAACAGTTTT
>NW_017732183.1:619525-638092 GCF_001890085.2 Hipposideros armiger | reverse complement strand
GCCGGCCCTGGTTATGTAAACTTTAGATTGACATGTACTGAATATTGACTGCTGACCTGGGAGCGGAAAGCATTTTTTTCCCCTTTTATTTCTGTTGTGATTTATCAACCTTACGTATCAATCGCCTCTTCAGGTAAGAAGGCTGCTGAGGACTACAGCATCTTACTTGAACAGCCGCTTAGCAATCTGACCAGAGGTCAGTCACAGAGAATCAGGGTCAGCCACGAAGTGCAGAGCCAGGCTCTCCCATCAGACATTCTGAGTTGCATGTGCCTGGGTGGCTCATTGATCTTCCTCTACCCTCAATGCCCTCCTCTGTCAAACCAGTATATCACCTACGGACTGGGGGGAGTTTAATGAGCTGATGTATTTAAAGTGCTTGGGGAGAGGTCAAGATCGGAGAGAGACAAGTGGAAAGGGAGTGGGCACCAGTGCAGAGGAAGAAAACATTGGGTGTACAAAAAGCCATTTGAGGGTACCTTGTACTGAAAGGCCAAATGCCATCCTCCAGGAAATCTAAGCGCTCAAACTCAGGTTAAGCAGGGTACTGGGAATATCTATCTGCCTAATGTTTAATCAGCCTCCAGCGAGGCCAGGAAGCACGAAACTTAAGGGCGATTCAGCCCGGGGTGGACCAGATGGTCCTCCTTGGTCCACCTGATTATCAAAGGCTTCCTCGGGTGATGGTGCTCACGGGAGTGAAACTTTCCAGAACGAGCCAATATAACTTTTATAGTGAAGAAAAATAAGGCAAAAATTGGAAATAAAGTGCAAAGTAACTGCCTCACGGAATAGCTGCAACAGGCATTGACAGAGCCCCCGCTGTCACAGAGCTCTACTAGCACAATCTTCTTTCATCCCGAAGGAGGGTATTATTAGATGTATCGTGAGGAATGAGAACACTGAGGTTCAAAAGGGTGATACAGGTTATCCATCCGCGCGCAGCAAGGTTGTGACAGGGCTGAGTGCGCTTTCCGGACTTGGGGGTGTTGCAACGTCGAAGGCTAAGCCAGCGTGCCCTCTCCTGGTCTCCTGCGCTCCCGGGCCGAGCCTGCGGAGCCAGCTCCAGGCCCCCGCACCCTCCCTCCGCCTCCTCCCCTGCCAGCCTGCCCGCCAGTCCCCAGCCAGTCAGCCAGGCTGGGTGGAGGAGCGCAGGCAGCGCCGCGTCCTTATCAATTGGCTGGGCGGCTTAGCGCGCGGCCACCCTCTTCCGAGGAGGCGCAGTCCCAGGGCAGCCGCGCGTTGCCTGGCCCAACTATGGCTCCTCGGGGCGGGTCGGCTGGCCGGCATCCGGGACCCTGAGGGGACGCTGAGCTCTGGAGCCCGAGGTGCGCACGGGTGGGCGGCCGTCGGGGCGCACGCCGGGAGCGCGCCAGGCACCATGCTCCCCTGCTTGCAGCCGCCGTCGCTGCGGCGGCTGCTGCTGCTGCTGCTGCTTGCGGGCGCGGCGCACACAGTGAGTACCGCGCCCCTCCGCAGGCAGAGGGCCCCCTCGGGTTCTCACGGCATGGGGTGGCAGGGGACCCCCAGATCTTCCACTGAGGTGTGGGAATCCTTACCCCCGTCCCCAGCGTCAATAATCTCTATCGGCTTCTCTCCAGAAGGCCTCCTCCCCGCAAAATAAAAACGCGTGTGCCAGGCAAGGCAGCTCTCAGATGAATCCCCTGCCTTCCATCCCACCCCTTCCTCTAGGCTGCGATTCTAAGGCCCTCCTAGACGGAGATTCTCGAGCTCTCCTTGGCGGTGCCTTATTGTGTGCTGGGCACTTTCCCTCCATTATTTCATTGACACTTCATAATCTCCTTACTAGGTTGATATTACCACCCTCACTTTACAGACAAGGAAATCGAGACCCAGAAAGACCAAAAATCTTGCCCTCAAAAAAGACAATTGGAACCCACATCCACCTGCCCCAAAGCCTTGACATTTTCACACACACCGGGGCAGCAGGTGGGAAAACCTCAGAAAGCCCAGCCCGCAGCTTCCGGGTCTGTGATGAGACCGTTTGCAGCTCCCCCCGCCCCCCTTTCTGTGGGGTTTGGCTCCATATTGTCTGCATGCCTGGAGACTCTTGAGAGCCTCTGGTCTCCACAAACCAGGTCCAGGGAAGAGCTGGAAGAGAAAAGAGAAGGCGGTGGAGTCGATGGCCATGGCTCGTTTTTCTTTCCCACAAAAACTCCTGGGAATCTGCAGGCCTCTCCCTGTGGGATTTGTGAAGTGGCTGCACCCAGACGGGCTGGATGGAAGGAATGGGGATGGAGTGGGGAATGGGGAGTGGGTATGTGTAAATTCCAGAGCTACTCCTTTCCACTAACATTCCAAACTGGACCCCCAAGGCCTCTGTTCCAAAAAATTCCCCAGGAAAAGCGCTTGGGAACCCAGTCTTTGTCCTGAGCAAGTCTTTCCTAGTGTCCAGTAACCTTGCCCTCCTGTGGTCCTCTTCTGCTTGATCCTAAGAGAAACCTCAGCTCCCGGAGCTGATGGGAGTGTTGACACTCAGGAGATGCCCATCTCTCTGGCAAGGCCATACTGTTCCAGCAGCGGTAGTTTGGAAGAGTGGCATGTGGGGCTCTCGCTCCCAGCTCCCTTGTAACCTTGGAGCCTCTTTTCCTCAGTGCTGGTGATGAAAGGTGTTAGGGCAACAGCATCCCCTCATTAGTCTGAACTCCTAATTTGGGGAAAAGCCACCTGAGGCATTGGGGAAAATTCAAAGCCAAATACAGCTTATAGGTGTGTTGTTATTCAGTGCCCAGGGATGGGAGAGGGGGTAGTTCCTTCTTTGTGACCCTCCAGCCTCCTTCTTAAGTATTTGTAGTAACCCTGAAGTTGTCCAAAGAAATCAACAGGCCGTGGGCTTCAGGACTGAGGTTCAACCTGCATTTTAATCTCAAGGGGAACCCCATGTTATCTCAGGAAGCAGCAGAGGGGAATATGAGAAACTTCACTTGGTTCAAGTCTTCAGTGTGTCTTGGGAGGTGGCTTTGTTATATGCTGGCGTCCAATTTCCTCATTTTACAGATGAGCAAACTGAGACTATGGGGAGAAGGGACCTGCCTCATATCTGCAGGTTAATGGTAGAGCACGGAACTAGAACCCAGATCTCTTGATTCCCAATCACCTAGGGCTCTGTTAATTACATCCTTTGTCTTCCTTTGCATGTCATTTTTATACACTCATGTGCTGCCTTGTATTATTGCAAGATAGTTTCTTGTGTGTAAATCTTCGTCCTCTGATTATTCTATGGGCTTATCCGAGCCTGAGGTCTCACACTTCTTGGCAGAGCACTCCTTTAATAAATGGGAGTGGAACTGGCCTAATTTGATTGGCGCTATTTCCCAGCCGATGAAACCCTGTTTTCCTTCTGTGTGATTCAGTGGTCAGACATTTGATTTTGAAATTTAAGGGTATTCAAGCAATTGTTTATTCATTTGGGGCTCTCTTGAGGAAGATCATAGGCTTCTTCCTAATAGGGAGTCATTAAGGCCAAATTGTTTCTTACTACCCCCACCCTCCTGCCTTCCCATACAGGGAGATGCCAGGAGGGTGCCTTGCAAGTGGAAGCCGAAAAGTGATGATGGCTGTTGGGGGCAGTTTTCTCAGATTGCCATAGGAAACCCTGATCACACCTCCCATTGCTACCCCCACTCCCATGTATTGCATGAGCACTTTTACCTGGAACAGTATTGTAATTATTCACTAGTACATCTGTTCTCCCCTCCTCTGCAATATACACACTTCAAACTTGAGCATTGAGACTTAATCTCTTTCATCCTTTATCCCAGGAGCCCATCACAGTATAAGAGGGAGCTCAATGAGTATATATTTGGTTGGCTGAATGAATGAATGAATGAATGAATGAATGAAATGATGATGATATCTGTAGAGACTGTCTTAAGCTGTGGCAGCTTCATATAGCAATATGAATGGCATCTTGAAAGCAATCATTGCTTACAAAATTGTGCATAAATGTGTCAAGCAAAGGAAAATTACTCATTCAAGGTAGGGCTTTTTAATCCAGGGCATCTGGCAAACTGCCAACTTGATAATCTCAGTGAGTTAAGTGGGTGTGTGGGGCTGCTTTTTCCTTCAATCATGGTTTCTTTGACACTATATTCCTGGATATTAAATCTGGGCTTTCAAAAGGGGTGCCAGGAAGAGAGCTGTGCCCTCCCTTGGCATGGGAAGAAATAATGGGATGGGGATAATGGGGACAGAGTGGAGAGAGGGGAGCTGGATAATTCGTTGTTGTATGTCCTGTGCATTGTATGATGTCCAGCCGCATCCCTGGCCTCTACCCACTAGAAGCATCTCTCTAAGTTGTGACAACAGAAATGTCTTCAGACATTGCCAAATGTCCCCTGGGAGGCAGGGAGGGCAAAAATGCCCCTGTTTGAGAACCACTGCCTTAAAGGTTGTCGTGTTTCAGGGGAGATGCATTAATAGGGCTAATAATAGGCGTTAATTGCATGTTGGACTCAGGACAGTAGGGTTGGTGGCAGGGAATCTGAGTTGGAGGATGGAAGCAAATGTGCCCGATGAAACCTATTTCCAAACCAGATATAAAGACTTCTGCGGGAAATGGCTTCCTTGATGATTTTCACCTTCCCTCCCCACTTTACCCCTTCTTTCTCCATCCCTCCTCAGTTGACAGCTCAGAAACATAAAAACTTCAAGTATGGGGTCTGGCACACCAAAGCCTCCAGCACTTGGTGGCCCCTGCCCCTTCCTGGGATGCATCTGGACTCAGAGGCTGACAGGCTCTTCGGTCTCTCTGTGAGCAGAATTTTAGGAAGGCCTGCAAATGCCACCCGAGGAGTTGGCTATCGGTAATTCTTCAGAGCAGGGTCACTGGGATTATTTTATACCTGAAAATCACTTTCTAATTTTATGAGGAAATACTTTTGGACTTCCCTTAAAAATTTTACTATCCCTAAAATCATGGAGATGATAACGATTTTAAAGTTTTCCCTTATTGAGCACCTTCACACCAGATAGTCTGCTAAGTCCTTCCTAGCACTATCTGATTTAACTCTCACATCAACCATCAGTACTCCCCTTGTACAGCTGAGGACACAGAGGCCATTTGCTCAGGTCGCCCAGCTGGACATGGTGGCGTGAGGACTCAAACCCAGGTGCTCTTAACCAGCACATGCACCTTCTCCCATCGTGAGGCCTGCTCTGGTTTCTGGTCCCCAAGAGGCTGCATAAAATTCTCTCTCAAACCTCAAAATGACATTAATTTTAGTTTAATCTAGTTGCTTTGTAAAACACAAAACCAATTTAATTGCTTATAAAACAAACACTGAATTATACAGTATTTTATTGATGAGCTTGGGATCACAGAATCAAACAAACAGGAGGTACACTTCCCAGACTATTTAGGGGCGTCCTCTTGGCTTTGGTGTTACCTTTTTGGTGTTCCCATTGTGCTTCCCTCCCTTCACCCTGTCCCCATCCTCCCGACCCCCTCGTCACCTCCCGTGCCAAAGGAAGACATGGCTCCCTTCCTGGCATTCCCATTGAAAGCCCAGATTTAATATCCAGGGTTAGAGCCCCACCACCAGAGCGGCCCCATCCAGTCGCCCCTGATCTGGTCCCTGCTTCCCTGCCCTTAGCAAACTGAGGTTTCTCACCACTGACCTTCACTCAGGCTCTGGGACAACCTGCAGCCCAAGGTAAAACCCACAACACCCAGATCCTATCTACATGCTTACATTACAAACAGAGGGCTGCTCAGTGTAGTTGTGGACAAGTGAGAATGTCCTAGGACCCACCCAGCCTCACCATTCTGAGTCTGACAGATTCCAAGGGGCATTTAGGGAAGAGATGTCCCTGGTTGATCGTCTCCTGTGGTCTCAGGCCATCATGCTGCCAGGATTCCTGAGTTTTCCAGAGTCTTTTCCAGAATCCCTGTATGTCCAACATCTGTTTCCTCACCCCTGACTCTCAGAGGTGCATCCTGATGTCCACATGTCTTTTCAAACTCCTGACCTTACAACCTTCCCTTTCATTTTCACCACACGGGCTTGCCTCCTATTTCCTGAGCATCAAGACTATGTGAATGAACTTCTTCTGACCAACATCTTATAGCTGTGTCTAAATTATGCCCTCCTGTTCTCTTCCTTCCTATCTGCTCAGTCATCTCAGCCTGCCATACCAAAACACTACAGACTCGGGGGCTGAAACAACAGACATTTATTTTCTCACAGTTCTGGTGGCTGGAAGTCCAAGACCAAGGGCCAGCAGGGTTGGGTTCTAGTGAGAGCCCTCTTCCTGGCTTGCAGAGGCTGCTTTGTCCTCACATGGCCTTTCTTCTGAGCAGGTACAGACAGGGAGCAAGTTCTCTGGTGTCTCTCCTTATAAGGATACTAATCCTATCAAAGCAGGGCCCCACCCTTGTGACCTCATTTAACCTTAAGTTAAATTACCTCCTTACAGGCCCTGTCTCCAAATACAGCCATACTGCGGTTACGGCTTCAACATACAAGTTTTGGGGAGACACAAACATTCAGTCCATAGCACCATCCAAGTGAAACAGAGGCTCTACTCCTGCCTGTGACCAGTCCTTATACCAGTTTTCCTGATCCTGCCACCACCATCCTTAGTGACTTCTGTCCGGAGATGACACAGAGTAGCCATTGTGTCCAACCTTCACCATATTCCTTTTGACTGGCTTTTTCCATCAGCTGATCAACTTGCCCAAGTCTGTCCAGTCCAGGCAGTAAAGAACTCTGGGTGCTTCTAGCCACAGTGCCACCTCTGCCTCCTGATGGTCAGCTTCTTGGAAGAAGCATCCATGATTATTGCCTCCACTTCCACTCATTTCTTAGCCCGCTGCAACCTGGCTCCTACCACGCTACCCACTGAAATCAGTCTCAGTGGTGGCCTTCACTTTGCCACATTCACTACACACTTTTCAGTTGGTCCTCCCTAGGGTGACCACATGATTTAGGAGAGAGAAGAGACATTTTGAATAATGACATTAAGACAGCAGGCATATACCTGGACTGTTCTGGGCAAAATGGGCCATGGAACCAGGCCTCTCAGAGACATTTAGTGCCATGACACTCCTTACTTTCTTTTCTCCCGTCCCTGGGCTTCTTTTTGTAGGCTCCTGGTTCTCATCCTGTGTCTCGTGCTGTTCTTCCTGAAGCTCCGCCTTCTCAGCCTGGAGGGATCACTCCCCAGGCACTTCCTCTTTGGCCCTTCCTCTCCTCTGCACGGGTGATCTTCCTTGGCAGTCCTACCTTGTTATAAATCCAACCTTCCTTAACCAAAGTTGTCTTACTCCAACTCCCAAGCCTATGTCTCTTTCCCTTGTCTTTCTTGTTCTTTAAACTATCGAGGCACCCAAACCAGACTCATGGGAGCCACACTGCCCTGTGCCCTACCCCCATACTCAGGGCCCTCCAGCTATTGCAGAATCTGCCTACATACGATCACACCTGGGCCCTGTTCTTCATGGGGTGTTGCTGCTCTGAGTACAACGATCCTTCCTTACTTCTTGCCTAAATGACAGAGCTACCTCCTGGGATTTCCCTGCTGCCACTTTTGGTCCATTATGATCTGGCCACTGCCTTCACCATGCATTCTGGCCATTGACCTGTGTGGACCCCCTTAGAGACCATAAACATCAAGGGCATGAGATGCAACCCTTTCACCTTCCTGTCCCCAGTGATGAGCATATTGCTGAGCATATAGTAGGTGCCCAATAAATGTTTGCTGAATTGTGTTTTGAATTGGTTGTATAATAATAAGTTCCTTCTTATTTTTCATTGTGTAAATTGGGCTAGTATTTCCTTTTTTTTCCCTCCTTGAAATTATTTCTTTCCAGTCTCAAGTTGGCAGGCAAGTAATTATAAAGTGTGATCAGCAAAGTGATGTTGATTCTCTTTTTTCTTTTTTTTTTTTAAATTTCACCTTTGGTCTTTTTTTTTTTAAGATTTTATTGGAGAATTGTGGGAGGGGAACAGCATTGGGGAATTGGGGAAGGGGAACAGACAAGTTGGTGTCCTTTGGTTCTTCAGTCTAGTTGTGGAGGACGTCGCTTCGCTGTATGTTGGTATTATCATTGCGCTCTTCCCGGGTGAGGCGGTCACTCGCCGGCCATTGATGACTGCTTACACTGGCTGCCAGTCACTCACGGTAGCTCATGGCAGCCCACTGCAGCAAGGGCTGCAGCCTACCCCATCGCTGGCGACCCACGGCCACGGCAGCCCACCTCCAGGTTGAGCTGTTGTTCACCATCTTAGCTGTAGAGGATGCAGCATCACTGGCTCTCATGTGGGATTCGAACCGGGGCCCTGCTGCTCAGAGCTGGCGTCCCAAGCCAACTCTTAATTAGTGTGCCACTTGGCCGGCCTGTGATGTTGATTCTCTTAATCTTCTTCAGAATTCAATAGGTTATTATTATATCTCCTCTCAGATTTCACCTTCTCAGATTTAAGAGTTCAAAATTAAACTCTAATTAAAGAACTCTCTTTTGACATCTTTCCTCTCTTATTTTAGGGTTTGTTTCATTTCTCTCTCTCTCTCTCTCTCTCTCTCTCTCTCTCTCTCTCTCTCTCTCTCTCTTTCTCTCTGCAGACTGGATTTTTCTGTTGCTTTTAAAAGGGTGGAATATAACTGCCCCATAGTTTCTAAGCTTACATGCTCTAGGAATGGAAAGGATTGATCTTACTCCCTATTCCAAAACCAAATATCCAAGAGAGGAAAGCAGAGTGTCCCAAATTGGGTGAGGTTTTCTCCCTTGGTCCCATCAGTGAGATGGGACCTCATAGCATAAACCTACCTACTTCATAATGAAGGGGTCCTTCCCAGGGGGGAATTGTGAGCTGATAGGCTGAGCAGACACCTCAAAATATGTCAACCATCTGAGAAAATCCCCCAAAGAAAAGGGTGGCAGAAGCTAGTCACACAATCATCGAACAACAGGTGTGAATTTGTTTGCTCTAGTGGGCCAGCCATGACTGGGTGCTGAGTGAGACACAAAGGGTGACTCTCCCTACAGAGATACTAAAGATGTGCAAAATCTCAGAAAGGTTACAACTTAAGTGTCTTTTCTAAAACAAACAAACAAACAAAAATGAAAAATGTAGGTTACACCCTAGCAAAACCAAAACTGAATCTAAAATATTGGATACAAAAAAGTGGAATTCACCCAGGATGGCCATGGGCAGATAGTAGCTCCATAGTTCTGCAACAGACCAAAAAGGATTTAGTTCAGAAAGTGACGGGGCTCCCTGAGGCAAGTCCAGGAGAAACTAGTTGGTAATATTACACAGTGTTGCTCTATTCAGAACCTGGGAGTGCGAGGAGTGCCAACTATGATATATAATTGACGCGGTGAAGGCCTATCAATTTTATGATCAACAAGAAAAAAGGAAGTCAACTTAAAATTCCTGGAAAAGACAAAAGTTATATGAAAAAAAATTGTGGTCCAAGTATTTTAAAAACCGAACTTTGACATGATTTTAGCAGTATTTTAGAAACTCTAGATGTAAAGATGACTTGTACTCAAAACTCTGCAACTAGCAAGGAAAGTATACATAATGTATGTTTTTGTTTGGTTAATTTAAATAATAAAGAAAAGCACTGATTAGTAAAATTTTTTCTCACAACCTCTTATTAAATTTATGGGGAATACATATTTTTCAATGTACTTAGGTGCCATTTTTACTACCAAACAGCACCCCATTCTTAGTACGGGCTACTTTGGTATTTTCTGCTCAAAACACTTCACTTATGACACCAAATATATGGGGGTTTTCCTCATACTGACAATCAATTCTTCAACTCTATAGACACCACCTGGGTTTCTTCCAATTCAACTCAATTCTGACACTAACTGCCTGAAGTTAGCACAGACCTCACAGGTAAGGACTCTGTCCTGTAAGACTGACTGCTCCTACGGCAGACACCAATTGCAAGTCTGGGCCCCCACACTTTTGACTGACTGGCTGTACATTGGGAGTTCCCACGATCCCCTCCTTGAGTTCAATAATTTGCTAGAACAGCTCACAGAACTCAGGAAAGTGCCTTACTTACTATTATTGGTTTATTATAAAGGTTACATCTCAGGGACAGCGAAACAGAGGAGATGTTATAGGGCAAGGAAGGGGGCACATGGAGCTCCCGTGCCCTTTTCTGGATGCACCGCCCCCCCCCCCCGCATATGTATTTACCAACCTGGAAACTCTGACCCCTGTTTTTTAAGGCATTTATGGAGGTTCCATTACACAGGCATGATTGACAAAATCGTTACCCATTGTCGATTAATTCACTTTTCAGACTCTCTCCTCTCCAGGGGTCTGAGGGTGGAACTGAAAGTCCCAACCCTCTAACCACATGGTTAGTCTTTCTGGTGACCAGCCCCCAACCCAAAGCTATTTAGGGACCCTCAGCCACTTGTCACCTTATTAGCATATAAAAAGTAATTCATCACTTTTCACTTTGGAGATTCCAAGGGTCTTAGAAGCTCTTCTGTCAGGAGCTAGGGACTAAGACCAAATATTACAATGAAAGATGCTCCTCTTACCCCATCACCCAGGAGAGAAAAGGTTTTAGGAGCACTGTGCCAAGAACCGGAGATAAAAACCAAATGTATAAATTTCTTATTATATTACACTAGGACATCCAATTTAAAATGTCAAATTAACCACATGTGTTTATCCTGCTCCTGGGGACGCCCTTAAATTGATAATACAGGAATCAAAAGAGTTTAAACCTACGAAGTCAAAGACAAGAGACAACAAGGAAGCAGAAGTTTCAAGAAGCCTTTGGGAAATGGAAATCAAATGAAGTGGTGGTGGCCATGTGGGGAAAAAACAACCTAAATGCCTTAGTACTTGGAGGGGGCATCGAAGAGAAACTGTCCGGTTGGCCGGCAGCACCTGGAAAGGCCCCAGACATGGAGGACAAACACCCCATAGATCCTGACTGTGCAGTCCCTCGCAGCCCAATTTCTTTACATTGAAGGCTACCAGTCAACAAACAATTCAGGCCCACAGTAGTTCCAAGGGCCACATTTGTGCCTCAAGCTTAAACATCACATTGAGGAAGGCCTCCAGCATGGAAGCCAACAAACAGGAGAGAGGAACTTAGAGGAAACAGGGACTGTGCAGAGAGGAGGAAAAACTTAAAACACATGACTACAGCTAATGTCCTGAAATACAGTTCTGTAAAAAGGATGCTGGGGCCAAGAAGAGAAAGTGTAGAAAAGAGGATGCTATGGAAAAGGAAACATCGGAGAATAAGAAAGATGTTTGGATATTAAATGCATGATGACAGAACATTCACTAGAAAACTTAACAGATAATGTCAAGGAAATATTCCAGAAAGAAGATCACATAGACAAAATGGTAGAAGAGTAGAGAAAGGTGAAGATTAGAGAATCCATCCAGGTTGTCCATTATTCAATTAATATGAATTCCAGGAAGGCAGAATAAAGATGAAGGGAGGAAATAATAAAATAAATACAATATTTTTTAAATTCCCAGAAATGAAGAACGCAAATCTTCAGATAGAAATGCCCACCGAATAGCTAACCAATCAGTAAAAAAAAAGAACCATTTCTTCAAGAAATTTAAAAGTAACTAAAAATAAATAAAAATCCTAAATATTTCTAGAGAGAAAACAAAAGTCATATACAAAAGATTTGGAATCAGAAATTAATGTTTTTATCAACAACACAGAAAGAGAGGAGAAATGCCTTGAAAATTTGGAAGGAAAATTATTTTCAACCTAGCATTCTCTACCCAAATTATTAATTAATTTGATAATTAATCAAATTAATAAAAGCTTTTTCACTCCTGCAAAGATTAAAACATTTACCTCCTATGTATGCCTTCTTAGGAAGTTACTAAAGAATTTGCTTCTGTAAAACGAGGAAGTAAAGCAAGGCAAAAGACTTGGGATCTAGAAAAAAGAAGTCTAGCCAGGAAAGTTGGGGAGAGGATACCCCAAACACAGCCAGGTTTCAGACCTAGACTGGAGCAAGAAGAAGGATTATGGGAGAGAGATCTCCAGAAGTAAAACAAAGAACTGTTGATAGATGTCTAGCCACATATAGAAAACTAATCAAATGGAAAAACAAAATAATTATTAGCCTCAGGAAAAACAAAATGTACAAGAAGAAACATAATCATTTTACATGACTAGACTCAGCAGTGAATGCTATTTCATAGTCAAAATAAATCATTATAAATACAAACCATGGATTTGAAATTAAATCAAGGGGAAGATATTTAATATATGGGGGGGGAGAAGTATACGTGGGGAGATCTAAAAACATCTACATCTTGATCTTCCATAATAGAGAGTTTTGGGAGTTTTGGATAATGTCTCAAATTAATAAACAGAAATAGCTGTATAGGAACATAATTTTAAAATATAGAGATACAAATGGGACTAAACAGCTAAAAAGAATTTAAAATTATTGCCTCCGGAGAGCAAGTAAAAGTTAGGGAAGGGAACAGCTATTTCTCATTATAAATACTTTGGTACTAGTACAGTAAAAATTTTTTTAAATGTACTTATACAAACTCAATTTTTTTTAATGGTTTAAGGGGAACTTTTAAGGCGTAACAGCTCTGTTTTGAGGAAAATATTATATAAATTTTCAGCAATTCTTTCATCTTGTCTCTTTTCCCTGTGAATGTCAAGTAAAATTATATTTAATTGAATAACTGTATAAAAGTATATATATATAAATATGCATGCATATGGCTACTAAATACTGGCCTCTCCTCCCCTTCTGGAGGTTAATTTAGGTGATAAAGGGGCTTGTTTCCCATGCATTCTCCCATCTGTCAACTGGCTGCTCCATTGAACCCACAGTCTTCCCAGCCACTCCCAGCAACCCTGAGGGCCCCGCTCCTTCACTGCTGGTCACTATCCAGAAGCCATGGACAGTCCTTTCAGCAGAGTGCTGTTGCTGTCACACATTTCTTTAGTTGGCATGCCACTACCACACAAAATACCTTGGTGGGTCAAGGGTAAAAAATGTGGGATGATCCACTTCACACCCATTAGGATGGCTGTTATTAACAGAAAAGTAGCCCGGGTTGATGAGGATGGGAAGCACTGGGAACCCTCGGGCATGGCTGGTGGAAATGTAAAGTGTGTGGAGCTGCTGTGGACAACAGTTTGGTGATTCCTTGGAAAAGTAACAATAGCATTACCTTGTGATCCAGAAATTTCACTTCTGGATATAGACCCAAAAGAATAAAAAGCAAGGACTCAAATTGATATTTGTACTCCCATGTTCATAGAAGCATTATTTACAGCAGCCAACAGATGGAAACAACCAAGTATCTGTCCATCAACAGATGAATAGATCAACAAAATCTGATATATATATATATATATATATATATATATACACACACACACACAACAGAATATTATTCAGCCTTAAAAATCAATGAAATTCTCCAGCTGGCCAAGAGTTGGCTTGGGACGCTAGCTCTGAGCAGCAGGGCCTTGGTTCGGATCCCACATGAGAACCAGTGATGCTGCGCCCTCTACAGCTAGGATGGTGAGCAACAGCTCAACCTGAAGCTGGGCTGCTGTGAGTCGCCGGCGTCAGTGTAGGCTGCAGCCCCTGCTGCCGTAAGCTACTGTGTGTGGCCGGCAGCCAGCGTGAGCTGCCGTGAGCTGCCGTGAGCAGCTGTCCAATGGCCAGCGAGCGACTGCCTCACCCGGGAAGAGCACAATGATAATACCAACATGGGCCAGTGAAGCGACGTCCTCCACAACTAGACAGAAGAACAAAAGGACAACAACTTGTCTATTCCTCTCCCCCAATTCCCCAATAAAATCTTAAAGAAAAAAAAATCAATGAAATTTTGATGAATGCTACAACATGTATGTGAAATAAGCCAGACCCAAAGTAATAAGTATTGTATGATGTCACTTATATGAACTACCTAGAATAGGCAAATTCATAAAATTAGAAAGTAGAATAGAGGTTATCAGGCTGGAGGAGGGGTAATGGGTAATTATTTAATGGAGAGAGAGTTTCTGTTGGGATGTTGAATAAGTTCCAGAGATGGATAGTGGTGATAGCTGTACAACATTATCAATGTACTTAATGACATTGAATTGTTTACTTAAACTTGGTTAAAATGGTAAATTTTATGTTATGTATATTTTACTACAACTTAAAAAAAGTAAAGTAAGATGAGAAGAAAAAGTAAACTGTCCTCTGTCTGATTATTATTTTTCCTATAGTCCCAGGGGAAAACGCTAAGGAAATCAAATTTTTCTTGGAGGGGGGCCCCATTATAGGTGTTCTCTCACTTCTTATCTTGTTCCATTGCTCTCAAGAGTCCTCTTTGCCAGAATACCCCTTTCTTCAATCCCCAACAGTGCAAATTGCTGCCCACTTTTGAGAAACTTCATTCCCTATTTACACACATTAATGCCACTCTAAAACCTATTTCCCACCCTGCAGTAGTTGGCTATGCTGCATAACAATCACAGAAATCTCAGTGGCACACAGCAATAAAAGTTTCTCTCTTAGTATTTTCAAGTGAGCTCGGGTTTGATTGATCAACCATGATATTGACAGTGATACAGCCAGGTACAAAACATTTCTATTACCCCAGGATCCTTGATGGTGCCCTGTTATAGCCATACTTCCTTCTCTCCCATTCCCACCCCTTCCTTAACTCCTGACAACCACTAATATGTTCTCCATTTCTACAATTTTGTCATTTCAAGACTGTTATATAAATGGAATCATATAGTATGTAACTTTTTGGGATTGGCTTTTTCATTCAGCATACTTTGCTGGAGATTCATCTAGGTTGGTGCATGTATTAATAATTTGTTCAGCATCTTGGATCTGTGTTTATGTCTCATCAAATTTGGGAAGTTTTCTCTTCTCCTTTTGAAACTAATATAAGTTTTTGATGAATTTCCTTGTTTGGAACATTAGTGTAGGGTTGACAAGAGAGTATAAAACCTGGTCCTTGACCTGTTAGAAGGTTGGTTTCTGAAATTGGGATCCCTGGGTGTACAACCTTGGTCATGTCTGCTAACCTCCATGGGCCTTGTTTTCCTTTTCTGTTTCTCTTTATAGGGTTATTTCGAGAATTAGATTTAAGTCAATATATGTGAAAAGAATATTAAAATTCCATACTCTGTGAAGTAGCAGTTCAATTTATCAATCTACTCAGGTGTTCATTCATTCATTCATTCATTCATTCATTCACATATTTATCAAGCATCAGGCACAAATGAAAGAATGGCACCATGCTTTGAAATCTACTCTGGGAAGAGCTGGGAAGTCAGGAATGTATGCCAGTCCTTCCTCAGCTCTCCTGTTCAACTCCTCCCTGCAGTCGCTGTTGGTCTGGGTTGGACACATGCTCTCTTCTAAGGGACAGGGTGATGGTTATGTACAGGTTTCAGAGACCTTGTCTAGGGGCTGGCTGAGTGGCTCAGTTGGTTAAGAGTTTGAGCTCTGAGTAACAGCAGTTCGATTCCTGGCCCGAGCTGAGCAGCTGCTGAGCTGCCAACAGGTGGCAGGATGGCTCGGCTTAAAAAAAAAGTGATCTCAGAGACCTTGTCTGAACCAGACTAAACTTTCAAAACATGTGAACTAAACACAAGTTGGAGTGGAGCACATGAAGTCCTACAGACTAATAGTAAGGTGCCCAGAAGGCAAATAACCTGTTAGATTTGGGAGCCTTGATAAACTTAAGGGCAAGATTTGCAATGGTCAAGCTACAGGTTGTTGTTCTGAACCCTGTCCCAGGGGTGGCTGCCTGCACTCCACTGTGGACTAGGAGCTTCTTACAGGCAGGGGATTTGCCTCCCTGACTGTCCATGAATCCCCATTGTCTAGTCCCATTCTTGCTCACAGGAAGTCCTTATGTGGCAGAAGCAACTCAGTGGCAATGATGAGCATTCTTGGTTTGGGATTTGCAGATTGGAGCTCACCCTCGACTGTGTGATGTGCTGCGGATGCTGCGAGAGGATCAGGACCAGTGCCTGCTGGAACTCACCAAAGAGAGGACAGGAGACCTAGGCAGAGAGCAGCCAGCCCCAGGTACGTAGCCCACCTTAGTCCACTCCTGACATGGATCTGGTCCAGTCCCACCAGGTAAGGGAAAGCTTGTCCTCTGGGCCTGGATGAGGCTGTAGGGAGACGGGAGCTGCTGTATTCATTCAGATAATCAGCTGGAGGGAAGGGTCTAGAGTGATCCTGGTGATCAGTCTACACATACCCCAAAAAGCCAGATCATCACGACTCTTCCTTTCTCTGGGCTTGTGAACACAGCCAGTGTTTTTGTACCATTAACTTCTGCATGAGGACTTCACTAAGGTTAGAGTTTGGTGAGAATTACTTATCAAAGCGGTTTACTTCTCATCCATTCTCTCACCTCCGCTGCTAGTTTGTTGTGTGAGGTAGTCAGAAAGGCCTTGTGGGTTCAGAAAAAACTGGGGCCTTCTGTTGACTGACACTCACTGGTTGTGCAACCATGGACAAATTATTTAACCTTCTGAACCTCAGTTTCCTGATCTATAAAATGGACATGATGTCCACTTCAAAATTATAATGAAAGTGAGGTAAAGTATGTTAAACACAGGTGTTTCTTAAATGTTATTAGTTTAAATACTAACTTTATTACTAACCAGACTTTAAATATTATTAATTTGATATTGGAACATTAATTTCATTTCTAATCCCTTTCTTAACTTATCCTCTTTGCTCATCTAAGGGCAAGGGAGGGTTGCATTAAGAAAAGGGTCCATTAGGGCCCGCCGAGTGGCGCGTTGGTTAAGAGCTGGCTTGGGACGCCAGAGTGCACCAGTTCAGATCCCACATATGAGGGCCAGTGACACTGCCCTCTACAGCTAAGATGCTGAACAACAGCTCAACCTGGAGCTGGGCTGCCGTGAGTCGCCAGCGATCGTGTAGGCTGCAGCCTCTGCTGCAGTGAGTTGCCAAGGGCTACCGTGTGTAGCCAGCAGCCAGCGTGAGCAGACAGCAGCCACCATGAGCGGCTGTCCAGAAGCTGGCGACTGATCTGCCTTGCCTGGGAAGAGCGCTATGGTGGTGCCAACTTGGGCCAGTGAAGCAACATCCTCCACAACTAGACTGAAGAACAAAAGGACAGCAACTTGTCTGTTCCCCTTCCCCCCAATTCCCCAGCACTGTTCCCATCCCCCAATTATCCACTAAAAATCTTAAAAAAAAAAAAAGAAAAGGGTCCATTATAGGTATTCAAATAAAGACTTGTACACAATACACTAGTTTCAATAACCAAAAGGTGGAAACAACCCAAGTGTCTGTCAACTGATGAATGGATAAACAAACGTATGTACATACAATGGAATATTATTCAGTCTTAGAAAGGAATGAAGTACTGATGCGTGCTACAACATGGATGAGTCTTAAAACATGTTAAATGAAAGAAGCCAGTTACAAAATGCATTTATATTATTCCATTTATATGAAATGTCCACATTAGGTAAATCTATAGAGACAGAAATTAGATTAGTAATTGTCAGGGGCTGAGGGGAGGAGGAATGGGGAGTAGCTGCTTGGGGGTTTCCTTTTGTGTGGGTGAAAATGTCTTAGCACTAGATTGAGATGGTGGCTGCACAATACTGTGAATGTACTAAATGTACTAAATGTACACCTGAATTGTACACTTTAAAATGGCTAATGGTTAATTTGATGTTACGTGAATTTTTTAAAGTAGGTTTAATTGTTTTAGAGCAATTCACTGCAAAATTGCTCCCTGCTCCCCCCTACCAAACACACAGCCGCCCCTACCATCAACATCCTATATCAGAGCGGTACATTTGTTACAATCGATGAACCTGCATTGATACATCATTATTCCCCAAAGTCCATAGTTTACATTAGGGTCACTCTTGGTGGTGTATATTTTGTGAGTTTTGACAAATGTATAATGACATGTATCCACCATTATAATATCACACAGAATAATTTCTCTACTCTAAAAATTCTTTGTGTTCTACTTATTTATCCCTCCCTCTTCTTTAACCCCTGGAAACCACTAATCTTTTTACTGTCTCCATAGTTTTGCCTTTTCCAGAATGTCATATAATTGGAACTGTACAATATGTATCCTTTTTAGATTGGTTTCTTCCACTTAGTGATATATATTAAAGGTTTCCTCCATGTCTTTTCTTGGCTTGGTAGTTCATTTCTTCTTAGAACTGAATAATACTCCATTGTTTGGATGTACCACAGTTTATCTATTCATCTACTGAAGGACATCTTGGTTGCTCCCAAGTTTTGACAGTTATAAATAAAGATGCTCTGTGTGGACATAAGTTTTCACCTCATTTGGATAAATACTAAACAGTATGATTGCTGGATCATATGGTAAGGTATGTTCAGTTTTATAAGAAACTGCCAGGCTGTCTTCCAAAGTAGCTGTACTATTTTGCATTTCCACCAGCAATGAATGAGAGTTCCTGTTGCTCCACATCCTTGCCCGCGTTCTGTGTTGTCAGTGCTTTGTTTTGTTTTAATTGTGGGAAAATACATATAAAATTTACTAACTTAATCATTTTTAAGTT
>NW_017732183.1:615925-619380 GCF_001890085.2 Hipposideros armiger | reverse complement strand
TCTGCCTCTAGCTCCCTGGGGAAATGTGGGCGAGACCCAGACCGCACCCCTCTCTTCTGGACCTCGCTCTCCCCGTGTGACAAAAGGGTTGTGCTGGATTTGCAATATTTGAGACTGTGTTTGGCTGGCCAAGGCAGTGGGTGAAAGGGTGGCCAGGCTGGCCCCACCTCACCACACATGGCTCAGGCCACTTGAATCTGTTCTGTGTGTTGGTCTTCTGCAATTTTCGTTGAAGGAAAGGGTCTGTTGCTTTGAAAACCTGGTTGCAAAGCCCCAAAGCAGAGGATGTCCAAGGTCCTGACCTGCTGGGGAAGCCTTCAGGCCTGCTCTGCTGAGAGGTTGATAAGCAGAGCCGAAGATCCACCACGGAGTTTAGAACAGATGTGGTAGAGGAGGAGGGAAATTCTCCCAAAGACTGGAAAAAGAGGAGAAATGATGAAGGGGCAGAGCCACCGGGGATGCGTACAGCCTATGGTGTCCACATCAGAACCAGGTGGGCGGCAGGGCTGAGGTTGAGGCCACCCGAATACGGGCCTAGCCCTGTAACCTAGGCCCTGGGGGCCACCAGCTCCCCGAGGAGCATGACTCCTGAAGTCCCTGGGCAACCGAGGCCCATGGCCCACAGGACCTCCATCCCCAACAGTGATCTGTCCTGACACCCAAGGCAGGGAGAGGCTGGCAGGACTCTCCAATGGGGNCTTCCACCTTTTAGCTATTGTGAATAATGCTGCTATGAATATGACTGTGGAAATATCCCTGCTTTTGGGGGGGGGGAATTTGGGGATGGGAACAGCGCTGGGGAATTGGGGGAAGGGGAACAGACAAGTTGCTGTCCTTTTTGTTCTTCAGTCTAGTTGTGGAGGACATTGGCCCAAGTTGGCACCATCATTGCGCTCTTTCTGGGCGAGGCAGATCAGTCGCCTGGCTTCTGGACAGCCGCTCATGGTGGCTGCTGGCCGCTCACGCTGGCTGCTGGCTACACATTGTAGCCCATGGCAACCCACTGCAGCAGTGGCTGCAGCCTACATGGTCACCGGTGACTCATGGGCAGCCCAGCTCCAGGTTGAGCTGTTGTTCAGCATCTTAGCTGTAGAGGGCAATGTCACTGGCCCTCATATATGGGATCTGAACCGGGGCCCTCTGGCATTCCAAGTCAGCTCTTAACCACCGCACCACTAGGCCGGCCCAAAATATCCCTGCTTTCAATTCTTTTGGGTGTATACCCAGAAGTAGAATTGCTGGATCATACTGTAGTTCTTTTGTTAATTTTTTGAGGAACCTCCATACTGTTTTTCATAGTGTCTACACCATTTTACATTCTCACCAGCAGTGCACAAAGGTTCTAATTTCGCCAGATCTTGTTAGTTTCTCTTTGTTTGCTTTTTGATGGTAGCCATCCTAGTGGTAGTGAGGTGGTTTCTCATTGTGGTTTTGATCTGCATTTCCCTAATGATTAATGATGTTGAGCATTTGTTTCATATGCTCTTGGCCATTTGTATATCTTCTTTGAAGACATATCTATACAAGTTTTTACCCATTTTAAAATAAGGTTTGGTTTTTTGCTTTTTAGTTGTAGGAGTACTCTATATATTCTGAATATTAACCTCTTATCAGATATATGATTTATAAATAATTTCTTATATTGTGTAGATTGCTTTTTCACTCTGTTGATTGTGTCCTTTGGTGCACAGAAGTTTTTAAGTTTGATATAATTCAACAATATCTGTTTCTACACTTGTCTGTTCTTTTTGGTGGTGTCAAGAAATCATTGCCAAATCCAATCTCATGTAGATTTACCCCGATGTTTTCTTCTAAGCATTTTGTAGTTTTAGCTCTTACATTTAGTTTCTTTGTCCATTTTGAGTTAATTTTTGTATGTGGTGTAAGGTAAGGTTCCGACTTCATTCTTTTGCATGTTGATATCCGGTTTTCCCAACCCCATCTGTTGAAAGACTATCCTTTTCCACTGAATAGTCTTGACACACCAAAATTCATTTGACCATATATGCAAGGGTTTATTTCTGAGCTTTGTATTCTATCCCATTGGTCTATATGTCTGTCTTTATGCCAGTACCATGATTACAGTAGCTTTCTTGTAAGTTTTGAAATCAAGAAATGTGAGATCCCCAACTTTTCTTTTTTTTGTTAAGATTGTTTTGGCTATTCCTATGACGCTTGAGATTCTATTAGAAATTTTAGGATGGATTTTTCTATTTCTGCAAATAATGTTAAGTAACACTAAATAAATAAATATTAAATAAAATACTTATGTCTTTGGGAATTTGAGAGAGATTACTAAATTTGTAGATCGCTTTGGGTAGTATTGACATCTCAGCAATATTAAATCATCAAATCTATGAGCTTAGGATGTCTTTCCATTTATTTGTGTCTTCTTTAATTTCTTTAAGCAACATTTTGTAATTTTCAGTGTGCAAGTCTTTCACCTCATTAGTTAGTTTATTTCTAAGTATTTTATTCTTTTTGATGCTATTGCAAATGGATTTGTTTCCTAATTTCCTTTTTAGGTTGTTCTTCATTAGTGTATAGGAATGCAGCTGATTTTTGTGTTGATTTTGTATCCATCCTGCAACTTTGCTGAATCCATTTGTTAATTCTAACAGTTATTTTTTGTGTAATCTTTAGAGTTTGCTTCCTATAAGATCATGCATGTCATCTGTGAACAGAGATGATTTTATCTCTTTCCTTTCAATTTGAATGCTTTTTATTTCTTTTTCTTGCCTAATTACTATTGCTAGGAATTTCAGTACTATGCTGAATAAAAGTAGCAAAAGTCGGCCTGCTTGACTTGTTCCTGATCTTATAGGAAAAGCTTTCAGTCTTTTACCATTTAGTATGATGTTCACTGTGCGCTTTTCATATGTGGTCTTTATTATTTTGAGATAGTTTTCTTCCATTCCTAGTTTAAGTGTTTCTTATCGTAAAAAGGTGTTGAATCTTGTCAAATGCTATTTCTGCATCAATTGAGATGATCATGTGTTTTTTGTCTTTCATTTTATTAATATGGTGTATTATATAGATTGCTTTTCATATGTTGAATCATCCTTGCATTTGCAGGAATAGATCCCACTTGGTCATGGTATATAATCCTTTTAATGTGCTATTCAATTGAATTTGTTAGTATTTTTTTGAGGATTTTTGCATTAATGTTTATCAGAGATATTGGTCTGTAGTTTCTTTTCTTGTAGAGTATTTGTGTGGCTTTGGTATTAAAGTAATGTTGGTCCTATAGTATGATTTTGAAAGTATTTCCTCCTTTTCAGTTTTCTGGAAGAGTTTGAGGAGGATTGGTCTTTCTTCTTTAAATGTTGGGAGGTTTGGGGCACCCCAGGTGGGACCCCCTCTTGTTTTGAGAGCTGTTACTTTCTGCTCTAATAAAACTATCCTCTGATGTAAACTTAAAAAAAAAATGTTGGGAGATTTTAATTTTTTTTTAA
>NW_017732183.1:607003-611920 GCF_001890085.2 Hipposideros armiger | reverse complement strand
CAACCGAGGCCCATGGCCCACAGGACCTCCATCCCCAACAGTGATCTGTCCTGACACCCAAGGCAGGGAGAGGCTGGCAGGACTCTCCAATGGGGGCACAGGGTTAATGGTTAAGCTGCCCAGTCCTCCCCGGGAGGAGGTTAATGTTTGAACGCCAGACGAATCACAGGAAATGCCACTCACGGAGCTGTCACCGAGCCCGGCACACTTATCACAAATAAAAAATTAACTCTTCAGCTATTCCGGGTTACGTGGCCAAGGCCTTCCCAGCATTTTGTGAGACTGTTTCAGGGTCACCCTAATAGCTGCATGGCCTGCTCTACCAGGCTATTTATTGCTCTGTTTACAGAAGCTGATACCCCCTCAGAGTTGGCTGGTGCGAGGGCTTTGGCTCTCCCCAGGGAAGAATGTTCCAGAAAGATGGTGTGGTGGCAGGCAAGGTGTGGGCTTGGCAGTCAGACAGACCTGGGCATGTGCGCTACTGTCACATAGGGGCTGTGTGACCTTGAGCAAGACACTGCTCCTCTCTGGGCCTTAGTGTCCTTGCCTTCAAAACGGGGACATGCTATCCCCTTTTCCTTCTTATCTCTGCCAGCTGGTTGCCCACTCCCAATGAACATGGTCAGGAAGGAATGGGCTGGCTACTTTTTGGGGGAGGGGTAAGGATTTTTCTTTATGGTAAAATGCACATAATTTTAGAGTAAGCAATTCAGTGGCATTCAGTTAATAGTTAATAGTGTTAGAGTGAACATTCACAATGCTGTGCAACCAGCACCTCTATCTAGTTCCAAAACATTTTCATTACCCCCAAATAAAGCCCCCTACCCATGAAGCAATTGGTCCTTATGCTCCCCTCTCCCCTGCCGTTGGCCACCACTAACCTACTTCCTGTCTCCATGGATTTTTCTGTCGCTAGACATTTCACAGAAATGGAATCATACAGTATGTGACCTTTGGTGTCTGCCTTCTTCCACTGGGCATAATGTTTTCNTTTTTTTTATTATAGATTCAATCTCTTTGCTAGTTAGAAGTCTGCTCATATTTTCTATTTGTTCATGCTTTCATCTTGGTTGACTGTGTGTTTCTAGGAATTTATCCATTTTATCTAGGTTATCCAGTTTGTTGATGTACAGGCCATACTCTTTTCTTGAAGTCATGGCCTTTGTTCTTGAAATTCTTGAGCTGTTGGTTGTCCAGTTTCTCGTTGTCCACCATACCAGGCTGGTGACCCCTTCCCCCACCCCAACCACTGCTCTGCGCTCACACTCCCAGGAACTCTGCCACTGCCTGACCTGCTATGCCTGCTGTGCCACTGCTTCCTTCTCTCGCCTGTCTTCTCCTCCCTTGCCTGCCCCACTTCAGCAGCTCAGGGAAGACTACTGCCTGCCCAGTAGAGACAATGGCAATGGCATGTGTTGTGGGCTGAAAGGGGAAAACAGCCTCCATCTCTATTATGTGAATTTTAACTCCATTTTTAAAAAGAAAAAAGACCAAAAACAAAAAACAAACAAAGAAAAGAAAGAAAAAAAGAGGAAGAGGAGGGGAGAGGAGGGGACCTTCCTTTAAATTAGCTAGACTGTGTGATCTTGAGCAAGTACATAATGTCTCTGGGCCCCAGTTTCCACATCTATTTTATGGGGTTGGTATGAATTTAAAAGCATTCATTTACAAAATATTTAGCATTTACTGTAATGAGGTGAGAATGGTGAAAATAAAAGATACAATGGTGTGAAAAAAGGTACATAGACCCCTCTCTTATCACTTAGGAATGTATTTTGCTGCAAACAGCACAAACTTAGTACACTAGCTTCATCAAATAAGAGTCAGTTCCTTGCACATTATAAAGCCCAGAATTGGTGCAAAGTTCCAGATGTCATCAGATCCCAGATTCCTTCTGTCTTTCTGCTTGATGTGTGGCATTTGCCTCATGCTCGTAAGATAGTTGCTACACCTCTGGAGAGGGGATGAGAGCACCTGTGTTTCTGGCAGGAAGAAGAAGAAAGTCACAAGAAGAGAGGGTGAGATATACTGGAAAGCCAAGCTTTCCTAAAACTGTACAGGTGACTTTTGCTTATACTTCATCAGCCTGAACTGGACTGCGTGGCCACCCCCTGACTGCAACTGAGGTCGAAGACTGAGATTTTTAGCTGTGCGTGTGGCCGCCATGAACAGGTCACCTTCTGTTAGTGAGAAAGGACAATGGGCAATGGAGAGTCTGTGCCACAGCCATTGTGACTCTGTCTGGTGAGGGAGCTGTTAATCAAATGATCACAAATTAGCATAAACTAGCAAGGAGATAAGAAGAGTGCTGCATGCGGCTCTGTGTAAGTATGTAATGAGGGATCTTGCCCTGGTCTGTGGTTCCAGGAAAGCTTTCCTGAGGAAGTGATGTTTGGCTGCTACCTAAGGATGCCCAGTAGTTGTTAGGCAAAGAGAAGAAGAAAGAGCGTGCAGGCAGAGAGAACGGGGGAGCACACCTGTGTTGGGAGGGAGCATGGCGCATTTGAGGAAGGCCACCATGGCTGGCACACAGCCTGGGATGGAGCGAGCCGGCTGCAACATGAGCTCTAGAGGCCGCAGGGCCACAGCACTCAGGACCTCGTGGACCACGTGGAGGCTTTTCCTCCTGATCCTAAGAGCAATGGAAAGCCCTGGAGAGTCTTGAAGGGGTATAATGTGATCGTCCGCATTATGGAAAGATCACCTTTGCTGCAGCATGGAAGTTGCTTTGGAGAAGGACAGGAGTAAGTTCAGAGAGAGACCCTTTGTGAGGTCAGTGGTCAGCAAGGAGATAACGGTCATTGGGACTAGATAGGGTGTCTTCATTTGGGTTCCCCAGGAGCAGGCCCTGGGATAAGGATTCAGATGCAAGTAGCTTATTTGGCAGGTAATTGCAGGAAAGACCCGTGGGGGTATGGAGAGGAGGCCAGTAAACCTTGCCTTCCCTCTGGCTGTGGGCAGTGGGAGCTTAGCCCCCTGGAGGACTTCAGGAGCCAGCCTGGGACACATGCCTGGGGGTGACAGAGGAGCTGGTGTATTTGCCCCCCCAGCTCCCCATCAGTCAGAGCCTGGGGTTGCTCTGGGGTGGGAGCATTCAGCCCCTTGCACTTCCAGGCTGCTGCGCTTGGGGGCAAAGTGGGCTTCTATGGCTAGAGAAAGCCCCCAGACATAGGGATTTGGGGGCCAACATTTGAAAGTGAGGTTGGTGTGTGCAGAAAAGGTAAAGACCAAGGAGTTGGTCAGGGGTCTGCTCCTGGAGGAGGAGGTGGAGAGGAGTGGACACAGGTGAGGGCTACTTAGAGGTAACCCTGACAGGGCATGGTGATGGATTGGCTCAGGAGTGAGGTAGAAGAGAGCGTGTCCAGGAGGACCCCCAAGTATTCGACCTGAACAACTACAGGGAGGGGTGAAGGGAGACCAAGTATTGGGGGGAGAAGACCATAAGTTGGGTTTTAGGTGCGTAGAGTGGAGCCATTAGAGGAGGTCAGGGCTGGGGACGCTTCTGTATAGGTGGCAATTAGGCTGCAGTTACATGAGGTGAGGGTGTGGGGGCGGGGAGAGGAGGTGCCCAGGAACAGGGGTGGGTTTTCAAGACATTCATCATCAGGCGCAGCCAGAGGCAGGAGGAAAATCATGGTGCTGTGGTGGCAGAGGCCTAGCAGTGTGGGTGCTGCAGTTCACCCATCTGCTGCCTGAGGGACAGGGGCGGGATGACATTTTCCCTATAGTTCGAGCCTTTACTTCCTCTACTGGCTATGAAAGCTGCCTGGGGGGAGCCAGACTGTGGTCTTAGGGGGCTCACTGGGGGCAATTGAGCAGAGCCTCTTGATTTCCTGGGCCCTCCTGCTACCCCAGAAACTGGAACAGCAGAGAGTGAAGACCCACAAAGCCAGCCTTGGGCACAGCAGAGTTGGCAGCTGCCCTCTGTCTGCATGTCCCTACAGTGAATGCCTAAAATTCCAATGACAGGGCATGGGCCTTTCATTCAGCCCTGAGACCTCAGGCCTAGAATGCCACGCCTCTGGGAGAGATGATGGTGAACTTCAGTTCACACTGAGAAAGAAGTAATGGACAGTTACGTCAAAAATTAGCATCTGATGTATTTAAAATGTCCCATTTCTCTCCTGTAGTTCCAGGATGAGATCCAGCTCCTGACTTGACCCTTGTCCATACCTCCAGCCAGCCCAAACGTTTCCACTTGGCTCAACCAAATTGCTTACAATTTCCTGCTCTATTAGTTTTTTTCATGCCTCTGGACCTTTGCACTTGCTACGCCATTCTCTCTTCTTCACTCTACCAATCACTCTCCCTTTCAGACAACGCCACTAATTATGTCTGGAATACCCATAGCTATGCTGGTTCAGCTGGCCACCTGACTCCTGTGGTACCCTCTGTTTCTCTCCCTCCTGGCACCTCTGCACTGCACTGTAGAGATGTGTTCGCTGAACTTTTTCTGCCTCAGCCTGAGGCAGGAACTGTGTCACTCTCCTCACCTTTCCAGTGTGTGGCACAGGGCCTGTAAGGCCAAATACTTGATGTGTGTTTGTTGACTGACCTACTGAGTAAACGAGTGAGTGCAAATGCTTGACTGGAGGAGGATGAGAGGACCAAAAAAAAGAGAGCTGGCCCCCAGGAGAGAGTAGGCGATGAGCCTTTGAGGGAGCGAGGCCCCCACAGAGGATGTGGGTGGCCCCTAGCTTGCCCGGCTTATCACATACTGGCTGACGTGAGCAGTGTAGCCCATGTCACCCATGATGCTCTCCAGAGCCTGACCTGGGAGCAGAAAGGGGAGCCCCTTCTTCTCCTATGTCTTCCCTTAAAAAGCATTGAGTGGCTCTGTCTACCCTACTCAGACCCCAAGTGACCCCATTGGCTGGGGCCTCCTGTCTGACCTTCTGGGTGCCCCAATGTTTCTGC
>NW_017732183.1:594593-601268 GCF_001890085.2 Hipposideros armiger | reverse complement strand
TTAGGTCCAAAGCTTCCCCTGTCTCCACCACATGGCCTGCCTCAAGCCGGTATTCCTTGCTGTCCACTCGGCGTACCCTCTACTCTCCCAGATGGCATTTGTGGTCCAATGTTGTCTTTTCTTGTGTCCCCACTTAAACTTCCCCAGCCTTCCTTCCCATCCCCTCCAGCCAGTCAGAGATGGCGGAAGAGTGGGAGGCAGGCCCCTCACTTGTCCTGGGCCCTGCTCGCCCGTGCAGCACCTAATTTATGCATATTGCAGCCCTGGCTGTCCAGAGGCAGTCAGCCTTCCCTAATGGTTCAGTAGCAGTGGTCCTGTTTACAAAGCTCCCCCATCCCTGATCTCATTGGATTGCCCTCACCCCCAACTCAGGCTGCGAGCTTGGCTGCTCAGGACCTAACACTTAACAGGATCACATAGCGACCTGAGTCCTATGTGACTCAGGAAGGAGCTTTGTTCCTTCCCTTCCAGAGCTCCTGGGCAGAGGCCAGGCCAGGCTAGGATGTCCTCCTTTCCTCTCCCAACTCAGAGCAGGAGCCTGACAGGGAGTGGGATCTGAGGCCCTCCACTCACACCCTGGAGCAAAGGATGTCCCTGCACGCAGCCAGGAGGCCACAGGGACCACCCTGTTCCCCCGCCATAGGCCCTCCAGCCCAGCTGTGGCCATGCACCACCTATACTGGGATTTCCTTAATAATTTTTCCTTTAAAACAGTTGACTTTCATCATGCTGTACATTATATCTTAGACTTATTCATCCTACTTAACTGCAACTTTGTCCTCTTTGTCCCACACCTCCCCATGTCCCTCCCTCTCCCCAGCCTCTAGTCCCCACCATTCTCTGCTTCTATGAGTTTGATGTGTTTTGGATTCCACATATGAGTGAGATCGTGCAGGATCTGTCTTGCTGTGCCTGGCTGATTTCATTTAGCATAATGTCCTCCAGGTTCATTCAAGTTGGCACAAATGGCAGGATTTCCTTCTTTTTTAAGGCTGAATAATATTTTATTGTAATTTTCTTTGTCTGTTCATCCTTCAGAGGACATTTAGGTTGTTCCCATATCATGGCGATTGTAAATCATGCTACAATGAACACGGGGGTGCAGCTATCCCTTCAATACTTATTTCGTTTCCTTTGGATAAGTGCCCAGAATTGGACTTGTTGGATCATATGAAATTGTACTTTTAATTTTTTGAGGAACCTCGATACTGTTTTCCATAATGGCCGCACCAACTTATTTTCTCACCAACAGTGCACAAGGGTTCCCTTTTCTCCAACTGACTTTTTTTTTAACTTAGCATCAGCCTAAACAGTAGTAGCTATACTATCACAAATGTGATATGCTAGTTTATAACTTTAATATACATAAAATTCTCTTTTAAAATGAAAAGTGTTCCACCACATACCAGCTAAACGTACACTCTGCCTGGATATGCTCCTTGAACACTGGGCACCCTGGGTCTGTCCCAAGGCCCCCCCATGCCCAGACAGTGAAGCCGAGGCTGGCCGAGAGTGTGGCCATGTCATGGTGCTCGGAACATGAGCAATGCCATGTGGAGTTAGCATCCAAGTCTGCTGCCACCAAGGGTCAGCCTGGCAAGTGGAATCCCAGTTCCACCAGTATTATCACTGTCACCCTGCACATGCCACTTTGCCTCTTGGAGCCTGGGTTCCGCATCTCTGCTGAGGGGGTCGGACTCTGCCCGACCCCTACAGGCTCCACATGTCTGATGCGTGTCCAGACAGGCCTGGATGGCCCCTTCCCCAGTTTTTTTCTCTCTCTGTGGCTGCGATGAAGGGTGTGGCAGTGAACCAGCAGGCAGGGGGCCCCCACTTACCATGAGGAGAGTCTGCTCTCCTCTCTACCTCACCTCTCACCACCAGCTACTCCCACCCTACCTTCTGCCAGCACCAGGCCAGTGTCCCTGTGGGCCCAGCCTGACATGACCCAGGTCGGGAAGCCTACCAGACGCCCTTGCACCCTCCCCATCTGTCTGCCGGACATGAGCTGTCCAGCCCCATGGCCTGGCGCCGTGGGCCAATCCCAGCCCTGAATCCATTTCTCCCAAAGTGAGGAAAGAGCGCCTGCATTTCTCCACACTTGGGAAGGGCCCCCACTACTCCAATTCAAGAGATACAGCTGAGCTGGCAGGAAGACTGCCTTGTGAAGGAGGCACCGGCAGTCACAGAGAACTCTATAGAAGGAGAGAGGACACGGGGCCCCCTCATCCTCCAGGCTTCAGATGCTAGCACAGCTCTGAGTGGGGAGACACAGTGTGTCATCTGTAAAAGGCACTCCTGGGACCATGCCACCATCTTAAGGCCAGAGGGGGAGACCAGAGCCACCCAGGGGCCTGTGAGCTCCAGGACACCCTACTCTGGCCTGGGGAGCAGTGTCCACAGCTGGAATCTGGAGGACCAGCCACCTGGACAGTGGAAGAACCCTGCCTGGATGCTCTGGGGGAGTTCAAGATAGCGATGTGCTTGGGCCTCCCCCCGCCCCTTCAGGGCTCACTGTGAGACTTGGATGAAGGTTCAGAAATATTCGAGGGGCTTCTCCTCTCCCACATCCCACATCCCTCAAAGGACACAGACACCTGGTCCTTTTGTCTCATAGGTGGTTTGACTGTCCTTGGAGCCACATCAAAACACTCTCTCTCTCCTCCATTTTCCAGCACCTCCCCTGCCTAGGGCGGCAGCCTGTCCTATCACCCGTGGGGCTGCTTCATCTCCAGAGCCTCAGCCTTTCATCCTGTGTCAGGCCTGGCCTTGTCCAGGGGCCCTCACACTTCCTCTCTCCCCTGCTCCCGCTGGAGGCTGATCTTACTGCCTGGGGAGAACCCGTCTCACCTGCCTTCACCTTCCCAACCTTCAGTCCCCTTTCAGCTCTTTCCCTGCTGTCCCAGCCCCACACCCGCTTCCCTCCACCTCCTGGCCTCTCCCCAGCATCCCTAGCCTGGCTCCAGCGAGGAGGGCTCTAGGAAGCTGGGGTTGGTGCCACCTGGAGACAGGGCAGGTGGCCGGAGCCTGTGATGTGGCACCGAGCAGCGTGACTGGACAGTCAGTCACCTCCTGGCCTCCATTTCCTGGCAGTATGACTCCGGGAACCCACTGGCTGCACTGCTGTGAATTAAATGAGTCCTGCGTGTAAAGCACAGGGTGACCCTGCTAGCACCCAGCCAAAGCTAGCATGCAGAGAACGGGCAGGCCAAGACCTTAACATTGAATTTAGAAGTCAAGTGGGTATCGAGGCGAAAGCCTATGTACAAGGGACATGTGACAGGTAATGGCACGGGAGCCAGAGCCTGTCATTTGTTGAGGGCCTACACTAGGCCCAGCCCGTTGCAGGCGCAGGCCTCAGGCGGTGAACCACACAGGTTCCTGCTGTCCTGGGCTCTGTGCCCAGTGTGAGGAGCCGTCTCCACCCAGGCACCAGGTGGAGCTGCCCACTTGCAGTGACCTCCCCGCCACCCGGGGAGGCTGCCTGTCTCACTATCTCAGATTTGCTCCTGGGAGCCAAGGGTGGGTCTGAGCCCAGAATGGGAGCCCTCCGCTGTGGGGAGGAGGGAGGTGCAGCATGGAGGCTCTCAAAGCAAGGCCTAATGACCACAGATGGTAGCATCTCCAGGGAGTTCTTAAAATGCAGATTCCCGGGTCTTGGACTGACTGGATTAGAACCTCTTGGGGTGGGGCCCAGAGAGCTGCATGGTTAACTTGCTCCCAGGTGAGTCTGATGTATGCTGGAGGATCAGAGCCTCTGAAGGGGGACAGGTTGCCAGGGAACTTCACTTAGAGGGGACACAGCTGTCAGAAGGATATTGATGCTTTGTGCCTGGTTGTATTCATGCTAGAAAAGATTCTTGCTCTTTATGAAAGCTCTGGATAATCCAACAATCCCTTCAGACCACACTCATCTCCTAGTTCCTGGTGCTAAAAACCACCGTGCAATTCAGAGGACCCAGCCTGGCGCTGCTCCTGATGCCAGGATGGAAAAGGAAAGGGCCTGGGGAGGGCGGTCAGGTGGCAGCTGCCTTTCACCTGCACCCACTGTGTGGGGGTTGATCTCTTCCTCTTGATAACCTCAGGAGGAAGGCATTTGTTTCCCCCGGAAGGGAAGAAATGTGCTAAGGCAGCTGCTGGGTAGTGAAGCTGACTGGAACCCAGGTCTGTGGGACTCTAGAGTCTTGGTTCTTTCGGAAGGTGGTGGTGGCGGTGATGGGGGTGGGTGCCTGTGCTGTTCCCCAAACTGGATGAGGGGTGACTGCTCACCTCATGCGTGTCATCGCAGCTCTATTTCTGCCCCTCTCCAAACCTGCCCAGTGATGTCCCCCCAAGGTGGCATGGGTCCCCAGAAGCCTGTCGCAGGGAGCAACTTCCCTGGATTTCTTCACCTGGGACAACTTTGGGAGAATTGGTGGCTGGTTATATTACATGATCATTTTTAAAGGGAGTGTAATAATGCCTGTGGACAGGAATCATTTGCACTGCTAACAGTTAACTACAACTTACAGAGTTATGTAGTAGCTCAAAGACAATAAAAATCCCCAAAGACAAAACTCCGGAGACCTGAGAATCAGATTACCCAGAAGGCTGGGCTTAGCACCTTGTTTTGCATTGAAGGCACCAGCAATCTTTTTGATTCATTTCAGTCTCAGTTACCAGAAGTGGGCCACAAGTACGGCTCTGAGCTTCCTAGCAGCCAACTCAAAGAGGAAACGGCCTCAAGACTCAGTGTCCCCAAGGGCAGATAAGTAGTAATTGTTCACCGTATGTTCAGCTTCTTATTGCATTGAGGCCAGGTTCTCCTTCCAGGAGGAGCCTTGTAAAGAGAACCCAGCGAGTTGGAAAGCAGTGGCCTCAACAATATTCCTAGTAAGAATGCAGTGGCCACTCTGTTGTGGCTGCTTCCAGAGGCCAGGACAGGGACTCACAAAGCGTGGTCCCAGGCCAGCAGCATCAGCCTC
Source organism: Hipposideros armiger (assembly GCF_001890085.2). Taxonomy (NCBI): domain Eukaryota; kingdom Metazoa; phylum Chordata; class Mammalia; order Chiroptera; family Hipposideridae; genus Hipposideros; species Hipposideros armiger. The sequence goes on along the minus strand of NW_017732183.1, from coordinate 596,304 downwards.
ACCTGGGAACTTGTTAGAAATGCAAATTCCCAGGCTCCACAGGGACTCTGGGGGTGGGGTCCAGCTACCTGTCTTTCAAGAAGCCTTCTGGATGATTCTGGTGCAGAATGAAGTTTGAGAATCATGCTACAAGGGCTGTCCACCTTGCCATCGAGTTAGCATTATCTGGAAAGCTTTAACACAGTATCGTGCCTGGGCCCCACTCAAGACCAATTCAATCAGGACTCCTGGNAAGCTAGGAATCGGGTTCTGTGCAGGAGCTTCTCCTGAACTACCGTGGGGTCTTGGGGAGGAGGAAGGGTGCATCGACGTGAGCAAGGTCATAGAGGCTCCAGGGAGATGGCTATGGCAGCTCCAGGCAGGAGGAAAGAGTTAACATTGATAAAAGCAGAAGCTGGAGGAGAACAGAGGGGGGCAAGGCAGGAGGAGCTTGGACTCCCTGGTGATCCCCATTAGCGGGCATGGTGAGCATCAGGGGGCATGGAGGGGGTGTGGAGAGATGAGGGACCCACGTCCCAATCCAGCATGGCCCTGGGGGGCCTGGCTTCATCTTGGCCCCATGTCCCTGCAGCCTGACACATTGCTCCCGAAATAGTCCCAGGTTATCGTCAGGCTATCTGAGCTCATTTATAAATAAATCAAGGACTGCAGAGTGGATGCTCTTCTCTGAGTGAGCGCAGGGCGGACTTGCAGCGAGCAGAGGGCCGGCAGGCCTTTCGCCGGGCACCGGGCTGAGCAGGGGATCCAGAGATTGCCAAGGCACCCTCTGGCCTTCCCAGGTCACCTTTTCCTTTATTCCAGCCCCCTCCCCACTGCTAGACCTGCCTCTGGGGCCATCTCTCTATCCCAGGGTAGTGGCAGGACAGAAGGAACTGAAGTTACTGAGCGTCTGCTCTAGGCCTGGCCTAGGGTATGAAGGAAACCAATCTTTGTCCATAAACTCCAGTGGGCAAAAGTAGAACTTTCTCCATTTTCTATGACATTAATTCTGACTGCCTTCTCCTGGGATGGCAGAAACCTCAACCTTGGTATTTTCTGGATCTTCCCTGCACCTTGCTCAGGGCTTCAGAAATTCATATGGCACCATGATGTCTGAGGGAGCCCATCTGGCCTTGACCTTTGCTCCACAGAGTGGTTGCTGACAGACCCTGTTTTGGGCCACTTGGTCCCTTCTGTGCTTCACTGGAGGCGTGGGCTCTGCCAGGCTGTCTGTGTCCTGCCCAGCTAGACAGGACACCACAGACATCTCTCCTCTGGGCTATCCCACCATCCGGGCTGGCAGGCAGCAGCACACTGGTGCCTCTTTCTGGAAGCGTCTGTGCCCTGCTCATCACTTCCCCTGCCTGTCTCCCCAGTCTGAGGGAGATCTTGCTCCTTTTCTGTTTTCTCCCAAGCATTTTGATTACACCAGAATTTCTCTTCATCCCACCAGAGGCTTTTGGAATAGTCAGCCAGGAAGATTATAGGCTTTCCTTTCCTCCTCTGAGACTGTGAACCAGTAATCTGAGGAGGAAGGACAGAGAAAGGGGAAAAAACACCAGGAGGGAAAAAAAAACCACGAAGGTTAATAGATCAGAAAATATTGGGCCGGCCAAGTGGCGTGATGGTTTAGAACTGGTTTGGGACGCCAGAGGGCCCCGGTTCAGATCCCACATATGAGGGCCAGTGACACTGCCCCCTACAGCTAAGATGCTGAACAACAGCTCAACCT
>NW_017732183.1:584954-586678 GCF_001890085.2 Hipposideros armiger | reverse complement strand
CTCATCAGGAGCAAGGCCAGGACCAGACCCTGCTCTGACTCTCCGTCCAGTGCTCCTTCTTGGCTAGCCCAGTTCTCCCGTTGGAGGGACTGGAAGCTCTCCTCCCTTCACAGTCCTCCCGTCACAGTCTTCCCAGAGCCTCTGCCTCTTCCCACCGTGCCTCAGCCTCCCCTGCCACCATCCCGCCTGCCGCCTGCCATTCTGCAGAGCGCTGCTCATGGCCACACCCCTCCCCAATCAACTGCTCGAACCCGCCTGCCCCACTGGCTCCTTCTTGAGACTCCCCAACCCTTTGATTCCTCAAGACCCAGCAGGGGTCACCCAGAGGTGCAGTTCCAGGTCTGCGGGGCGGGTGTGGGGAAGAAAGCTGGGGTCCTACTCCCTCTTCTTCCTACCTCTGCTGCAGTTTCTTCTTGCTGCCACATGGTGTCGCTGCGGGGCTGTAGGACCCTCCATGGAGTCCTTCACTGAGGCTCTACCTGCTGAATGCTATGCACAGGCCATCAGGGGATGGTGGTGGGGATCATGTCGCCCTGGGGGCCACTCTGCTCATGCCTAACCCCAGACCCAGGGCACTGGCAGGCCCAGGAGCACAGGTCGGGACCAGTCCAGCCCTCTGCCAAGAGCCATCCTCCCACCAGTACCTTCCTCCCCATAGATCTACCAGAGGTCTGGTTAGATCGCAGCCCTTTTGTCTCCTCTCAGGAGAAAAGGCTTCCCTCAGTGGTGTCTCACAGGATTCCAGGGCCCCCACTCCAACCGAGGGGGGAGTGCCCAGTGAGGACACCCTGGTGTTCTGGAGCCTTCCTTTAGAAAGAAGAATATAATAATAAATTAATTCTATCTCAGGGCACCTGCTACATGGACCCAAGCAGGATGGCTGTCTGTGTGACTGGAGAAATGGCAGGCTGAATTCTACCCCAGATATTTCTCTGTTGGTGTGTGTCAGGGCCTACAATGCTCCCTCTAGGATGCGTTCCTTTGATTCTTAAAAGGGCACTGGTCTTCCAGAGTTCCTTATTTAAAAAACACATTTCCCGACAGCGTCAGGCCTTGGCCCTCTTTCCCGTTTATCTCAGTGGGGATTGGAGCCTTAAAGCAGGAGAGGTTCTAACCTGTTTTGAGTCCTAGAGCCTTTTAAAAATCAGGTGACAGCTTTGGACTGGGTGTTTCCCAAACTGCACGTATGCATATGCACAAAAGTACCGACTGTATTTTCAAGGGCCTCCGAGGTGTACATTGGCTTGAACCTGGACGAGGACCCCTTTCCTTTTAGGCATTAAACCCCGGGGAAGTAGGTGGGCTTGAAGGGACTCCAGAGAAAGCCCGACTCTTGTCTCCTCCGCAGTTCTCCTGAGGGCCTGGTCAGCGAAGGGTACTGCCTTGTTAGCTGCTCTGGGTCTGGGCCTGGGTCGCACACAGCACCTGTCTTGGGAACCCTGCTGGTGAGGGAGGAGGGGCCTCAAACAGGCATCCGGCCTGTGTGCACACGCTGACAACCCGTTCTGGGCTCCAAGGCTTTTGTATTCTCTTAACTCACCATCCCATCTAACTAGCCTAATTTTGACCACCGTTCTTTCCTGTTTGACAGCCTAGTACCCTTGACCTGATCACAGAAATCTTCCGCCCGTCTCCTGCATTCCAACGTTCTGAGTCCTACCCTTTTTGTCTATTTTAGAAAGGCCAGAGGCAGTGGGGAGTCACACTGTGGTGCCCATTCTGTG
>NW_017732183.1:583221-584879 GCF_001890085.2 Hipposideros armiger | reverse complement strand
TGGGGGAAGGGGCCCTCGTTAGGACTGAAACCTTACTTGGAGAGTGTGGAGTGGCCTCAGTCCTTAGGTTCCCAAGCGAGGGGCAGGAGGCAATGTACTGGGGAAGTGATACAGGAGGGTGGGCTTGCTTCTCTCTGCCCCACACCCCCACTTAGGGGCTCCCCTCCTTCCTTCCATATTTCTGCCCTCTTTGCCACCACAGCCCTTGCTCCAGCCCCTGTGTCTGGGTCCCACCTGGCCTTCCAGAACACTTACCCTGCCTGTGCCCGTTCTGCCAGGCCCTGTTGATAAACTGTGCCCTCCCTGGAAGCCCCTGGTGTCCTTGGGGATCTCTTGCCTGCGAAAAGCTAGTTTATAAGAACTTTCTTAAGTTCAGGCATGGAAGTGAGGAAGCTATCTCAGACAGGGGTGCTCAGGGAGTGACACTGGCTAAAGCTCCGTCACGTGCCAGGCATTTAGTCATCACAAAACCCCTGCAAATCACATACCTTGTCACCCCGCACATCACCCAGTAAATAGTAATAATAACTGGGACTGAGAGGGATTTAACAGTTTGCCTAAGGTTCACAGCTACGAGATGGAGAAAACAGGACTCAAACCCGGATTTCTCTGACTTCAAAACTGGTGCTCTGTCTCCGAGGCCATAGTCAAGGTGGGCCTAGAGCCCCACAGTGGGAGTGACCCTGGGTGGTAGCAAGGTAGTACCATGGCCTTTGGCCCCTGCCCTTATGGGGTCATTTAAAATCTAAAGCCTGGCCTGGCTCTGCTGTTCCTTTTTCCTCATCCATTCAGGGCAGGAAAGCAGCCCGATGAGGCTCTTAACAAGAATGAACGAAAAAAGTTGACTTAACATTAAAACCCAAAGTCAGAAAACTATGACCAGTACAGAGACTGAGACTGTGCATCATGACTGAGGAGTGTAAATTCTTCACACCATGATTCTCTGGTACACATGGGCACACGTATACGTGCATGCAAGCACATACACGTAAACACACACACACACACACACACACACGATTGGGGAACACGCTGCTGTAGCTCACTGTCCCTCTCAGCCTCACTTGACACCCCTCAATACAGGAATTGGAGGGGGCCAGGGAGTCTGGTTTGAATCCCACCTCTCCATTTATTGCTTGGGTAATGCTAGCAGCTGAAACAGACAAATCCCCCAAATCTTGACGCCCCCATCCAATGCCTGCCTGCTGAGAGTCCAAAGCAGGCATTCCTAATGAGCAGGAGGCTCCTCTTTCATGGTGAGTCTGACACCCCAGCACCTCCTTGCTTGTGGTGTCAGCACGTAGCTTTCAGGCTGTCTGGTGAAGGGAAAGGACCCAGAGGATCAGCCAGGGAAGGACCAGGCCTGAAGGCAATGTCACTTCTACCCACGTTCCCTCTGCCAGAACCCAGTCATAGGGTGACAGCTAAATGGAAGGGACATGGGAAAACGGGATTCAGCTGGGTGCTGGCCTCTGTCTCTGAGCCCAAGTTACTCAAATTGCCTCTGAGCTTCAATTTTCTCACCTGTAAAATGGGGAGAATAAATAACACCACTCCTGTAAGGCCGTGATTGGAAAGAAATTTTAAATATCTTCGTCTCTTCTCTCCCTTCTTGTCCTTCCTTTCTCCGCCTCCCAAATCCCCCCACATGCACACAC
>NW_017732183.1:518755-578714 GCF_001890085.2 Hipposideros armiger | reverse complement strand
TCTCTGTCTCTCTCTCTCTCTCTCTCTCTCTCTCTCTCTCACACACACACACACACACACACACACACACACAGCCCAGGTCTTTGCCCCCTCTAGGCCCACCTGCCTACATACTTTTCCCACCACTTTTCCTGACTGACTGACTTACGTATTCTTCAAAGATCAGCTGGGCCATTTGGGAGCTGACTGTGTAGTTCAAGGCAAGGTAGCTGAGGACACAGTGACAGAAGGAAACTCCAGGCTGCCCCTAAGGTATGGCCAAGGGCACCCAGGAGACCCAGCTATCTGTCCATTGTACCCACCGCTCACCCACAGGATGTTTGGTACCCACAGGTTCCATGTTTCGAAACTGTACAGAGGGCGGCTGGTCAGAAACCTTCCCCAGACCTGACCTGGCCTGTGGGGTTAATGTGAATGACTCATTCAACGAGGCCAGCGAGAAGCGGGTAAGCCTGTCAGCTCCTCTCCCTCCTCGGATTGGGCCCTGGGAGAAGAGAGAATGGAGCCAGCCCAGGGCCAAGAGCAGGTGACCTGGGGGCTGCCCCTCCCACCCACCCCTCCCCTGCTCATCAACCGGGGTTCAGTGGGCCTGCTTCACTGCCCTGGTCCATCATCGGAGATGGTGGTCGTGTAAACCATGGCACAATGAGAACTGCCATCTGCCGCCATGAAACTGGGGGTCACTTAGTCATGAAACCAAAAGAGAAGTGACGCGGTGGCTAAATGCTCAGAACCAGACTGGTGAGTCTCAACCCTGACCTGTGACCTTGGTGAGATGGAGGAGGAATTCACTTCTCTATGCCTCAGTTTCTTCATCAGGGAAATGGGGTTAATAATAGTTCTGACCTCACAGGCTTGTCAAGAGAGCTAAATGACTTAATCCATGGAAGTACTGAGAAGGGTGCCTGGCCATAGGAAGCACTCAATAAATGTTTGTGCTCAAAGAAGTCTCAAGCTCTGATAGGAAGGAGAGAGCTCTGCCACAGGGCAGTCCTGGTTTGAAAGGGGACACTGTAAGCCATGGGCTGAACTTCCTCGGGTGCCTCCAGAGGTCCTCTGTGAAGTCGCCACCAGTTTCAGAGAACCCTTCCCTCCTCGCTTTTCCTGACTGATTTGTACATATCCTTCAAAACTCCACTCCAGCCCTTAGTACCAGAAAGTTTTTCTTCCTGTCATCCCAGGAAGGGCTCCCTTAATATGTACATACACTGTGTTGGCGTCCAGCTGTTACCTACCATATTATATTAAATCATCAGCATGTGCATTGTGCATCCATCTCTCTCACTAAAATATGAGCTCCTTGAAGGCATTAATTCACTCAATAAACCTTTATTGAGCATCTACTATGGAGGAGGTATGGGTCTAAGCATGGAGACACAGCAGTGACTCACCGAAAACAATCTTATTCATTCTCAGGCCCCCAGTGCCTAGCACAATGCCTGGCACCTCTAAGGTGCCCAGTAAATATTTGTTGTACTGAGCATCTACAATATGCTAGCTGCTTAATGCACAATTCCATTAAATCCTCAAAAAGATTCATGTAAATTCATTATTTTCTCCATTTTGCAGATTAGGAAACTGAGGCTCACAGGGGTTAAGGAAAATGCTTAGAGGCAGATGTTAAAGAGGTATCTGCACCTCCATGTTCACGGCAGCATTACTAGCAATAGCCGAAGCGTGGAAACAGCCTAGGTGTCCATCGATAGATGAATGGATAAAGAAATTGTGGTACATATACACAATGGAATATTACTCAGCCATAAAAAAGAGGAAAATCCTGCCATTTGCAGCAACATGGATGGACCTCAAGAGCCTTATGCTAAATGAAATAAGTCAGACAGAGAAGGACAAATACAGTATCATCTCACTTATATGTGGAATCTAAAAAAAACAAAACAAAGAAACCCAAAACAAAAAAAACAAACTCATGGTAAAAGAGATCAGATTTGTGGTTACCAGAGGCTGGGTGGGGGATGGGGAATTGGATGAAGGTGGTCCAAAATTACAAACTTTAAGTTATTAGGTAAGTACTGAGGATGTAATGTACAACATGATGACAATAGTTAATGCTGCCGTGTGGTATATATGAAAGTTGTTAAGAGAGTTAAGTCCTAACAGTTCTCATCACAAGGAAAAAACATTTTTTGTTTTTTTTTGTTTCTATATGAGATGATGGGTGTTAACTAAACTTCCTGTGGTACCATTTCACAATGTATGTAAGTCAAATCATTATGACATACACCTTAAACTTGTACAGTGATGTATGTTATTATATCTCAATAAATCTAGAGGCAGGGAAGTCCAGGGGGAAAAAAGATAGTTGTGGAGGCAGGATTCAAACCAAGCGTAGCTCCAAAAAGAGCCAATGCTCCCCATCTATCTCCTTGCTCTGCCCCATGAAGGTGGGTGCCCCTCGGGAGATGCACTTTTAGCAGTTCCGTGAGCTAAACTCCCCAGTGGAAATATGATGGATAAGCTTTCATCTTTCTTAGAGGGTGATGTAGGGTCATGTTAGAGAAGCACGGAGGGGCAAGCAGCAGAATTAAGGGAGAAAGAATGAAGCTGGGAGGCAGACCACATCCGCTTCTTAATTTTTTTTAAGACTCCTCTCTCTCTAGCCAATCAGTCTTGCTCTACATGAAGGAGTCTAATTGAGGGATCGATATGGAGGATGGAGTTTCTTCCCTCCCAGGGCTTGCCTTCCTGTTGGGGAAAACACGTGAGGTCTTCAGATCTGGCCAGAACGGGATAATTTAATAATGAGACTCAACAAGAATTGATCAGTGGAATATGTATGGTCTTGGAGGGATGGTGGGTGGGCTCTGACCTCTGCAGATTACCACTGCTATCATTGACTTATATGGAGACAGGGGGCTTATGCGTATCACACCTTTAAACTCCATAAAATTAAAAGGGAACATTCTTATGATGCATGGCATGATGGAGGTTCAAAAGGATACTTTGGGCTGCACATAACAAATTCCAACTGACTTAATGAGCAAAGGTGGTTCATGGACTTGCGGGTGCGGAGAACTATGCCAGGACTCCTGGATGAAGCAACACTGCAAAGCTCCACCAAGGACCAGCTTCTTTCTGTCTCTCTGCTACCCTGGTCGCTTCTTCCCAAGGCTGGCGACTCTCCTGCCATTGTTGACTGCACCACAGACTGCCCCATGTCTGCATGTCCAGGAAGGAGAGCCCGACTTCCTGCAGCGCCTTCCTAGGAGCGAGGACGCTTCTTTACCTAAACCCCCAGCAAGCCAGCCTGTCCAGGCATCTCATTGGCCCTACGTGACTGGAGCCTGCCCACCCCTGGACCATCCCTGGCGGAGGGCTGGGGTATGTGATTGGCTTATACCAGCAGTTCTCAAACTTGTTAGCTTTGAGACCCTTTTACACTTTTAAGAATTATGGAGGACCCCAAAAAGCTTTTGTTTTAGTGAGTTATTATGTATCTATCAAAACCACACATGAGAACTTTTGGTTTAGCCTAATCATCTGGAAAAGAATGAGCCAGGGCCCTAACCGTGATATTCATGGCAGGATCGAGACTGTACAATCCCAAAACAAGGAGCTGAAACTTGACAAAGATAAATGCAAAATTTGGACTTAAGTCAGAGAGTTAATTGTCCAAAAATAGTGGAAAGGAGACCTACCTTGGCTTCAGCTCACATAAAAAAATTTAAAAGTCCCTAAGATTGGAAGGATTGCAGACCATATGATTCACTGGTCCCTAAATGCTGGTCCACAAACTGGCACAAACCTTGTTTTTTAGTGATATTTAAATCATTCTGTTTCTTATTGTTGAAATGACTTTTTTTTCTTTTAATCAAATGATGGTGAAAGTACATTTGTTGATTTTCTTTCAACTGCATTACTTGGCACACACCACTCTATGATTGACAAATGCCAGTAATAGAGTCAGATTGGTGGAAAGAACAGGCAGAGCTGCCCCTTAAATAAATAAAATGGACTTTGCATATCTAGAGCAGAGATTGGGCTTTGGGCCAAATGTGGCCCACCACTTGCTTTTGCAAATAAAGTTTTATTGAAAGACAGCCATACTCATTTGCTTTGTAGTTACAAAAGAGATCGTCTGGCACCCAAAACCTAAAATATTTATTATTTGTCCCTTTATGGAAAATGTCTGGTGACTTTGATCTAGAGGATATGGAAGGAAGGTGGCCCAGTCAGGATACACAGCAGAGAGATAGGTAACTTGATCCAAGACAGACAGCAATAAGACTTCTGGACCCCAAGCCCTCTGGAGGGTGGCATACAGTTGCACATGTCAAGGACTGGGGCACTGAGGTCGCATCAGCCCTCCTGGGAACAGGGCTCTCTCTGGATCAGACCTTAAAGACACAAAGCAGGACCAGGTCTGCATGAGAGCTGGCCCAGGTACCTGAGGGTCACTTGACAATCAACAACCCCAGCCACCGGACAGTACAGACTATTCAGCCTGAACACTCCATACTTACCGTCTGTGCCTCCTCATGCTGCCAAAGGCTGGCCCAAACTGCTCCTGAAATGAAGGCTGCAAAGCCAGGCGTCCCTGGAAGTGAGTCCAACACCCTCAGCTATGGAACTCGTCCTCAACATGGTTGACATGTTTGCCCTCCAATATTTTGACATTTCACTGCTCTCTGATGTCCCAAAGTCTAGGAACCATTAATCTAATGCAACCTCCTGCCCTTTTGGTCCTCCCTCTTTTCCCTGTGAGGTGGCTTCTGGCTTCTGGGATTGTTAGTCACATCAGTGGGGAAGCTTAATATCACACAGCCGCCATCTTGTCAAAGGTCACCTTTTGCTGTCAGAAATTTTTGGTCACTCTGAGTCAAATCTCCTTTCTGGTAACTTTCTCCCACTGGAGCTCACATATTAATCTTACTCTTCTTCTACATGTCAATCGTTCTAATACTTTCCTTCCCTGAGTGTGTTTGTTTTTTTCCCTCCAGTTCATGCACTCTTCAGATGACACAATCACTCTCCTCTGGAAATGCTCCAGTTTACTAATGTGCCTCTTAAAATAAGATGCCCAGAGGGCCAACCGAGTGGCTCAGTTGTTTAAGAGCTCCCTCAAGAGTGCGAGCTCTGAGCAACAGGGTCGCAGATTTGATTCCTGGCCTGAGCTGAGCTGCCACTGAACTGCCAACAGGTGGCAGGATTGCTCAGCTAAAAAAATAATAATAAATAAATAAATAAATAAATAAACCGCCCAGGACTGAATCAAACACTCCAATCATCCCAACATGGCTGGCTGCTCCACAGCTCTCCATTCATGTAACTGAGAGTAGGCCTAATTTTGCTAGCAGCTACCTCACACCTCATACTTCTTACCATAACCTTACACAGCAATCTCGTATGGCTGACTCATGTTGGAGGGTGGGTGATGGGAATGGAGGATGGGGGTGGGGAAAAATTAGCATGCACTGAGTGTCATCCAAGTGCCTGGCATTGTCTAAATACTCTGCTTGATGCCTTATTTGTTCTTCCAACAAGCCTGCAAGGTAGATATTATCCCCATTTTGCAGATGAGGTATCTGAGACTCAGAGAAGTTAAGTAATTTGCCCAAGATCACACAGCTGGTGAGTAACAGTCCTGGGATTGGAACCCTCACCTTTTGGCTCTAAAGACTGTGTTCTTTTTCTGTAGTACACTTCCTTAAAACCATGAAGCTTTGGCATTCTAATCTCAAGGTCATTTTTCATATGAACAGCTGTCAGCCAGGCTTCCCCAATACTATTCCTGTGACTGTTTTCTTTTTAAATTAGTTACCCTTTTCTTCTGGTTATAAAGTAGTACTTACCCACTGTAGAAAAATGAAAAGTTTAGAAAAATGAAAATGAAAAGAACAACTCTTATCCACAAACTTATCATTCAAAGTTAATCAGTATTAACATCTATATAATAATCTTGTTCACAGTCTTGTTTCTATGCATGTATGAGACTAAACCACATGAAATGGCCCATATTCAATCATTTTTTATCTACAAATAAGGGCGATTTCATATAGTTCAACCTAACACTTTTTTTACCTATAGTGGGAATCACCCTGTACTTGTGAAATTTGTATTCTTTTCACTTACCATTACATTCTTAGCATGTCCTGACATCTTTTAAAACTCTTGGTAAACAACATTTTAATAGCGACATAACATTAAACTGGCTTGATTTAAAATAATTTAGTTAACTATTTTTCTATTGTTGGACACTTTAGTGTTTTTCATCACAAATAGTTCTGAGATAAACATCTTTACATATAAATATGCTTCTAGATTTATGATTATTTCTTAGCATTAATTCCTAGAGGTAAAAAGGAGGTTAAAAGGAATGTCTATTTTAAATATTCTTGATACATGTAACTTTCCAGAGAGATTAAACCAATTTTTACTTCCACTATACCCTCACCTGCATAGAATATTATTAGTTTCAAATATTTGTTAATCTGGTTGATAAAAAATGGTGTACCATTATTATTTTCATTTTTATCTCCTTGATTCTTGTTGAAACTGTTATACAATTTAATTTTTAAACTTAAATTCTTTCAAAGACTGTTCTACAGTTTATTTTTTGAACCTAAATGCAGGTCTTCACATTTATCTCTATATGGCACATTATTCTATTCCACTGAGATCTTTTTAAATCGAAGATGAGCCAGTAGTGTGAAGTGGCTGCTGAACAAGTAAATGCCTGCTCGGCTGCATAAATAGGAGTGCAGCGTGTAGATCAGGGGAGGTGATGGCCCCCTTCTACTTCTCCTTGGTCAGAGGATATCTCGAGCTTTTCAGCTATCCAGTTCTAGGTGTCTTTTTTACTGGAACGTATTAATTGAGCAAAATGGTGAAAGTTTGTGGAAAGAGATTAAAGACACAGGGAATGTTTAATGCTGAGAAGATAAGTGAGGTACGGATGGGTGGAATGGCTGTATTAAAGAATGATAGGCCTCTCTGTAAGATCTTTGAAACTTTCCTGTAAGTCTCCAACTATTCTAAAATGAAAAGTTCATTTTAAAAATAAAGACAGGCCTTAGGTACAAGACAAATTCAGGTTAAGTGGCTCCAGAAACAAAAAGGACCCATAAGTGTAATTTAAAAGGTAACATTTTAGCTTTACATGAGAAAAAAAATTATCTAATATTTTGCACTGTTTCATACTAAATGACTTCCTTGTCCCTGGAGGTAATCAAATAAAGCCTTGAATTCAGGTTGACATAAGAGGCCTTATGCATGGGATAGAAGTTTGAATTGGCATCAGATGATTTTTTCCAAAGCCAAGATGTTACAAGTCTATGAATTGGTGTCCTGGGGATATGACCAGCATAGCAGTCCCCGTTGAAGGGCTTCAAGCAGCCTTAAGCAGGTACACTCAGAGCCAGCCAGGTGGGCAGGTGGGACTGACACATGCCTCTCTCTGCAGCACAAGTACCTCCTGAAGCTGAAGGTCATGTATACGGTGGGCTATAGCTCCTCCCTGGTGATGCTCCTGGTTGCCCTCAGCATCCTCTGTGCTTTCCGGTGAGAACATGCTGCCAGCTCTTCATCTTCCCAGCCTTCCCAGGACACAGACTTGGCATCTCTTTTACCTGTTCAGGACAGAGGAGGAAGGTCTGGGTGGACCACTTTGTTACCCCTTGATCTAAAGCTTACCTGTGACAAAAGTTTCTGTGACTGAAATTCCTGTGACCTTGTTCATTCTTTAATGCATTCAACATTTACTGAGCATTACTAAACTTACTGCTTTACATGTGTCATCTCCAATTTTCACACAGTGCTATGAGGTAGGTATCATTACTCCCATTTTACAGGTGTGTTAGCCAGACTCTTCATTGCAAGAAACAGAAATCCACCTTCAAACAGCTTAGGAAAAACAAAGATAAGCTAACTCACATAATTGAGAAGTTCAGAGGCATCTGGCTTTAGGCATGGCTGGATCTAGGTGCTCAAAGGTGTCAACAGAACTAGTTCTGTCTCCCTCCATTTGTCTGCTCTGCCATTGGCCTCATCCTCAGGTAGGCTTTCTGCAGAGGGGACAGAGACAGCCACCAGCAGCTGCAGGGGTGCATTCTACCAGACCAGCAGCATCAGAGCAAAGAAAGCCTCTTCCCCATTAGTTGCAATGAAAGTCCTGGGGGAGTTCTCTTAGGCCTGGCTTGGGTCACGTGCCTGACCCTGAGCCAATCACTGTGGCCAGGGATGGAGAGCTCTGATTGGTCAGGTCTGTCATGAGGGTGGGAGGATGGGGTCAAACCAAACTAGAGCTGGAATGGGTTCCCCAATAGGAAACCCTGGTTGTGGTACCTGAAGAATGGGAGCAAGTAACAGACTTCTGTCCACTATCGCAGAGGAGGAAATTTAGGCTCTGAGGGGTGAAAAGGCTTGCTCAGGGTGATATAACTAATAAGTGGCAGAGCCTGGATCTGATTTCTCCCTGTAGCCTGTGTACTTTCTGTGTTGCTTGCCCCCGTCCAGTCTGGCGGCCTCCCTCCCTCACCCCCTACCTGTTCTGAACACTTCTGGGAGCTGGAGATGGGAGTAGGTCAGGGCAGACTACAATGCTGCCCCTATGCTTTTTATGTTTTAATTACAGCACAAGACAGAGTGGACTGGGCACCTGGGGGCTTTGGTTCTCATTTAGGTTCTGCTACCAGAGAGGTATAGAGAGCTGTGTCCCCTGGAAAGAGCTGATGTCCAGGGCCAGGGTTTCCCCTGTTCACTGGGGGAGGGGCTGGTGTGGCTGAGCCCTTGCCCCTTCCATCTCTGGCACCTATAGCCCCATTTTCTCTCCCTCCAGGAGGCTCCACTGCACCCGAAACTACATCCACATGCACCTGTTTGTGTCCTTCATCCTGCGTGCCCTATCCATCTTCATCAAAGATGCTGTGCTCTTCTCCTCAGATGATGGCGTCCAGTGTGATACGCACAGGGTAACGTGCCTGCCTGCCCCAGGCCTGCCTGTCTTCCCTGGCCTAACTTTGGAGAGGGTGTTTTTCCCTGGAGTCCCTGCTGAGGCTGCATTTAATGTCTGGGGTAAAGGAGCAAGTACTGGGGCTGGGCCAGGAGGTTCAGGGAGAGCCCCACGTCCCCACATCCAGTCTGGGTGACATATGAGATCGGTTTGTTGGGAAGCCCATGGCGGGGTGCTGCTCCACTCCCAGTGTCCAGGAGTGGCTTAGCCGCTCTGGGATTTAGATACACAGCAAGGCTCTTCTTTTCTTTACTCTTGCCAAATCCCAGCTGCAGACAGATGGCCAAGTCTAGAGAGGGTTGTGGTTGGTTATAGAAAGAAAAGGGTGAGCGTCTGTCTTTGTGTCTGCACACACAGCTCTGCAATAAAACTGTCACATTTTGTTAAATCTGTCTTCTTCCTTCTGAATGCTCAGGTGAGTCTTAATTCATTTCAATATTACTTTGTGTCATTTGGGAACCCCTTTTCCTGCACATAACAAAAAATTGTACGTCAGGGGCTTAAACAGATGGGCGCTGTTTGCCACAAAAGCAGTCCACAGATGGGCAGTCCAGGGGTGGCACAGTGGCTCCGTGATGCCATGAAGGACACAGTCCTGTTCCCTCTTTTTGCTCTGCCATTCTTGATCCCATGCTTTATACCACATGTTTGCTGTATGGCTGCTGCAACCCCAGGCCTCACATCCACATTCCAGACAAGAAGGAGTAAAGTAGAAGGTTAAACATTTTTCTCTTTGGAAGTCTTTGCCTTTTCATTTGGGAAAGAACACCCTCCCTAAGATTCCTACCTACCTCTCACTAGGGAGACCTGGGTCATGTGACCATACCTAACTGCAAAGGAAGTTGGGAGATTGAGTTTTTTATTATCAGAGTCTCCAAAAACAGGGTCAAGTGAGGGAGAAGAGGATTGGAAATTGAGATTGGTTCAGCCACTTACTATCTGCCACTTTCCACTACACACATCTGTAATTCCTTACAGGTCTGTTAAGTGTGTATTGTTTTATAGCTTTTTTGGTGTGTGTGTGTGTGTGTGTGTGTGTGTGTGTGTGTGTGTGTGTGTGTTTTCTGACTCAAACTGAGGGGTCCCTAAAGTAGGGAGATCTCAGGGAGATCTCCAGGATAAAGTAACAGTTCCAGACTGGGAGTGAGGAGACTGAAATTCACTGACTAGAGGTGGAGAAGTCCAGCAGTGCCCAGCAGGGAACCTTCTTGGATTCTATTAACATCAGTCTTGCAAGCCAGCCGTGGACCATGCCTGGAATCAGAGTCTTGGGGAGGCCAGAGGGTGGGAACCACAGCTGGCCAGCAGGTAGCAGTGGGCACCCCTCCTCTGTGGATGTGACCGCATAGCAGTCCATGCAGCAGCCCTCAGGCCATCCCAGCAGCTATCCTTTCCCCAGGGGACAGCTCAGTGAAAGGAAAGAGGACCCTCATGGGGCAAGTATGGGAGCTATGTAGAAGCCCTACAATCCCACAGGCATAGCTTCCAGGGATGCCTGCAAGGGACATGCCTGTTATTAGAGTCATCTCACCTGGCAAGGCCAACACTGTGGCATCTGCATCAGGCATTTAGAGGTCTTCAGTCCAGATGCAGTTTACCAATCAGAGCTATTTTTACTATAATCAACGTTGCCACCTAACATAGTTGGTATGTCCCTTCCTCATCTCTTTTCAGGGTTAACAGCCTGGAAAGGATTTTTAACCCTTTGCTGAGATATCCCTTTTCCTCTCTAAGCCTCAGTTTCCTCATCTGAAAAATGAGGGAGCTGGGAGTTGGGCAATATCTGACACAATGTTATAACTGGCAGCCACTTCCTGAATTTGAATGCAGTTCCTGCTTCTGTAATGGCCCACTAACCATCCTGACCGAGCCTGCTGGATTGTGAACTTCCACTTTCCAGAGAACTCTGTGACCTAGTCTTCTGGTATTGGAAGTCCACAGGGATGGCCATGAGCCCCAAAGGCTCACCCTGTGGCCTGGCTCCTGACCCCTACCACAGCCTGTCACTTCCTTTGGGGCTGGCCCCCAGATGGAAGCCCACAGTCGCCCATCCTGGGGCTCACCTGCCTCTCTTTGTCCAGGTGGGCTGTAAGCTGGTCATGGTCTTCTTCCAGTACTGCATTGTGGCCAACTACGCCTGGCTGCTGGTGGAAGGCCTCTACCTGCACACACTCCTCGTCATCTCCTTCTTCTCAGAAAGGAAGTGCCTGCAGGGATGTGTTGTCCTCGGATGGGGTATGTTTCTCCGTGGGGATGGTGGCTGAGTGGTATGTGGGGAAGGGCACCAAGTCCAAAAGATTTAGTTTCTAGTTCTAGCTCCACACTTAAAGTCAGTTAACGTGTGTAATCTTAGGTAAGTTACTTGATGTTTAACCTTCTGGCCTCAGTTTATTTATCTGTCAAATGGGAAATAATAGCTAAAATTTAGCATTATTTTCTGGCATCCAAAGCCTTTTATGATTCAATACCACCCAACACTCGTTGCCTCATCTGTCTTAGACCTTCCATTTATATGTCCTTATTTTTGCTTCCTTTCTGTATTAGTTAGGGTGCTTTTGACTGTAGGGGTCAGAAAATCTGCCTTAGATAGGCTTTAAACATAAAAGGAATGAATTGGCTCATATAACTGAGAAGTCCAGGGATCACCAACTTCAGATGAGGCTGAATCCAGCAGCTCAGTGTTTCTTTCTGTCTTTCTACTTTGCCTTCTGCTGGTGTGCCCAGTGTAACTGCCGGCAGCTTCTGGGCTGCTGGCTTCCTTGTTACATCTTATGAGAGACAGGCTGTGTCCCAGCAAAAATCTGAAGTTTACTCTGATTGGACCAGCTTAAGTCTCATACACCTCCCTGAACCAATGACAGAGGCCTGAGGGAATGGAATACACCGACTGGCTGAAGCTACTCAAACCACATGGCTTCCCAAAGGAAATCAGGATTCAGTTTCTAAGAAAGACGGGAAATGGTAGGAGGACAGCCAACTGCAGGTCCCATTACGTCTCTTTCCCTTTTCCTTTCTGGTCAATGAGAATAACATCACCTTCCATTTCTTGAGCACTTACTAGGTGCCAGACATTGAGCTCAGCACTTTACATGCATTATTTAATCATCATAACAAACTTCAGAACCCCCTCAGAGAAACCTTGGCTCAAAGATGTGACATAATATACTCAACTCACACTATAGACAAGGGGAGATACAGGATTCGAACCAACCCTCCTTCCAAAGCCCCTTACCTCCTCTTCCACAATTAACAAACATCCATTTATCCATCCATCCATCTGTCCATTTGTCCATCAGTTCATCTGTCCATCTACCCATCTATCCATCCACCACCCATTCATCAATTGTTCATTTGATAAACATACCCATGCAAGTCTCCCACTGGGTTCTGGAGAGAGAGCCAGGTACCTGGGGGTGACTCACAGGCTTACAGCGACAGTAATGTGTACCAGGCATCAGCTTCATTTGCTTTCTTCTTGGGGCTTTTAGTTAAGAAGTGCCGCTGCCAGGAATGCCCTCCACTCTTCTTCTGCTTGTCTAAATCCTATGTGTAAGGAAACTATCTCCTTATCAGACCTTCAGCCAAGTCACCTGACCTGGCAGAGCTCACTGAGCCCTCCTGCTTCTGACCTTGGGCAGCCTGATGAGCACATGACCCTAGGCTAGCAGTAGCTGTACAACTGTGCAGATCTCTGGAGCTCTGCAAAGGCCAGTACTCAGAGTGCCAGGGGACCAGGGACTTGCCTTATGCAGCTGACTCTGCCAAAAGTCACCCAGCTTGGAGCTCAGCTCATTAAGCCTTGACTCCCAGATCTTCCAGGATTTCGCTCTATGAACATGGACAATTTTATCATCTATATCAGGATCATAATCAACTTTCTTCAAGCACTACTTTATACTCAGAGGGGCTTATAAGGATTACGAAAACAACCAGTTCCATCACTTGAAGGGTTTGTCATCTAGCAGGGAGACAAAATTGTGATATCTGTCACAGGTTTTTAGGAGGTTTAAATGAGATAGCGAGAGCCTTCCTTTCTTTCGCAAATATTTATTGAGCATCTACTACACACAGGCCTCAGGGAGAGAACAGTCCATGAAACAGCAGTGGTTCCTTCCCTCCGGGCCCCTTTGTCTACACAGCGCCAGAGAGACTATGAGGGGGCTCAGGAAAGTCCAAAGGTCTCCAACTGTGAGAAGCCTTTCTCCTGCAAAAGCAGTAACTTCTCCTCAATTTGTACTTAAACTTGTTTCCACAGAGATATGTTGCTTAACTATTGGGTCCACTGTAAAACTTCGCCAAAAATTTTTTTTAAGTAGAAAAAAAATTACCCTAGTCCCATCTATTGAACATTTTTTGGGGTTTCTGTCCAGACTTTTTTTCCTACTCACAGTTTTCCCCACATTGTTGTGGTAATTCTGTATGCGGAATTTTGAATCTTGCTTCTTTCTATTAACACACAACTCTTCCATAAACGTTTTTAACTACTTTGTGGGTACATTTAAACAAATACTTATTATTTAGACATTTAAGTTGTTTCTAATTTTCACTATTACAAGTATCATAGTGATGAATACTTTTATGGGCAAAAACTTATTGTAGGTGTAATACAGAATCCTAGATAGGGATCACTAGGTCAAAAGGAATGAGTACTTTTAAGGTTTTTAATACTTGTTCAAAGCTTTTCCAACTAGGCTAGGGCATCAGCCTGTGCCCAGAAAGGGTGACACCTCATGTATGTGGTGTCTCTGACTCTTTCATGTGTGCGGGGTTTCTGTAAGTATATAATTAATTTTGATATTTTCTCTTGTGAATCTGTCTTATGTTGATTTGATTATTAGACCAGCCGGAAGAATAAAGAAGAGTAGAGTAAAATTTCTTCCTCCTCCACAGTGTCAAACCCAGCTGGCTGGGCCCCACTCCAGAGTCTCTGAGTGAGTCGGCCAGGGGTGGAGCCTGAGACTCCCCATTTCTAACAAGACCCCAAGTGATCCTGATATTACCGGTCCAGGGACCACACTGAGAACCCTGACTCGTGCTATTACCACTCTTTCACTTTCCCACCAGCTCTCTGTTAAAGATGTCAGACAATGAACATGGTGGCCTTCAGAATCCATGTTCTTTACCCAGAGCCCCCAAAATTGAGGCAGGGAATTTTTTTTAATTGTTATTTTTATCAAATCATGCATGTACTTTGTTTCAAGAATCAAATAGGATTATAAGGCTTAAAATAAAAAAAGAGACCTCCTGCCTCCACTTCTGCTCCCCAGAGGTAACTCTGTAGCTGTTCCTCCTAAAATGTACTCTAATGTTTCTAAACAATATTCTACTATTTCTTGATTTGTCCATTTGTAGCATTATTTGTTGACTCCTGATGATGGAAGTCATCCATCACCTCCATCCTCCCATTAGAGTTTTTCACAGTTTTTGGTTAAATCATATTCAAACAGTCATTATCGCTATGTAAATATTGTTTATTAACGAGCCAAGTGGTGAACAGTGATTTTCCAACATTTCATCTTTTATTTTTCATGGAATCATTTAAAAATACTTATTTATAATTTAAAATTTACTTATTTGTAAATTTAAATTTTACTTACTTGTTTCACATTGCTGTCATTAGTTCTCCCAAATTCTCCAACAGAACCAAAAAACCCTCCAATGCTATTTTCCAAAGTGTCCAATACAATACGAAATCTATTAGTTGCTATTCGTTGGGGGTTTTTTCCTGCTATATTAGTTTCCTAGGGCTGTTGTAACAAATTGGCACAAACTTGGTGGCTTAGAACAACAGAAATGTATTCTCTCCGTTCTGGAGGCCAGAAGTGCAAAACCAAGGTTTCTGCAGAGTTGATTCCTCCTGTGATCTCTGAGGGACAATACATTCCATGCCTCTCTCCTAGCTTCTGGTGGCTGTTGGCAATCCTTGGCATTCTTTGGCTTGTAGCTGCATCACCCCAGTTTCTGCCTCTTTCTTTACGTGGCCTTCTTCTCTCTATGCCCCGTCTGTGTTTCTCATGGCCTTTTTGTAAGGATGCCAGTCATATTGGATTAGGTCCCGATATGACTGCCATTCTTATAAGTATGACCTTATTTTAATTACACCTGCAAAGACCCTATTTCCAAATAAGGTCACATTCCAAGGTTCCGGGTAGATATGAATTCTAGGGGCATACTATTCAACCAAATATACTCACTGTTAAAAAACAAAATTCCATGGAGTAAATCTGAAGATCTATTTGTCTTTATTAAGTGATTCAAATGGAAGGTTTTATAGGCAGAAAGAGGGTGGACAAGAAAGTTAAAAGAATAGATTATTTCAGGCAAGCTCACCTTCCCTTTGGGGAAGGCAGGGGGGTCTTATCAGGCAGATTACCTCACTGGTGCTGACCAGGGAATTATAGACTGACTGGTTTAAAACTCAACTCCTGGGAGAGGTTGAAATTGCAGCTGGGTTCGGAGTTAAGTCTTGGTGGGGCTTAGCAACAGTGACTCCATTGTGGGTTGTTGTTTCTTTTTAACTTCACCAATGTTCTTTTTTTATATTGGGGAACAGTGTGTTTTTCCAGGACCCATCAGCTCCACGTCAAGTAGTTGTTTCAATCTAGTTGTGGAGGGCGCAACTCAGTGGCCTATGTGGGGATCGAACCCGCAACCTTGGTGTTATGAGCACTGTGCTCTAACCAACTGAGCTAACCAGCCGCCCCACCGATGTTCTTTCTAGAGCCTTCGGCTGGCTCTCCTGTTCTCCTGGTCTGATTGTTCTCTAGACTTGCTCAACTCCCTTAATCTTCATGCAAAGAATTTCCTTTCTTTTCTTTCACAAATCTTATTCCTTTATTTCTTGTCTCTCTCTCTCTTTGTTTTACTCACTAGTGTTGGAGCACATCATCCAGTATCTAAGAAACAGTGCATGGAAGATACATTTTTTGCATTGCATATCTGAAAATACCTTTGTTCAATTTTCACACTTAATTTGTAGTTTTGCTAGACATAGAAATTAGGTTGAAAAATCATTTTACCCCAATATTTTCAAGGCTTTCTGTTTTGGCATCTGGTGTTATGGGACATGCCATGTCATTCTGTTTCTAGAGCCTTTTTACTCATGTCTCTATATATAAGCTGCAGAGCCTTCTCTGTCCCCTGGGTTTTAAAATGCCATAGGGATGTGTTCCCAAGCAAGTCTGTTTTCATCCTTTTTGCTGGCATCTGGTGGCCCTTTCATTTGGAAATTCACATCCTTCATTTCTTGGACAATATTCTTATATTATCTATTTGATCATTTCCCCCCTCCTCCTAGGTTTTTTTCCTCTTTATGAAACTTTTAATCAGATAGTGCACATCCTGGGATTGACCTCTAGTTTTCTCATTCTTTATTCTGACTTTTTATTCTACTCTCTGTGTCCTGCTTTCTGGGTAATTCCATCCCATCTGTGGAATTTTTTTTTATCTTGGTTATCTTATAGTAAACTTCTAAGTCTTCTTCCTTGTTCTCTGAAGACTCCCTGTTTTTCAGCATCCTGTTTGTGTCTTGCAGATATAATCTTTTATCTCTCTGATGATATTCCTTGGAGTTGTTTTGTTCAAGCTCCTCCTGCAGGCTGTATGATCTGTTTCCTCTGAGTTCCTTTTCCCGATTGTTTTGGTCCTTGCCTTTTATGTAATCAGCTTTCCTCTGATGGCAGTGGCCTTGACTGTTCATATTTAAGCATGTCACTTCAGAACTGACTGAAGGTCCTGTGTGTGGGGGTCATGTGTCTCAAGGGAGACCGGGCTGGGAAATGGCCACTGTGTTGGGGAGTCCCCAGCATTGCTATCTATAGGCCCTTTGTCTGGGGCTGTTTGGTTCCTCCAGAGAAGAATCCTTTAGTCTCCTCCCTGGGGTGGAGGGTGGACGGCTGGAGCAAGCGTAGAAATGTGGCTGCTAGAGGTCTGAGAACTGAGCAGCCCAGAGATGGGGCTTTTATCATTCAGCATAGAGATGAGCATGCCCTTTAGAAATAGAGTCTGAGCCACATAGGGAACTTAAATTTTCTAGTAGCCCCAGTAAACACAGTAAAAAGAAACAGGAGAACTTAAGTCCAAGAATATGTTTTATTTAATCCAATATAACCAAAATATTATCATTTCAACATATCATTAATATAAAAAATTGTTAATAACATATTTTACATTCTTTTAGTCATACTAAATCTTCAAAACCTGGTACCTGCCTTGTATTTACAGCACACCTCCATTGGGACCAGCCACATACCAAGCACTCAATAGCCACATGTGGCAAATGGCCACTGGCCTGGACAGCACGAGTGTAGACCATCACTTCATCCCCTCTCTTCTCTGCAGATGTCCTCCCGAGTCTTGCCCAGGGCCCTAGGAGACCCCAAGCCCCTAGTGGCCTTCAGGATTCATCTGATGCTGCCTCAGCTCCGAGGACATCCCTGGCACCTTTGAAGCACAAAGCTACACATGCTTAAATCCTACACGCAGGGTTTATTTAAAAGGGGGTTTCCGTGGCACCTGCTCCCTATCTGGGTTGGGGTATCTGATTGTCCTTTTCCTCACATGGGTATTGAAAATTGAGTCCTCTGTCTTTTGCCCTTTTCCTTATTTTTTGATCCTCAGGTTCCCCAGCCATTGTTGTTGCTTCGTGGGCTGTCACCAGGCACTTTGTGGAAGATGCTGGGTAAGTTGCTGGAAGGAGAGGGACAAGAGTGTATTTTATATTTACCCAGTTCTTCAAACAGGATGGCTACTTCTTTGGCTCTATCTAGGAGAGGCCTGTTTCTCAAACTGGGAGCCACAGGAGAGTTCCCTGGAGTGCCAGGCTGCTGAGTGCCCACCTCTCTCGGGGTGTGAGTTTGCAGAGGGGCACCACACCTGCACCCTCTCAGGCCTCTCTCCCTTCTTGCCTGCCCTAGCCGCTCTGGTTAGGTCAGGTGCCAGACGAGAGCTGCGAAATTCCGGGCAGGTGCTGCTCAGAGAGGAAGCTCTAAGGGTCAAACCAGCCTTTCCTTCCTCCTGAGATCTCCCTCCTCCGCTTCTCCCTGCACCTGGGTGTTAGAGAGGCCTGCAGAGTAGAGACAGGCCTGGGGAGTGGCACCTGCACCCTCAACAACTCCTGCTGGGGACAAATAGATCTAGTCTTGTTCTCTAAATATGTGAAGGCTGTGGACAGAGTGAGCCCAGGGGGCCTTCTGGAAGTAGGCTCTTGGAAACAAAACTTGAAAGAAACCATGGAGGAAGTGAGGCGGTATGACAGAGCAGGAGGCAGAACATTTGCATAGTGACACAACCAGGCCAGGAAATGGACTAGGTTGGATGAGGCTTACGGTCAAAATAATTGTTTCAAAATAATTTCTTAAACTGGGTGAATTCACTTTAAAAAAAAAAATCTGGATTTTTTTCAGCTTCTCTAGAAAACAATTAAAAGTTCTGCCAGGATTTCCCATTTTCTCCTATGGCAAAAATCAGTGGGAGCAGAGTTATGGCTGCCTTAGAACAGACACATATGCTCTCCAGTTTGCCACGTACCACCCACATGTCATGGCCCTGGAGTCCTGAGGTCATATGTCAGGCACCCAGCCACTTTGCTCCCTGATGTCACCTGCCTGGCTGCTGTGGGCACTTGAGTTTGCCACTTTGCTAGCTTTGAGATCTGGGATCTTTTGGCTACCAGGTTCCACCCACATGTGCTCCCTGACGCTCACTGGATGTACGTGGAGACAGGGCGCTGCTCCCTCAGCCCCAGCAGTGCTCCTGGGTAGCAAGAGGGAGTCCGTTCTAATGATGCTGAGCACACAGCCACAACGCTCAGGACCACAAACACGGGTCCTTCGTATGAAGGGCATCTCAGGGAATGAGTCTTTTCTGGTCAGCCCAGCACCGCACTCCTAACGATGCCTGGCTGTCCCTCCATAGGTGCTGGGACATCAACGCCAATGAGTCTGTCTGGTGGGTCATTCGAGGGCCTGTGACCCTGTCCATCCTGGTAAGTGGCTGTCCTTCCTTGAGCTGGGCTCCAGTGAGCGAGACTGCACAGTGACCGGCCAGTAGGGACAGAGGAGACAGGACTAGCGCCCCTCCCTCCAGGTTTGGGAAGGATAAACCTCAGAGCTTCCAGAGACTGACCAGCAGCATGTGAGGCCAGAAGCTCCCTACCTAGAGAATGGTGGGTGGGAGTGGGGTGAGGGGCAGGCAGAAGGTGAGAGCTTACATGAGTTCTTTTCCATGAGTAGCCACTGAACGTGGCGGTGAGCAGAGCTCCTTGCTCTAAATGGCTGGCCTCAATTCTACCTTCATTGGCTTAGATATTTGGGGTCTTGATCATTTTTTAGGCATCCTCTTGTTAAACTGGGAAGAATCACTGAGCTGGGATCACAGAGGGAGAGGGTAGGTATAGCTGGGAAAAGCTGAGTGAGGCTACAGTTTTGGACCTGGGCACATGTCTTAGCTTTATGTTCCCAGGTGCTTCTGCTGAGCCTGAGGGTATCGATAAGAATGTGGGGGCAGAGAAAGAAAGACACATGGGCAACACAGTGGGGTTCTCTCATGGACAGAATCAGCCCCTCAGCTGTGCATAGGGCTCAGGGGGATGCCAAGGCTGAAGGATAAGTTGACAGAAAATGCCCTCCATGGCCTCGCTGGAGTGGGGAGAGAGGACGCAGGATAGGGCAGCAGGTCCCTCCTCTTCCACTAGCTGACTGGGTGACCTCCTGGGTCCAGTTGGGAGGAGGTGGCCATCACATGACCACCTTGTTCTCCTTTTCCTTCTTCAAAAATAATAGAACTCATGTAAAAAACTGGAAGATATAAAATATATTTATAAAAAGGGAATAAAATCACCCATAAGTCACTATTTAGCACTAGATATACATTGTAAATACACACGCGCTTTTTTGTTTCCTATCTTTTTCTTTGAGCACATATACTTCTTTTTTTTTTTTCGAAATGCTTAATATGGTTTTGTATCCATATTTTTGTTTGTTTGGTTTTTCTTTTTACACATAGCAATAGATGTGAGCTCTCCCGTGTCATTTGAAGTTATTTGACCAACCAATGCGCTATCGCTGCATTCCCACAGGAGGATATTTTTCTCATTCATTTAAGCCAGTTTCCTTTCTGTAATTCTAAGACTCTGACAGCCCAGCCCAGGAAACCCCCAGCTGAGGGACGACCAGCCCCAACGTCCAGGCTGATTTCATGGGACTGTGGTCTATTGCGATTGACGGATGTTGGGTGGGCGCTCTTGATGTAAAATATCTCTGTCACGGGGCCTAGCATTCCATTATATAAGACTCATTCTTGGGCTCTTAAGAGTTTTTTTTCTTTCACCTTCAAGCTCTCCCTATTGAACTAAATACAACTGTAAGACAAAAAATAAAATAGAAAAAAAAAAAGCCTTTATCAGTTTACCCCATGCAGAGCCAGCTCAGAGTAAGATTCATAACAAACTGAGAAGCTGTGTTCCCAAAGAAGCAACACTGGGCTGGGAGTCCTAGACAGGCCATGTCTTTGGCAAGTGTCTCCAGGCCCCAGGCTATTTATATGAACAATGAGGGCGCCCAGCTGGGTGATGCCACTAATCCTTGCTTCTGAACACGGTGCTGAAGCCAGTGGGGAAAAGGGGGGGAGAGGTGCTGCCATGAGGGCAACTTCCTAAGGTTCAGGCACTGAGGTTGGGGGAGGGGGCATCAAAAGAAATAAAGAGACTCCGTTCCTGTCCCTTTAGGGAGATATGATATTGGCAGATGAGGGGACAAACACACGTGTTTGACAGATGCATGCATTTGCCCCTTTCAAATATTTCAAGTGTTCTTACACAGTGACATCATTCCTAACTACAATGAATTAGGAAAGGGAGGTAATCAAGGATGGCTTCCTGGAGCTGGTGGTTGAGCTGCCAAGTGACTCTATAAGGCTCTGACGCTGTTCTCAAAGTGTGGTCCCTAGACCAGCAGCTTCAGCATCACCTGGGAGCTTGTTGAAAAATGCAAATTTCCCACCCCAGGTTTACTGACCTGTAACCACTGTGGGGAGGGCACCCAGCAATCTGTACCCTAAACTTTAAGAACCTCTCTGTAAAGCCTTGCTACTCAAAGTGTAGTCCAAGGACCTCCCTGGAGCTGGGCATTCCCCAGAGCTGGCTAGAAATGCAGAATCTCAGGCCCACACAGGCCTGCATTTTAACAAGATCCCCAGGGGATTCCAACACTCCAAGGGTGAGTAACCCTGCTGCAAGTGAGCTAATTTACAGCTCCTGCAGCCCAGGGCTAGAAAGGGTGCTGTGCCTCCCTGGCTTCCAGACAGTTTGTTTTACCAAGGACAAGCGGTGGGGTGGGGTGGGGAAGCACTGATGTGCCATCCTGGGGGCATCCTGGGTGTTGTCTGCCATGCCTTCCTTCTCTGCCCTCAGGTCCAGGGGCAGGGCCAGGGCCAGGAGAGATGGCAGGGAATGCAAGTCACCTTTAGCCTCCCGTCTGCCTTGTGTTTTACAGATTAATTTCATACTTTTTATAAACATTCTAAGAATCCTGATGAGAAAACTTAGAACCCAAGAAACAAGAGGAAATGAAGCAAACCATTATAAGTAAGTGAAAAGCAAAGACCTAGACACACTCAGTCAGCACACATTTACTGAGCACCCACTGTTTACCCAACTGATGCTAGGCACCATTGGAGATGGAGGAGAAGGGAAAACCTGGACCTAATTCCAAGCAGTTCGCATTGTAAAAGGGGGAGAGGAGTGGGTCCATTGTGAAACCTGAGACACTGTCCTGGAGGTGGGGAGATAAGAAACCTCAGCAGGATCCTAGGAAGCAGGCGCTTACCCCTGGGGCAAGGCTAGTGAATCAGCAATGGGCTTCAGGGACCCAAATTCAGACAAATTTGTGTAGATATGTGTATTTTTCAGGGGAGAATAACCTTAGCTTTCATCAGATTTTCAAGATGTGTGATCCAAAAATACTTTAAAACCTTTAAGATGTTAAAGAGAGATGCTGTATGTGTTCACTGTAACAAAATACCACACACTGGGTATCTTAAACAAGAGAAATTAATTTTCTCACAGTTCTAGAGGCTGGAAGTCCAAGATCAAGGTGTCGGCAGGATTGATTTCTCACGAGGCCTCTATGTTTAGCTTGTAGTCGGACCTCTTCTGGCTGTGTCCTCACATGGCCTTTTCTCTGTGCATACATCCCTGGTGGGTGCCTCCTCTTAGGACACCAGTTGATTGGACTAAGGCCCCACCTTAATGAATTCAACTTTATCACCTCTTTCTTTATAGGCCCTATCTGCAAATACAGTCACCTTCTGAGGTCTTGCTGCTTAGGACTTCAACTTGCAAATTTGAGTGGGGACACAATGCAGCCCATAACAGATATTAAAGACAAATTGGTGCCCGACAGAAGCCTCCTCCATGATGTTCAGAATTTTGAGAATCTGGCAGCGGCCTGGGTTACTTGGTGGCTGATTCCCCAGGATGTCTTTAGGGTAGTGTAGGGTGAAGCCGGGCATCCAGGATAAAGTTGCCAGATAACATAGAGGATACCCAGTTCAATATGAATTTTGCATGAACAATGTATAGTTTTTTTGTCCCTACACACACACACACACACACACACACACACACACACACACAAAATTATTGTTTATCTGAAATTCAAATTAAACTGGGCATCCTGTATTTTTATTTGCTAAGTTTGGCAATGCTAACCTGGGAAGAAAATGAAAGAACATCTCCTTACTTATTATTAAACAAATAAGAATGCTGGCTTTGCTAATAATATGTTAAACCTAGAGTGGCAGTCACATATGTACATAATTTATAAATAGTTATTCAGGTGGGTCCATATTCAGATATTTTTTACTGGTAGGGGTGCATGATCAGAAAAATATAGGGACTGGTCATGGATTGGTAAGTGTTGTATCTGGGTGATGGGTACGTGGGAATATTTCCAAAATAAAAAGTAAGAACAGAAAAGTTTGGGGACACTGCTGCAAAGCCTTCTGCAATCAGGCAAGAGATGGGGTGTGTGGAGCCCTGAGCCCATGGGTAGGGGAGGGGGCAAAAGACTGCAGCATTTCTCTATTCCCAGGCGCCTGGCCAAGTCCACCCTTCTGCTGATCCCTCTCTTTGGAGTCCACTATATCGTCTTCGCCTTCTCTCCGGATGATGCCATGGAGATCCAGCTGTTTTTTGAATTGGCCCTTGGCTCATTCCAGGTAAGTTTCAGGGACTATGACTTACGGTGAAAAGAGTTCTCTCTTTCCTTGGAGAAACATGGAGGCCATAGAGATAGCAAGTCACATCTTCCCGGAAGAGTTCTGCAGTGTGGTTTGGGAAGGCAGACGCCTCATTTGGCAGAGACACAAGAGAAGCAGGGGCAGGACTTCACTGTCCTGTGTGACCTTGAAGGAACCCAAGTTCTGCCTCCCCCCCCCCCAGACAAATGGAAGTAGAAGATAAATCTAAGGAGAGACTGACTTCAGGGAAAACAAAAAATAAAAGTAACCCTACACGCTATTGTACAGCTCTCAACAGGGCTATGGCTGAGCCATCAAAAAGTGGGGCAGGAAGATGAGCATTGTGGGAGTGGGATGGGAGGGTGTTTAAAAGAATAATAGTCTCATGTTCATACTGGGAAGTCCATAAAAATGCCCCAAACAGAAAAATCCAGAAGTAGCAGCATCAGCATGTTATTTAGAATCAGTTAAGAAAGTTCCAAATAGTTGCCTCTAAGGAACAGGAAATGGGGGTGGCGGGTGTCAGAGGAGGTTATTTTTGTGTGTGTGTGTGACAAGAATCATTTGACTCTTTGAAACTGTGTGCATACACAACTTATTAAAAATAAAAACCAACTTAAAAGAAAAGAAAAAAAGTTAGGGGAAAAGTCACCTACCTACTTATTCAACAAGATGTTGTGAGGTTAAAAAAAAAAATAGTAAAGATGTTTAGACAGAAGGGCCTCTTAACATGAATCCCAAACTTCACAAGGTTATTTATTTACTCAAAGCTGTCTCCTTCCAAAAATAAAGTGATGTCGCTTTCAGGAAAAATATACAGAGAAATAATAAGTAGATGAGGGATCAGTGAAAAAAGAAAATCAAGCCAAAAGAGTTCATACACAGAAGCAAATTTGATCAAGTCCTATAAAGGTGGGAGACGTGGGTCATGAATTTGATTAGAGCTTCCCCACAGCCAAAGCAAAGACAGAAACACAGTCTGTTTCAAGATTTGCAATATCCATGGATGAAAACAAGCTAGTTCCCAGGGAAAGCCTTGTGATTATAGACAGGCTTTGGGGCCTGAGATAAATTTTTCCCAGTGGGTTTTTCTAAAGAAGCCAGCCTGCCCTCAACAAGGTTGATCATCTTGCAGAGTCCACCTCACCAGGCTGGCCTCAGCCTCAGGGTGGGGGCTCAGAGCCTCCCTCATTCCCAGAGTTCTGTTCAGGGTGGGCATGGCCAGGGGCATTCTGTCACTCTCAGGTTCCAGGGAAGACACATCACTTGGGAACACCTTATTGAGTGGAGTCAAGTCTTGCTCTGACCCATGCCTTCAGATCCACCAGGGCTGTCCCCTCTGCCCTCCTCTGAGCCTCTCTTCTGCCCAGAGCCCCTCAGACCTCCAGAAAACCCAGCCTCTTGTGCAATCCAGGATTCTTTTTCTCTGGGCCTGGGAGCTTTTGTGCCCACTGCCCTTGTAACGTGTGGGGAAACAGGGCTCACGGTGGCCCTTTTAGCAGGTGGGGGTTCCAGGTCCAGAGGGGCAGAAGGCTTTGACCCAGCTGACAAAGTGGATAGTGACCTCTTTGAGACCATGGACACCCAGGTCTGCCTCCGTGTGTGGATGGGGACTTCCGGTCCTCTGGAGCAGGGGCTTGCGGTTGGGGCGGTGGACTACCCCTGCCAAGGCCATTTGGCTTCTCTGGGGAAACGGCTTGTTGAGAGAAAACCAAAAGCACTTTCCTAATGTTCCCACAGAAATGTTTACCAAAAAAAGGACATTTAAGAGTGTTTTTAAAAAAAAAAGGCCTTTGTTCATAGACATATCATTTTACGATGTTATACATTTATTATATAATATATACTTTAAATTTGTATTATGGAAAATTTCTCCCACATACAAAAGCGAATGGTCTAGTGAACCCAAGTAGCCATTCCCAATGGCCTCTCCTGTTTCATCTCCATCCCCATCAGCTCCCTCCACCCCATCCACCACCATTTTAGGTCGATCAAGACATCATTTTCTTTCACATGTAACTATTTTAGTATTTCTAAGATGGGCTTAATGAAGAACACACACAGGGCCACATACCATTATCACGGCACATATTTTAAAAACTAAAGTTTTTAGCTCTTTCTGGTTATAGAAATACTAGCTTATTGAAGGAAATTTGGGAAATAAGGAAAAGTTTAAAAATTCACCCATTAATCTCATAATCCAGGAATCGCTTCTGTTAAGATGTTGGTGTGTTTACTTCTAAGTCTCGTTTCTATCCAGGAAGACACAGAGTGCCCACACATGTAACAGGGGTCGCGTATGGTTCTATATCCTGCTTGTTTAATTCCCTATCATGCCCACTGTGAACATTTCTCCATGTCACTAAAATTCTTTAAATGCTTCATTTTTAATGATTGTATAAAAACTGTGGAGTTTCTTCAAGTTGCTGGCTGTGAGGCCTTTCCTAGCTATACCTGGGGCACGTCTACCTTTCCCTCACTCAGGGCTCCTGTCCTCACCTGAACAGTGAAAATGTGTCCCTGGATCCTTGAGGCCCAGGCAATCCTGGGCCATGACACAGGCAACAACCTTGGCTGGCAGCTCTGGACCAAGCACAAACAGCTCCTGTCCTGCCCAAACCCTTGTGACAGTTCCCTCACCTGTGAAGGGGATCCTCCTGGGGCTTTGGTAAGGATTAAATGAAGCACCTGGAACCCAGAAGCCCACAATTATGCAGGCCAAGCTATGCTTCAATTCAGCCATTTTATTGGGCTGTCGGAAAAGTCATGATGCATTTTTGCAACGAAAAACAGAAAAAATACGTCATGACTTTTCTGACAGCCCAATAGTTTTGTCACTGAGTCTTGTTAAATGCCAATACCCCTGAGCAGTCATACATATTAAGCCCACCATAGACAAGCTGGCTCATTGCTCTTTGGGGTCCTTTCCAATGTAGTAGTTAAGGGCAGGCCTGGATGGGACTAGGGAAAAGGGTCAGGCTACCTGAGGTCCAAGCTGTGGCCCCCAGGCCTCTGAGGGGTGAGGTGCTCACCAACTGGGGTAGCCTGAGGCTAGGGCCTATAAGGAAGAGCAGGCTGGTCCAAGGTGCGTCCCTGAGTAGGTAAGCAGGGTATTTGCACTGCAGAGACCCTGCTCACAGCTCATGGTTCCGTGCAGGCCTCTTAGGCTCAAATTCTGCATCCCAGACTGTAATTCCTACCCTGATCCATGCCAGGATCCCAGAGGGCACCATGAGGAAAACAGGAGATACCAATGAGGGAGTGTCCTGATAAGCACAGACGCCCACCATGCCAGGAACACAAATCAAAATAGCCCCGAGGCCCCTGACCAGGGAGATGCATTCACCTGTCCAATAAGCAGGGAGGCCAGGACCTGCACATATTGTTCTGACCACACATTCACACTTCTATTTTCCAGTATGAATAGTTGTCCATGTTTAAACATCCCAGAGTTCCAGCTTATCTTGAAAATGAACCCACTTAGGGTTCAGGGGCTCACATGGGCTGGCCCCAACCCATCCTCCTGGAGTGGGCTGGCTCGACTCCCTACTTCTCCCAGTGGCCCCACCTTACTAATTCAGGTGACTTGCCTTCCCCATGGCCTGAGTTAGCAGCCTTTAATGTTACTGACACCACGTGCATGCAAGGTCAACGCTAGACACTGGGAACACATGAATGGGACCCTGTTCTTACCCCAAGGAGCTGTCTGATGCCAGCACAGCCCGGGGACACTGTGTGGGGCTCAGAAGAGGTAGCCCAACCCCCTCTGAGGTGTGGGAAGGCTCTGCTATACTTCCTGTGGTGGGTGAGTGAGCCTGGATCTGGTGATTAAAGAACTGAGAGGGAGGCTGGCGCAGGAGTATCTACGCTAACCCCTGCTGCCTCTGCTGCCTCTGCAGGGCCTGGTGGTGGCAATCCTCTACTGCTTCCTCAACGGGGAGGTGAGTGTGCTTGGGTTGCCTGGATAAGCTCCCTCGCCGCCGCTGGATGCTGGCTGAGGGAGCTACCTGGGAAGGGGCATGGGAGGTGGGGAGGGGGAGGAGAGGCTGGGGCCTGTTGGCTTGGGCATCTTCTAGGAGTCTGAGCTCACTTCAACGGAGCAACAGAACCACATGGAGAGAGCTTGATAAAACGATTGCTGGGCCCCTCCCTCCCTCGTTTCTAATTCAGCAAAAATGGTCTGGATTGGAGCCTGCAAATGTTTTATAACACGTGCTCCAGGTGATTCTTATCCTTGGGAAGTTCAGGAAATGGAGGAAAGTGTAGGCTCCCCAACCAGAACCCAGGCTCCTGACTGCTCTGCTGCTTGGACAGGTGACCTCGGTCACTGCCCTTCTCTGGGCCTCAGTCTTCCCATCTGTATAATGAATGACTCAGATAACATGTCTGCCAACTCAACCCTCAGAGATCCCCAAATGACTCTTTGGGGGTCTGCACACTTACCTTGAGGCCTCTGCCATTGTCCAGAGCATTTGGGTCAGGACACAAGGTTCCTGGCACACAGAAGCTGGGCAATCATTAGCTGAACACAGCATTGCACACAAGTAATGCCTTTCTGAGACTGCTGACCATCTATCTGGTTCACCACACATGAATGGTGAATGGGAACAGCTTCTGATGACTTCCAAAAATCAGTCCTCAAGCCTAGCCTCAAAGGTTTTGCAGCTATAGCTGGGGATTGTGAGGGAAATTGACCAACACCAGCTCCCTGGCTCCCAGATGAATTCTAAGCTAGGGTGGCTTCATGGCAATGTGTCAATCTGGAGGTTAGAATTCTGGAGTTTTTAAAACAACCGCAAGCCCCTTCTTCCCGACACAGTAGTGAGATTGTGGGTGATTCATGCCCAGAGGAGAGGGCTCCCAATTCCTACTGGACATCAGGCTGGAATCAGTCAATCTGGGTGGCCAGCAGGAGAGGGGAAGGCATGACCGCTGGGCAAGAGTGACAGGGCTCATGCGGAGTCCGGGGGGGGGGGGGGAGGGGTGGTGAGCAGGACTCTGGGCACCAGGTCCTTTTTGTTCTTCCCTCTTGGGATAATGGCTGATTTCTGGGGCCAGGTACAGCTGGAGGTTCAGAAGAAGTGGCGGCAGTGGCACCTCCACGAGCTCCCACTGCGCCCCGTGGCCCTCAGCTCCTCCTTCAGCAACGGCACCAGCGGCCTCACCCATGGCACCTCGGTCAGCCCCTCGGAGCCGAGCCGGGGCACCTGCAGGGCCAGCGTCATCTGAGAGGCTGGAGCAGGGCCACGGACAGAGGCCAAGCCAGGTCCTGAGAGGGCAGGACACTGTTGCAGGACAGTCTGTCTTCCCGGCAGACACTGTATGCTTTCTCCTATGATAAACAACACCCCTCCTCCAGACCTTGGGGTGGGGGTGCAGTGAAAACTCAGAACTGAACAGATGGGACTTGGAGCACCATGGGTAGTGGGGGCCTGGGATTTAGGTCTGTTGTGTTCTTCTGGGAAGAGCAGTTCAGGGGGCCCAGAAGGGAGCAGGGAAATGAATGGTAGCTGGGATGAGAGTTGGTCTCAGTGTTTGTCAGTCTTTTTGCCTTTCAGACATAGGTGAGGGAGGATGCTCTAGCCCACTCCCCTACCCCTTTCTGTAGAAGGGGCTTCTCTGATCCCCGCTCCAGTTTTCAGGGACAAGCTTAGAATCTCAGAAAACATGAGAAATGGAGGCTCTTGGCCCTAGATGGAACCTCCGCGCTCCTCACCTGTCAAGTAGCTCTCATCCTAGAGCAGCGGTTCTCAGCCTGTGGGTCGCGACCCCTTTGGGGGTCGAACGACCCTTTCACAGGGGTCGCCGGGCACTCGTATGTGGGCGTATTTGCATGTGGGCCTGGAGACGGATAGAAGAGCGGTGTCTCG
The DNA here is from genome assembly GCF_001890085.2 of Hipposideros armiger. Lineage (NCBI taxonomy): Eukaryota > Metazoa > Chordata > Mammalia > Chiroptera > Hipposideridae > Hipposideros > Hipposideros armiger. The sequence continues at coordinate 549,638 of NW_017732183.1, read as the reverse complement.
GTTCCTAAGACCATCGAAAATATGTGTTTTCCGATGGTCTTAGGCGACCCCTATGAAAGGTTGAGAACCGCTGTTCAAGTCCCAGTGGAGGCCAGGAGAGCCCCAGGACCCCCAGCTCATCCTTTAGTAACTGTAGTGGGGTCTGAGGTGTCCCTCTGTTCTTACCGCTCTCAATTATTCACAGCCCCCAAGGCAGGTACAGCAGGGGATGGGGCATGATCTCATTTGACAGAAGGGAAACAGGCTCACCAAGGTCCTGTGACTTGCCAAAGCTACCGGACAAAGGAGTGGCAAAGTCCAATCCGGGGCTTTTGGTCTCAAATCCCCATGTTCCGAGGTTGTATTTTACAGGGCCTGTCTCCCTGCCCCATTGGGGATTTTAATCTCACCCTTTCCTCTCTGGGTCTCAGTTCCCTTAAATCGTAACATTCCCTCCCTGCCAGCCTTGTAAGGAATAAAGAGGATTCAATATTTGAACCCTTTTACAAAACAAAACCTTCCAGTGCTCAGGGGAATGAAATCTGGTCAGAGTGGAGAATTCCTCCCCCAGCATAAAGCATCTTGCTGTTGGGCGGGCCCAGGTCTAGTCCTGGTTTTGGGTGACCCTGGACAAGTACTATCCTTCTCTAGGCCCTAGCTCCCTACCGCTGCACCTCTCCCCTGCAGAGACAAGGTCACCCTTTGCCCCTTGCAGACTGCTCCTGGTGAGAAGGCCGGGTACCCACTTCCAGGGCTAAGAACCCAGTCTATATGGTTGATGAGCTCTGCTCTCCAAAACACCAATTGGTCCACAACACCTTTCTCAAGCCATGTCCACAGACTCTGCGTTTTGGAATAGAAGTTTTTTAAAAAATCACAAGAGGTAGGTATAGGCACCCAGCCCAGCTCAGAAGTGGGGGCCTGCTGTGACAAGAGCAGGGCAGAGACCAAAAACTCATGCAATCAGTGGCAGCCAGAATGAATCAGGGAAGACCCGAATTCATCAGGTGGGGGAGCAGGAAGGGGCTAGTATAGAATGAAATGGGCTGAGAGAAAAAAAGGGACTGGAAATGGGGCAAGTTAGTGCACAAAAACCCTGATCTTCTGGCAAGGATGGAAATCACTGATTCCTGGTCCCCTTCACCGGCACTTTTCCCCAGGATGGTTATTAATCATTACCCCAGGTCCACAGATCCAGACATGTGCTCTTTGAAATGTGTTCTAGGATCAAAAATGGTACCCTAAGGCCATCTGATCCTCATCAAAGATGGACACGCACACTCATCTCAGGGAGGGCTGTGCATTAGAAGTCAGGTGGACCTTCCTGGAAGGCTTCCTCAATAACTCTTCTCAAAGATGGGATAGCCAGTTGCTGGAAGCTAGAGTTACCCAGGGATTATGGGGTTCCAGGAATTGAATCAAGTCAAATGGTTTGAAAACCTACTATGTGCAAGAAATTCTGAGAGAATCCTGACCTTTGCCTCCCTGGCATGACCAAAGCTAAAGCAGGGAAATGTGCGGACAGGCCCTTTGAGCGGGTGGAAGTCCTAGACCCTGATTGGACACACTTAGCTGGAAGAAAGATCCACTCTTAGCAACCCCAGCAGGCCCTAAAGACCCCACAGCTCATATCCCAGCACAGAGCCATAAAACAGGTGTGAACAGCACATGGCTGTACAGCTAGCGCAGGTACCAGTCCCCAGAGCTGCTTCCAAATCTATTCCTGTCCAGGAAGGATTCAAGACAGCATTTTCAAATGTGTTCTTCTACATCCTAATAATGGCTAAGCCTGCGCAGCTCCTTGTACTGAGGCACCCTCCTGGCCTCTGGCCCTGCAGACCAGCTGCAAAGGCCCCTGGGTCGTTTCTGGCCAACCACCCAGATTGTTGGCCAAGAGGCAGCAGTTTCAAGGTCATTGTCCCACCGTTATGCCCACCAAAGGTCACAGGTTGGAAAAGTCCCATCTTGACCACACTTTCTTGTCGAACCATACATCCTTGGGGGTGAGGGGTGGGAAGTTGGGGAGGGGCTAAAATTTCCTTGGTTGGCCCCAGGGATGGGTGATGCTGTTGATGTGAAGGCCACTGGTGGCGTTCAAGAAAAAGAGGAAGGAGGCAGTGAACTGGCACCAGAACATCAGGGTGAAGCCGATGAGCGTGACCTGATTCCGGAGGAGGATCACAAAGGCCAAAAGGCCCATGGAGGATAGGACGAATGAGATGAGGAGGAAGATGGAGCCCAGGACCCACTTGCGCCGTGAGTGGAGGTCCTCACACACCTGGGATACCATGAGGAGCTCCAGGCCAAAAATGGCGACCACCACGGCCAAGGCACCCCCGCTGCGGACCAGGACCATGCCCACTGCCAGCCCCGGCACATGGGCTTGCCTCAGGTCTCTGAGGCAATGTGGCCCAGTCTGGTTGGAGGTGGTACAGAAGTGCCACAGCCCAAAGAGGCGGTCCTCAGCCAGGAGCCAGTGGCCATCACAGATGGAGACAGAGGAGAGGACCACAGCCAGCGCAGCACACACGATGATGAGGGTTCGGATGAAGGATTCAGAGAAGGACCGATGGGGCCTCCTTTGGCCCAGCAGCCTCTGGGTCTGGAAGATACCACAGAGGTTGCATGTCAGAGAGGGCCCTGCCACACCCCATCTACCCTCTTTAGGGAAGACCCTAAACATGCCTTCCACCTTCCCACAGCCATGTTTTCTGCTGCCGTCTCCAGTGAAGCTGGAATGCCGCCTTTACTCCCAGCTTCCTCCCAGCTCCTCCTTATCTTTCAGCACCTTCCTTGGGGAGCCCTTCCCCCCCCCCCGTTCTACTTGTTCCCTGTCCTCCATTCAACACCTATAAGCACTGACTATCCAGTTATTCATCAGGCCTGAAGAGTTCCCTGACCTTTCTTTAATGATCTTCTTAATGAGTAAGAAATCCATGGACCGGCCCAGTGGCACATTGGTTGAGTTGGCTTGGGACGCCAGCTCTGAGCACCAGGGCCCCGGTTTGGATCCCACATGAGGGCCAGTGATGCTGCACCTTCTACAGCTAAGATGGTGAACAACAGCTTGACCTGGAGCTGGGCTGCCATAAGTCACTGGCAATGGCGTAGGCTGCAGTGGAGCTGCAGTGGGCTGATGTAAGCTACCGTGAGTGGCCGGCAGCCAGCGTGAGCTACCAAGAGCCGCCATGAGCAGCCATTCAGTGACCGGTGACTGATCTGCCTCACCCAGGAAGAGTGCAATGATAATACCAACATGGGCCAATGAAGCGACGTCCTCCACAACTAGACTGAAGAACAAAAGGACAACAACTTGTCTGTTTCCCTTCCCCGATTCCCCAATGCTGTTCCCCTTCCCCAATTTCCCAATAAAATCTTTAAAAAAAAAGAAATCCAAATTCTAATGACCAGCAAATCCTAGTCCCTTCTGAATTCAGAAAATCTGGCCTGGTTAGTGTGACCTTGACCTTGCAGGCTGCCTGGGTTTCTTTGTAAGCAAAACAAGAAAACTGCCTGGAAGGTTGTGAGGGTTGTAAAAAATCACTGGAACGTAATACATGGTTGAGTCTCCCTCTCTCCCTAGGACTTCCCCAGTACACGTCCAGTTTTCTCTGATTCCCACCCAGCTGGTTCTGCACTTTCCACAGTGTCCAGGCCTCTGTTTTATTAACTTGTTTTCCTTTGTACTGAAAGTGATGTCTGCACCTTGCCCTGCAGTCTGGCTTAGCCTCTCCCAGATGTGCTAACCAGACTGTTCTATCAGCTTCTTTAGGGGGATGGGGGGGAGGGGGAAGGATGCATCCAGACAGTAAGCACGGACTAGGACCTCCCAAGTAGAGGGCCATGGTGTTAGGGGCTCAATATTAATGGTGAGGAAAAGGATTAGAGTACAAAGGGATAACCAAGGGGTCAGGACTCCAACTCAGATCCTAAGAAAAAAGCAGCCTGGGGTGCTGCTGTAAAGAGCACCTGGCCAGGAGTCTGGGCTGTGGTTCTCAGACTGTCCCCTTGCTTCCTAGAGGGGCTTCCAGGTGCTGAAGCAGAGGAGTAAGGGAAGCTGAGACGGCCAGCTCCAGGCCCCTTCCTCACTCCCACTACAGCAGATCCCTGTTACCTGCTGGAGACAGTGGGAATCTAGGAATCTGTATTGGAAAGCATTAAAAAACCAGCTCTACTGCTAAGAAAAAAAAAACCAAGGAAACTTTGAAACCTCTGTGTCTACAAACCATTAAAGGCCCTTGCCCTTGGGTGGTTTCGTAACCCCTTTGGCCCCTGTTCTCCCATCTATTAAATGGATCACCCCTGCAGAAAAGCAGTAGCCATAAAGGCACCTGGTGAAATTACAACACCCCTAGAGGTTGATAAGGTCCTAGGATGGGAGAGTCCCAGATACAGAGAGCAAGTCCTAATAACACAGGACCCAGAAACCTTCTGGCCCTAGATATCATGCTGTCTGGAGAACAGGCACGTCCTGTCCCTTCGTCAGCTCCACCTGTCCCTGAGCACTGGCTGGACTTTACTCCCCAGGTCCTCAGATATCCAAGATCAGAAAGACAGCTGATGTCACTTCATTTTATCCTCTCCCGCTGCAAAACAGGACTTCGTTTAAACTGACCACCCATAAAACTCCCAAGGATTAAATGAGATCATGTATATAAAATTGCTAGGCATATGAACAGCTTCCACTTCACCAGAGCTATTAATAGTATTAGTAACAATAATAATGCATATTGGAGTCTTTATTCCAAACCACCTGGCACCACACCCCAGCTTCTGGCACCTCCACTAGTTTTCAGTGATCCAAAACCTGAAATCCTTTCCTGGAGGGCAGCTGGGCAGCAGCATGGTAAGTGGATGGCCTGCGGTAAAGGCAATTGAGTCTTACCCCTGACTGCCAGCCTTCAACTGTATGACTGTGGGCAAGTCACTTTAATCTCTTAGGGCCTTGACTTCCTCTGCTAAAAAAGAGCAAATGTTTTCCTTTCTTTATCTGTAAGCCAGAATAAATGATTTCTAGTGACCCATAGAACAGTGTCACTTGACACTCCTGGGCCACTGAGTCCCATGCCAAGGTCTTATCTATAACTCAGGTCCCCATCTGTCCCATTAATACTCAAGTAGGCACTTTGGCTCCTCATACTCATTCTCCACATCCCCAACACAGTCCCCCTATTTGCCCCCCTCCCACTCACTCCCCACTCTGCTCTGGCCCAGGTCAGTCCTTCATCATCATTAGCAGGAAATTTCTTAAGTAGCTTCCTACAGAGTTGGCCTGCCACCATCCCTTGAGCAGTGAGCTGGCCTGCCTGCATGACCCCAGTGCGGTCCCAGGAGCCAGCCAGCCTGCTTTTTAGCTGTGTTTGACCTCTGGCAAGTTATCCTCTCTTTCCCCTTTCCTCACCTATCATCAATGGCGATAACGGACGGGACCTACCGCCTGTGATTGTGGGGCTGAAATGAGTTATCACCCCAAGTACTTAGAACAGTCCCAGGCACCAAGGTTAAGTGCTCCTAAGCAGCAGGGACTACTGTCACGCAAGCACAGCGCCCTCACCTCAGAGTAGAGCCACTGGGCTTTGCCTCATCTCCCCCAGCAGGCCTTCTCCTCCTTCCTCCTCTTCCTCCACTAACCACTCGGCTTTCCTTGCTCCAGTCTGCCTAGCCCTCCGACCCCAGCACAAAGATCACCTCCCCCTTAGCCCCGCCCCTAACTTTTTGCACCTCTTAATTTAGCACTCACTTCCCCATACCTCTTCTAAATCCTTGTTTACAAACCGCTCTCCCCAACTGGACAGTAAGCTCCTGAAGGGGAGAGACCACACCCGGTCCCATCCTCCTCGCTGTCCTGTCCCCTTCTTCCCAAGGCCTGTCCCAGGAGGCTGCCTTGTCATGACTCAAAATTCTGCCCCAGAACAAAGAGGAGGAACTTGCCGCATCCCGTTCCCCACCCCCAAACTCACCCCAGCAGCTGTGTCCTGGCTAGAAGAGGTTTGGGTGGGTAGCCTGTGGCTGGGGTTTTACTGTTCCGGAAAGGCCTAAAGATCGAGTAAGATTTGGAGCCAAGTTCTGATTTTGAATCTCGATTCTGTAGCTTATCTGACGTAAGTATCATGGACAAGTTACTTCACCTACAAACCTCAGTTACCACAGCTATAAAATGGGCACAGAAGTATCTACCCAAGTCAGTGTTGTGGGGGTCTCAACACTTGTGTGCAAAGTCAAGGAGCCTCTCTACTCGTCCGGACAATCCAGTCGGCACTCTGGGGAAGGCGAGCTGGTGGGATGCCTCCGCGTAAAGGAAGCTAGCCCGCGGGGTAGTGCCGCCACCCACTGACTTCCACTGGGTGAGCAGCACGCCCGAGGAGAGCGGGTAGGAATGGGTGGGTTCTCAGCCGACACAAATATCTTGCACCACCCCTAAGGAGAAACCAAAACTAAGGGATTGCGGGCTGCTTCCCTCACTAGAGCCTTTTCTCCGAGGCGTCCGCGCGCCCCAGAGAATCCATCCCCTGGCCCAGCACCCCAAACGCAGTTTTGGGGAGGGGAGATGGTCTCTTACTCGCACCCAAGAAAATTCTGGCCCCCCCGAGACGCATCCTCAGGTTACATTAAGGCGAGCCTCACTTTGCAAGTGTATTCTGTCCAGCCTCCACCCCAAACGCACCTCCTTTTTAAAAAGAAGGGACACCTCTGGTGAACCTAACCGATGGGCACTGCTGACCCCAAAGAGAATCATAAAAAGAAGTTTGGGAGCCTCGAGGGCTTGCAGGATAGCGAGCGGAACCCGAAGCACACGGCGCCTCAGGAGCGCCGTTGGGGGCGGACGCCCCCAAGTTGCTTCCTGCCCACAGTTCTCGGAGCCCCCAGGCTAACAGCAGGGTGCAAGCACGGCCGGGCACTCCCCCCCACCTCCCGAACCCCAGCCAAGGCCTGCGGCTGGAAATCGCTCTCCTTCTCCTGCGAAACCCCTTCCTTCCCCCATGGTGGGGCAGACCTCGGCCCGCTGGGGGCCTCGGGGCTACCTGCACGGTGATGGCAGTCATGCTGCACCGGGGCTCGGCCACGCTCCCGCCTCGCTCCCTCCCGCCGCTCCGCTGCGGCCGCCGGCGTCGGTCTTGGGACTTCTCCCGGGGGGGCGGAGCGGGGCGGCTGCCGGGCGGGCGGGACCAGGGGAAGGGAGGCAGCATTCAAAGCGGAGGGATTAACCCCGGGGCCGGCTCCGCCTGTCTCGCCACTGTACGCAGCTCGGTTTACGCTGAGTCAGCAGGGCGGCCGGGAGGAGCCCCCGGGGAAAGAGGGGGAGGGCGGGCACGGGGGAAGGGCCGGGCTCGTGGGGAAGGTGCGAGGACCCGGCTCCTAGGGGTAAGGTACTCCGGGTCCGAGGGAGGAGGATCGGGCACCAGGGGGAGGGCTGACCCGGCTGACGCCCGGAGTCACTCCCTCGCTACCGAACCTCCGAGACGACTTCGCCTGGGGTGCAGGTTCTTTGAGGGCCAGACGGCGCCGGCGGAAGGGCCGGAGAATTCGGTTCCAGCCCCAGCTTGTTGAGTCCAGCATCGGCAGGGTCCAGAGAGAAGAGGCACGCGCCCCGGCTCGGCTGTCTTCACCACCCGCTCTGTGACCTTAGGCTGCTAGTTTACGTCTCTGAGCCATGGTTAATAATGAGATCATATTTGTGAAAGGTCGGGGTCTTGCGAAGCCCTCGGCAAGGGTGAACTTAGTGGAAACTTCTGAGCAATCCTTGGGTCAGTTTTCTCTCCCCGAAAGGGGGGATGTACAAACACGCTCTCCTCGTGTCCTCCTCAGCGACCATCAAAAAGGCAACTATGACAAAACAAAAGTCATTGTTCTTCGACTTTTGATGGTGCTGGGTTCTCCAGGAGGCAGCGCATAAAGTCCCTACACCTAAAAGGGGTGGAACTAGGCAGGTGGGTCCAACCGCAGTAATTTCCAGGTAAGACCCAAACCTCCCATCTCAGTTGTAAGGAAGTGAGTTGGTGAGGGGGTAGTTTGCTTACATAAAGCAAGGTCCCCTTTGTCCTTAACTAGATGGGCTAAATTGAATTATTTCACGCAGGCAGGCAGGCAGGCAGGCAGGCAGGCAGGCAGACAGACAGCTACCCTGTGACTTTACCCAAGGACAGTCAAAATAACTGCATTTCTCTTTTCCCCCAAGAGCCATGTGGAAAAGGGGGAAAGTTACAGTTGTCTGTCCATCTCCCGGTTAGATGTTTATCGGATTCCATGCCTGCCAGAGACCCTGTAAAATCCTTAAACCCAGTCCTCAGGCCCAGCCACGTGAGTGCCATGCCCTCAGCCTCCCATTGGAACCAATGGAGAACCAGGACAGGACTTAACTGGCGGAACCAGTCTGGGTCTGATTTCTTGCCACAATTCTGCATCAGAATCATCTGGAGGGCTTGTTAAAACACAGGCTGCTGGGCCCCACCCCAGAATTTCTGACCTAGTGGGTGTGGGGGGCAATGCCTCACCTTGTGTATTTCTAACAAGGTGCTGCTACTGTTGAGGGGGAGGGGGAGCCCTGCTTTGAGAATCACTGAGCTAAGGCAAAGGGGAGCTGGCCAAGCCCAGCCAGGTCAACCCCTCTCTGGTGGGGCCTTCCCTCGGTGGACCCTGTCCGCTTTCTCCCCCGTCAAGGGTCCAGAAGCCAGGTTTTCCCTCCATAGCCCTGGACTCTGGAGAAGGGGCTGACACAGGAATGGAGGACCTGGTCCTTTGGGGGTCCTTTTACAGAGCCCTAGAATGCTTTCTGGGCTACTGGGGCAGGCAGCGTTTCAGGTGAGCAGGAGGGGAGTGCCTGGCATTAAAATCAGAAAGGACTGTCAGGTTGGGTAATCCACGCCCAACTTGGGCCTTCTAAGATTTCAGTTTATGGTCAGGCATGTTGGGGATATGTTGCTTGTTTGCTTTCTTGGTAAGAACAGAAAGTCTTCAATCAGTGGAATTTAGTGCAACATGTCTTGTCAGCAAGATAACTGGAGAAGCATTAATGACTTAGGAATAATTAGGAGGAAGTGGCTGTCCGTTCCAGTCATTTTATGGTCATAAGAAAATATGGGACACAGCTAGGAGTGGGGTGGATTTTGTGCTGAGGACCGGGAATCAAGTCTATGAGTTGGTCACAGGGGCTACTCCTCTGCGTTCCAGGATCCTGGAGTCTCCTAGGTACCCTCATGTTGCCCAGGGTTTGCGGCAGGGTGGGGTGTGGCAGCACCCATACTCCCTTAGTGTACCCCAGCCCCTGGTGAGACAGCGAGAGAGGCAAATAACTCTGCAGGAATGACTATCTGGAGGAAAGGAGGATTCCCAGGGCCATGAGGGTCATGCAGGGGCAGAGGTGGCAGTGAAATGACAGGGAATGGCCCCAAGGAGTTAAAACAACAAACACCATTGAGAGAGTGGTAGCTCCTGGGACAGCACAGAACCTGCCCTATTCCTTGATGTTCTCTGCCTTTTCTCCAGACAGAGTGACAGATTCAATACCTGTCCCTCTCTCACCCCTGTTTCTAGACCTGGCCAGGGTTGGGGAAAGAGGAACAACATAAAGAAAGGGAGGAGGTGGCCCCCACCCCACCCCTCCGACCACTCTTGTCTGATGAGAAGGCCCTATTTGTTGCTCTTAGAGAGTTTCTGATTAATGAATCAATAAAGACTAGATCTACTTGTCAGTCAACAAGTACTCGCCCACCTCTGGGCCTTTGTACTTACTTGCTGCTTCCTCTGCCTGAAATGTACTTGCTCAAGACATTCACATCTGAGACTCACCAACTCACTCCTTTGCGGTCTGGGGTCAGATGTCACCTTATCAGAGAAGTCTACCATGACCAGCACATCTGAAACCCCCTCCATGCTCTTTTCCCTTTCCCCCTTATCATCATCACACACACACACACACACACACACACACATGTCCCCTCTCCCTCTATAGTGTAAGTTCTAAGAGGCCAAGGACTTCACCTTGTTCACTGGTACCTAGAACAGAGCCAGGCATTTGGTAGGTACTCAATAAACACTAACTGAATACATGAATCAGTTGATTGAATATCTGCTATCAACCCACCACCATCCTGGTTAATGAGGGACAAAGAAGAAAAAGACAAACGATCTGTCAGTGGTAAAGTGCTTGAGTTTTAAGGTCAAAATCTGCCTCACCTTCATTTCTGCTCCCTACCTGGCCTCCCCACTCAATTCAGGCCCATATCCTCCACCTCTGTGTTTCCTCACACCCCTGGTCCACTGCATCTTCTCCTCTCCCCCACTCTAGATTGCATCATATCTAAAGTAGATGCCTGCCTGGCCTCCCTACCTCCATCTCCCCGCCTCTGTCCCTTCATAACTTCCCACCCCCTTTCTCAAGGCTCACCGGGGTGGAGTTACCTGGCCCCTGCCTATCCCTCATGCACTCAGCTCCAGCCACACTTCCCAGCATGGACGCTGGGCAGGAAGTTCCATCCAGTTTCAGGGCTTCTGTACTCCGTGTTCTCTCTGAGTGGCAAGCTTTTCCCTGACGTCTGCGGGACAAGTGGTCGCCTCTTCTGGGACCTCCTTTGACTTCCCCATCCAGAGTAGCACCCACACACACTTGCCTCTATTACCTTTGTATTTTCTTGATCATTAGCTCAACTTTCCTATTTGTCCATTTCCTGGGTTTTCTGTTTCACTTTCTAAAATGCTATACACTGCCTGAGAGCTGGGACATTCTCTCAGCTGCAGCCCAGTCCCAAGTGTAGGGAGTGGTCCATAAAGTTTGCTGAGTGACCAGCTGAGGCTTCAGATACATTCTATGCAAATTACTTCCCCTGTGAGCTTCGGTGGTTTTATGTCAGGTGGGGAAACACATCCCTCGGTATTGTGAGGGTCTCATGAGGCAGTGTGTGTGAAGTGCTCAGTGACTTTTGATCTTGACCATCCAGTGCCCCTGTCCCCAGGGAACCTTAGATGGGAGAGGCAGCGCCATCTCTGCCATCAGGGAACTTGAGTCTGAAGAGAGAGATCCCTGTCCTGGAGTTTTCTCTTTTGAGGATTTGAGTTTGGGGGGCAGGGCCTCCTGGTCCAAGGGGCAAGGTGGGGCAGGCACACTCAGAAGACCCAGGGGCAATAACAGGGAGTGTGCTGGGAGCCCCGCTCGCTCGAAGTTCACTGTGCAGTCTCAGTGCAGCTGACTAACCTGCCTGCCCCTGTGCCTGGACTTCTGACCTCTCCAACTGCTGCCTGCACTGTGGCTTCGGAGACCAGCAGCGCCAGTCCTGTGGCTTCTCCCATCTCCCTCCCCACTTCTCCCTTTTGCCCTGCCTTCAGCCACCAGTTCTGCCTCTTCTGCCAGCCTATTCTTCACGGTTTCCTGATTCCAGGCCAGTTCCATTTGCTTCCACACTGGCCTCCTCCTGCTCTTTGCCTCCTGCCTTGTGCTCCAGCTCTGCATTCCGACCTCCATGCAGAGGTGCCTATTGCAACACAGACCTTGTTTACGATATGACATTCTAGTGCCGCTGGGGGACAAGGGGCTTTCCCTGCACTGCTCTGTGGCTGGCCTCTGTCTTGCTTTCAACCCTCTGGGCGGGCCCCAGGTGTGATGTTTACTCTCTGTCTGCCTCAGCCAGCCCAGAGCACCAGCTTCTGTAGAGGGAGGTGGGGATGAGAACTGGTGCAGCTGGAGCAGTGATTGAATAAAGCAGGAACTTGGTATCTTTTCTGAAAGTCTCTAGATATCAAACTCCCTCTAATGTTTTTTGAAAATGATACAGATGGAGCCTCTGAGGGTGGCCTTTCTGAGGGTGGGGTCTCCACTTTCTAAAGCCATATGTCCTTGAGATAGAAGCCCTCCAGGGCACCAGGACCCAAAGATTTCCAGGTGGACCTTGTACCTGCACGGGGGACACTCCTAGTACTTTCTTTGCAGGCTTGGACACTGGAGTTAGCACACTCTGAGACACCCAGTCCCTTAACCAAACACACCCAGGGCCAGCAGACCAAGAGTCCATCCCTCCCCGAAATGGGTCCATGTTCTTCCCTAATCAGATCACCCCACCAGAATCAAAGGGCACGGAAGCAAAATTAGGCACCAGGAATTGGTGGGGAGCACAGAATGATGATAGGGGAAGTTAAATAGGGCTTTTCCTAAGCTCTGGGGAGGCCCAGGAAATACCCCACCCCCCAGTTTATTAGATGTGATATATTGGGTTGTCGGAAGTCATGACGCATTTTTGCAATGAAAAACATAGAAAAAATACGTCATGACTTTTCCTACAACCCAATACAAAGAGAGCAGGCTGGGTCCAAGGATTGGAGGAGTGGTAAGGGAGAGAGGGATCTCTAGAAATTCACTGCAGGGAGCATGGTCTCCCCAGGAGGATGGGGCAGCCTCCAGGCCTTCAGTCAATGGGATCTGGGGGTCTGCATGCTGGCTGCTTACTATCCTCAGTCTGTAGACATGATTTGTCCACAAAGTGTTCTTAACTAAAAGCAAAAAATGTTGTCAATTGAAAAATTGGAAGGTTTTTACACTAAATTCTAGGTTCTTTAGAAAATGAGACAATTTGGAACCTGGAGGGTCCCGTGTCTGCAGGGGAACAATGCCGACTTTGAAGGGCTGCCTCTTGGACATACCGTGTTCTGTGGGGACCCCCAGTCTTTTCCCTGGCTCTGTGCACTCCTGTGTTGCCTCCTGGCCCTCAGCAGGATTTCAGTTTGTAAGCCCAGGTCTGTATTGTGCTAGTAAAGGAACCCAGCCATCATTCTAGTATCTGCATATTTCCACCCTAACACCACTGCCCTCCCCAGCCTGACCCAAAGTCCGTGGTCCCCCCCCCCCCCTGTAACTCTGGCCTGTCGGAGACCCACCCCAGTCTCTCCTTCCCAGACTCATGATGGTTCTGTTGCAGCCCTCATGCCTATGGCAATGATCTCTCACTTCTGGGTTCAGGTTCCCCAGAGAGAATCTCCTTAGTTTGGGAGAGCCAGCCTGCTCAGTTTAAAGGGAACCAAACAGCCCGAGTGCTGGTTACTTTGGGACTAGGGGTGAAACCTGGTCCAGAGGAGCTATGACAAAGAGCTGGGGGTAGGGTCACATGGTTAAAACATGACCTCCTGGGCACCAGACACTTTGGGCAAGAAAGAGATGTCAATGAGGCAGGGGATGTGTGCCCAGCAGAGAGCCCTCTCTGGAGCCATGGTGGCCCCAGTCCCCCCTGCCCTGAAGCATGCATGCCTGGATGAACTGATGAGCCATGCCTTCCTGACTTAACTCTTTGCAAGCTTCCAAGTTGACTACCTGCTTTTCAGCTGGCATTGCCTTGCCGATGATGGGGGGTCCCTTCCTCCTTTCATCCACTGTTGCACTGGATGTCATTTGGTCTCTGACCCTCAGGAACTGATTTTATTCGTAGCACACTTCAAGAAGTCTAAATGTGCCATTTTCCAACTCCTATGTATTTTCTGGATATTTCTATGATTCTCAAACTTTTCCAGCAAGAGACCCACCCCCACCCATCTTTTTGTTTTGTGGGACCTTGGTTCAAGACTGTGTCAACCATTCTTCTCCAATCATAGCACGTGTGGGCATGATCCCTGCATTCAAGATCCTCCTGGGCTTTATTTCCTTTTTTTCATTCCCTCATTGGTACTCCTCTAATGTGTGTGATATATATTCTTAACTATGTGTGTATTTGTGTGTGTGTTTGCTTTCCTAAGTGGCATTGTGCTATAAATCTGGTTCTGTTTTCTACTTTTTTCACCCAGCCGAATGATTTAAGATGTTGATGTACATATAGATCTAATTTAGTGTTTTACAAATGATAATGTGGATAAAAAAAAAATAGGTTCTATGGAAAAATAACCTCACAGAGTGATCTGATCTTAAATTCCTAACTGGACAAGTCACGGATGAGAGTAGTCATGCCCCAGCCATATAATTTCTTTAGTAAAAGGCTTATCTTTGCCTTAAGCAAGCCCTGTCCATTGTTTCTGTACATCTAGGTTAACACATTTTTGAAATAACCTGAAACCAATCCTCAAGAGAGCACATAACCTTGTTAACTATCCTGTAATCCAATCTCCACAGTTGCTTTCTCCCACCTCCCTGTAATCTTCCTTATGTTTCCTCCTTAATTTCAAATGCATAAAAGAAGCTGCAAAACTGTTACTCTCTGGAGCATTTGAGATCTTGCTCCCCAGCATATGTCATCAGTTTGGCTCAAAGAAACTCCATGGGTCCCAGTAAGAAAAGTTTGAAGGTCTGTTTCATTGCTTCTGACTGCTCTGCTATCAATCCATGCATTTAATTTGTTCATCTTAGTGAACAATAGGGCACTTCAGGGTCCCACCAACAAGCATACCTTGGTCCACGCTCTGTCCTGTGGGGAATTACCTTTATGCTCTGGAAACCTCCAAGTATACCACCACGCAGGTCAATCCAGAGATCACAAAATAGAAAGGCTCATAGACCAAATTAATATGCCTGAACGGATGGCTTACTACATCCACATAAAGCACACAGTGAGAAGATGGGGAGAGGGAGAGGTGGAGTGGGTTTACACACCTAGGATAGGGCGCAAGAGGGCTGGAAGGCATGTATCACCTGCGTCCTGGGTATGCAATGCTCCCCTGTCTTCTCTCTCTCTCTCTCTCTCTTTCTCTCTCTCTCTCTCTCTCTCTCTCTCTCTCTCTGACATTAGCCTTCTCCATTGAAGGTGTTACCATGCAAAAGGTCTGGCTGCTCGCCACACGAAAGCCAAAATTTGAGAGGCGAGGCTGATGGAAAGAAAAGCAGTTTTTATTCCAAAATGCCTGCATTAAGGGAAGACAGTGGACTCCATGTCACAAAGGCAGCCTTCCTGCTTTTAATACTGACAAAGGTTTTATAGAGAGGTAAGCAGGGGCAGAACAAAGGAAGGAGAAGTTGGCCAGGCAACTTCAGGAAAATGTGCTTCCTAGAGGTTGGTCTGATCCAGGGTCAGGAGTGAACCCCACACAGATGCAAAGAAACCTCTCCCAAATGACTAGGTCAGGTGTGCAACCTGGTCTGAAGTAAATAGAAGCATTGAAACTGGTATGCATAGTAAATACACAGTAAACAGAGTCATCAAGGTTTGGTGGGAGGAGAAGGAAGCAAAGCAAAGAAAAAAGACTTTGAAAAAGTCCCAAGCCAGGGCCCGCTGAGTGATTTGTTGGTTAAGAGTTGGCTTGGGAGCATGAGCTCTGAGCAGGAGGGCTGCTGGTTCGGATCCCACATGGGCCAGTGATGCTGCGCCCTCTACAGCTAAAATGGTGAACAACAGCTGGACCTGGAGCTGGGCTGCTGTGAGCCTCTGGCGATGGCAAAGGCTGCAGTGGAGCTGCAGTTGGCTGCCGTAAGCTACTGTGAGTGGCTGGCAGCCAGCGTGAGCTGCTGTGAGCCGCCTTGAGTGGCCATCCAAGGGCCAGCGACCAATCTATCTCAGCCAGGAAGAGCACAATGATCACAATACCAACATGGGCCAGTGAAGTGACATTCTCCACAACTAGACTTAAGAACAAAAGGACAACAACTTGTCTGTTCCCCTTCTCTGATTCCCCAATGCTGTTCCCTCGCCCAATTCCCCAATAAAATCTTAAAAAAAAAAAAAAAAGCTCCAAACCATTGTCAAATCGAATTACATCAGAGGTCCAAATTTCAAAAATAGAAGATATAGGGTCATCATTACAAAGGTAAGTTGTAAGGGCTACAGTTGAGGTTTTAGCAAGGGGTATAGCCAACAGAAGGTGCCCCCGGACAAACACACACACTTGCTCTATTAGAGTTAAAGAACCAGTAGGCCTGGCCACAGCTGTAACTCATTCATTAGTCTGATGAACAGCTCTGGACTTGATCTGGCAGAGGACCTCTGGGGCAGAATGGGTGTCAGCAATGGATAGCAGCATTAGGATCATGAACATCAGGTGTGTCATGTGCTTTGTGTATATGTAGTGTTTTATAGTCTGTGCCTCATGAAAATTTAATGGATCAGGAATAGTTAGCATCTTTGGGTCGTTTTATCCCTTTCTATCTCTATTCACACAGCATGTTTCTCTTGATCTATCTGGTATGTCTATCTATACTTAACATACCTTCTGCCTTGCATATTTTCCTTCTGTCTGACAGAACTGAATGTTCTCAAGCAACCTAGTAAATGCACATTACCTGTTCCCAACATGCTGGGTCACGAGGCCTGGGTATGTACTTGAATTTGTTTTGCGTGCCTGTTGCTCTTCAGAATGTTTCCTCAGCATACACCAGCACCAGCAGTTATCAGTTTCCATCTCCACGCATCCTTGCCAACATTTGATTTCATCCTCCTTGCTAACATTTACTATTTTGATGGGTATTGTTAAAGAAAAAAAACCCCACAGACCCCAAATGGCATCACTTGTGCTATATCTATTATGACTAATATCATTAGTAGACAGGTAAAGACAAAGTGGATTCTGAGTTCAATATTAATCCTTGTCGATGTCTTGAGATAGCTGTCTACCTCTGGTGTAGGCAGTTTCTTTTCCTCTAGGAGTCTTTGATGTCCATTGTAGGAGGGGGCCAGTGTTACCGACAGGGGTAGATGTCCATTAGTGGTTAGGGGTCTGATAAGTTCCCTTTCAGAGAGGTTGGAGAGTGTTTTTTATTTGAGGTTCTTGCCCATAAATGAAACCTCCAGGTGGCAGTCAGTTATCTTTAAAGCCTTCATCTTAGAAACATAATCTTCATCAACCAGTCTGGAATTTTCTTGTCAAGCATAAATAAGGTAATCTGTCACCTGGGCCCTCTCCATCCCCGGTAGAAAGAAGAGACAATCTGCATGATACAAACCCTTCCCACTCTGTCCTCCCCGCAAAATGTCCAGGAGTCCAAGAATAATCCTTTCTTTTCTTTTGTTAATAGCCTCCTTACCCCCACTCTTCTTCCTATAAAAACCTTCCATTTTGTATAACCCCTCAGAGCACCCCTTCTGGTTGCTAGATGGGATGCTGCCTGATTCATGAACCATTTAAAGCGAATTAAATCTTCAAATTTACTAGGTTGAATTTTGTTTTTCAACAGATTAAAATTTAAAATAAGACATTTTTGTAACTGCAAAAATTGTCAGAATCCTATGTGAGAGTTTCTTGAATGGAAAAAAAAATACATGTTTACATGTGGACTCCTAGACACCATGCAAAATACTCCATTTCTGCCCCTGGTAAACTGGGAACCACTGGTCTTAACTACTGACTCTGATTATCAGAGAAGCCATTGTTCTCCATCTTTTATCAGTCTGAAGACCTGCTGGTGTGCTCTGCTGGTATGAGATGACAAATACATGGTAGGGGCTGAGGACCCCCAAACTCCAACTTCCAAATTCTGAATATAAAGTATGATGTAGGTGTATATTACATATTTATTTGTAGATGTAAAGAGGTCTTTTGTAATCATGATGTAGGATGTCCCAAACTTTTTTTTCTTTTTTTTTTTTCAAACTTTCTTTCAGAAATTTCTTGCTTTGACTCAGGTGTGCCTCTCTTCCTAGAAGTTGGTTACACTCTGTGGCAAAATGAACAGGGTTGGTACACTACAGCTGTATTATGGCCCTAGGGCTGCCAACCTGGAGGATTCTATGGTACATGAGGTGAAGAAGAGTTTCCATCATCTTTCCTGAGCATGGACTCAGGTCTCAAAAAGGTGAAGGGGTTCATATGGGAGGGACCCAGAATATACCATGGGAACATAAAAATTATTTTGAGCTGAAGGCATTTGAGAATTAATTTTTTTCTTGAATTCCCTTGTCTGCCTAAAAGCAAAGCCTCCCAAAAGAACTTGTAGGGGAGGAAAATCTGTTTTTCTTTATCCATCTTTGGTTCTTTGGCTGAGGCCCTATAATCTGACAGAAGGCAGATTAATAAGAGAAAAACAAACAAATTTATTAGCATGTGCATCACACACACACAAGAGAGCATTCAGTGATGAGTAACTCAAAGGGGTAGTTAAAACTTGGCCTTATACAGCATCTTAACAAGAGAACAACACATTTTTAGAAGAGGGAGAAGACAAAGGGAGAAGACTGAATTTCTAGGGTGCCAAACTGTGGGAAGCTGAACATGTGAGGGAAACTAATGGAAGGTAAGGGCTAGTGAGTAAGGTTTGTGATGTAGATTCCTCTAGTGTCTTTTCTGGGCTGATAAGGGTCTAGAGTTGTCTCAGGTGATTAAACTTTGTCCTTCCTGGTAGAGAAGGGAGGGAGACACTTCTACAAATTCATGTCCTGCTGTTAGGTGAATAGGGAGAGGGCAGAGAGCTTTTCTTGGATCTTCTTTTTCTCAGTTGCCTTCAGCTCAAAATAATTGTTATGCCAAAATTGCATATTTTGGGCTTGGCATATTCTGCTACCCCTGCGGCAACCAGGGAAGATGGACTCTATCACCTGAGACTAGAAGTCCCAATGGCATCACACCTAAACAGATATTGTCACAAGACTGTCATATCTTCCATCCGTTCTAAGAGCCCATTTATTTTTCCAAAAAGTCATTAGTTCATGCCTTTTCCCCCACCCCTTTCTCTATTAAGATGGTATATAAGCTCCCGCTTCGAAACACTTCCTTGAGTCACATTTTTTCCTGAACTCCTGTTTGTACATGACTGAAATCTGTGTCTTCTCTTGCTAATCTGTCTTTTGTCTGTTTAATATGCAGACCCCTAATCACTTAACCTAAGAGGGCAGAGACAAAGTTTTTCCTCCCCAACAATATCTTCCCATCTCCTTTCTTGTACAATCTGCTTCTTGGTGACTTTCTTTCCCTAGATCAGTGGTTCCCAATCTTGGCTGCTCAATGAATGGAGGTTCAGATGTAATGGTCTGGGCTGGACAGTTGACACTATCCTAGATTCTAGAGTTGTGGCTGGGCCCAACTCAGGTACCCTCCCCAAGATTCTCCAACTTCCCTTCCTTCATTGACTTGAAACTCAACCAGGTGTGAGGAACTAGTTAACATTAAGTTGTAAATGGCCGATTTACTTCCTTCAAGGAAATAAACTTTTAATTTGATGATACCGGTTTTAGTTATAGATCTCTAATTCGAAAACTATCTGGTAGTGTAGAAAAAGTAAAGTAACAGAGAGTTTTAGGCTGAGGCCAGACTCTTAACCAGGATTTCAAATCCTAACTAGACACCTGGGAAGCTTTTAAGACCACATCCAAGGCCAGCCCCCACCCCCGACCAATTAACTGGGTGTCTCTCTGTGGGGCAGGGCATGGACATTGGTTTTTAAAGTTCCCTAGGTGATTTTAATGTGCAGTTGAGGGTGAAAACCTCTGTCTGAATGGCTTTCTGCTTCCCTTAATTTCTTGCCTTACCTTCTCTTCCAGGCTCACAGATGTTTTGAACTTGGAGTTTTGTTAGTTTGTTTACAATTGCTCACAGAGAGAGCAATGTGGGTTCAGAAGTGGAGGGTGGGTGTTGCTCCTGTAGATGAAAATGGGGTTGTATGGAATGTAACCTCACAGGGTAATCTGATAATAAATTCCTAACTGGGCAGGTCATGGTGTGTAGTCACGCCCCAGGCATATAACTTCTTTAGTAAAAGGTGCATCTTTGCCTTAAGCAGCTCTGTCCTTTGTTTCTGTGCCTCTAGGTTGACACACCTTTGAAATACCTCTTTTCAGATCCTTTCTTCTAAAGGTGACCAGTCTCCAGAGAGCCACACAATCTCAATAAATCTTCTGTAATCCGATCCCTTGCTTTCTCCCAAATTCACGTAATCTTCCTTATGCTCCCACCTTAATTCCAAAGGCATAAAAGAGCTGTCATTTCTTGGAATCATTTTTCTCAGTCTGTTGATCTTTCTTCCAGGCATATCCTGTTTGATTCAAATAAAGTCTTCTAAAATTCTCTACAGGTTTGGACGTTTCTTACATTGACACTTGCTTATATCCACATGTCATTTACTTGACAATTTCACCTGTCTCAAACACAAGTGCGGACCAAAAAATAAGCCCTCCAGAAATTCAACAGTAAGAGTCCCTGAGGACACTGAATTAATTTGTTACACTGATTGATGTTCCCATGACCTCATGTCAATAGGAAAAGTTTACTCACACTTGCTTAAGAAGACAGAGAGTCCAAAAAGCACTTAAAAAGGTTTCGGGGACCGTCCGAGTGGCTCAGTTGGTTAAGAGCTTGCTCAAGAGTGCGAGCTCTGAGCTACAGGTTGCCAGTTTGATTTCTGGCCCGAGCCGAGTTGCCGCTGAGCTGCCAACAGGTGACAGGATGGCTCAGCTTAAAAAAAACAAAAACGTTTTGAACCATTGCTGATGGAGTGTTAGTGCCCGAAGGGGCCGACAGCAAATATTTATCCAGTCAGATAAACAGGGTATTAATGTGTGGGTTTGTGTTGGGGTGTTAAAGAACAAAATTTAACTGAGTAAATTTGAAGATCTAATTGGCTTTATTTAGTGATTCATGAATGGGCAGCATCCTATTTGGCAACTAGAAAGGCACTCCAGGGGTTGTGCAAAATGGAAGGTTTTTATAGCCAGAAAGAGGGTGGGTCAAGAAAATGAAAAGAATGGATTATTTCAGGCAAGGTCAGCTTCTTTTACAGGAAATCAGGGGTCTTATCAGGCATATTACCTGAATAGTGCTGACCAGGGAATTCCAGACTGGTTTAAAATTCAATTCCTGGGAGAGGCTGAAACTGCACTTAGGTTCCTTATTAAGTTTTGATTTGGTGACATCCCTTAGCAAAAGTGACTCCATTTTGACTGTTGTTTCTTTCTTATTTTTTAACGGGGCATAATAATATAATAATATTTGTTGAGCATATATTATGTACTAGATATCATGGCAAGCATGCTAGCTTGCATTGTTTCAATTATTCCTCACATCAACCTTTTTAGGCAAGTACTATTATCTCCACTTTAGAGAGAAGAAATAAAAGCACAGAGAGGTTAGACAATCAACACCGTCAAAAATGGCAGTTTAGAAGTTCAGATCTAGGCCTCTCTGCAGCGCTGGCACTCTGAACCTCAGCATGACACCCACACCATGAACTCACTGATCATATCTTGGGTGCTCTGTAAAGGTCTGTGTGTTTTAAAGTGTCTCACAAATCTACACTAGATATTTTCTAGAGACTATTCAGAATGCCCAGCTGATAAGATGGTGAGCAGAGAACTAGGAAATGCCTCTTTCTGGGGAAGACGTAAGCAGAGACTTGACTGGGCTGGAGAACTGTGGATCTGCGGCTCTCAGCCTTCCCTGCCCCACAGCCCTGGGCAGGCTGGCTGGGCTGCATCGTGCTTGATGCACGGCAGGAAGCATTCTATCTCTCTTTACTCCCTTGCCACCCATTCCAGTTAACCACCAACAGAATTGTCCCAGCTGGAAATGAATTTGGCTTCAGAGGTCTTGTCTCTGGGCAAAGGAACCCACAGGAAATTAGAACATCTCCCTCTGCTGGCATCTTCCGGGGAGTACAGTCAAAGGATCAATGTTTTATTTCCCCCACCAAAGCCTGGCACCTCCCTTTCCCCACTGCCTTGCATAAACACACACCCCTGGTAGCACTGCTCAGTTCTCTCGGGGGTGAGAGTGGGGAGAGGCTGTCTCCCACTGCCCATGTCACTCCAGCCCAACGGAGCCACAATCTCAGAATCCCATGCCCCCAGGCCATGGCAGTGGTCATATGGTCCAGGATGGCAATGCTGATGAGACTGAAGGGTGAGGGCATAATCCAAACAGGACAGTCCTGGGCATTATACATGTACACTGAGGAAGTCTCCTTCCCTGGGGTCTCCCTGGGTGGGGCTGTCAGCGTGGGCTGTCTGTGGCCTTGGCCGCCTTCCCAGCATGAGGAAGCCCACCCACAGCAGGAGGGAACAGGACAAAGGACAGAGAAACCTGCAGGAGACAGCAGGAGCACCGCGTGAATCTCTAGATCCAGTTTGAGCCGGCTAACCAGTTCCTTTCTTGAGAGCCGTGTTTGCTGTGGGTGTTAAAATTTCAGTGGAGGAGAAGGCTCCAAAGGAGGAAGCTGAGGGCTCCCTGCAGAGTTTCCCTTCAGTCTTCCATGTGGATGTGACTGGACAAATTAACCGTATATAACTGGGAATACCCTCAGACATTCACTGAGTTTGTGTTTCAGCCGTTTACGTATGTGCTTCTGTCTACTCCCCCTCAACCTCCACATACACATACTAAACTCTCACAACTCTCTCCTGAGCAGGACAGATGCTTTCATTGTACCCAGTGATCCTGGTCCAGTGTTTTCAAGCTAAGCCTCAGTTTAACCAGTGATATGGCTGGGGGCCCTATGGCAGGAGCACAGCTCTCCTTTTCCCCATGTCCACACTGCTGCTGGCTGTGGTGATACTGGTGACGCAGGATGATTTGTGCATTGACGCTGGGATTCATTGTCTCATCGCACAGAAGAATGGAGACAACGACCAGAGAGGCAAAGTTTGCAGTAAAGGAGAGTTTATTAGAGCAAAGAGATACAGCTCTCTAAAAGAGAGGGAGCATCCGAAACTGGAGTGCCTGCTGACTAGCAGGGAGGCTTCTGTTTATATGCTTTTCCTAGCATATCTGGGGAAAAAACTGGCACCTGCTTGAACAGGTTAGATTTAGTTTGTTGGCCGTTTCAGCCTGGAGGAGGCCTTTTAGGATAGTTTTAGTTGCCTCAGGGTGTAATTGATGTCTCTGGTCTGGTAGGAGTAAATTGTCTCAAGGCTGTGGATTTTGGAGTCAGGGCTGAGGGCAGAGACCTTGGTGATATGTTTATCTTTTGTTCATTCTACCAGGGAATTCCTAACTGCCTAATTGTTACACTAATTAACCTGTCTTACTGGAACTTACAGAGGCAGGATGTCCCACATGTCCCTTAGTGGAGGAACAAAGGGCAATGGTTTCACTCTCCTTTCCTGTAGATCTGGGAGTCCCAGATGCAGCAAGACCAAATAAGAATGCAGATTTTAAAGCTTGTGCCATTTCTGCATTCTAGGGATTGGTGGCAAAATTCCCTTTGGTGAGAATACTTTTCTCTCTCTCTTTCTTTCTTTTTTTCTTTCTTCTTATAGTTGACATACAATATTATATTAGTTTCAGGTGTACAACATAGTGACTAGATATTTATATTCTTTAGGATGTGATCACAGCAGTAAGTCTACTAACCATCAGTCATCATACAGAGTTATTATGATAATGTTGACTATTTTTTCTGTGCTATACATTACATCTCTGTGACTTATTTATTTTATAAATGGTTGTTTGTACCTCTTATTCCCCATCACCTTTTTGACCCATATCCTCAACCCTCTACCCTCTGGCAACCATCAGTTTGTTCTCTGTTTCTATGAGTCTGTTTCTGTTATGTTTTGTTTGTTGCAAGACTCTTCATTTCCACACAAAACTCCTCATGTTGAAGCAGCTCTTAGGAATATCATGGAGGCAAAGACCCAGCGTCCACTGCTTACAGGGGCAGGCCAGAGCGAAGGGGCAGCCAGTGGTAGCATCAGACAGACTGGAATACGATTCCTAGCTGTGGGATCTTGGGCAAGGCTCTTGGCCTCCTGTGTACTCATGGGAAAAATGGGGATGAAACAGCTGATGTGAGGACTGTGTGGGGCCTGGAAGGGACCGGACAGTCCTATAAGCCATTTTCTAAGTGCTAGTCTACCTCGTTCAAGCCTACCCTGGGGACAAGCCACAGCATCTAGATGGATGGCTGCTGGACCCAGAACATTCATTTGGTGGGTGTCTTGGACTCCCAGGGTTTGGGCTGGGCCACCTCCGCTTGGGCTAGCCTTGTCCCTGCACTGTAAGGTCTATTTGCTTGTCCATCATTCCCATCGACACCTCACGTCCCAGCTGCACTGAGCAGGCATCATGGTGTACTTCCTATAAGCTGATAGTTAGATCTGGAGTCTTGATCACATTGGGGTGAGATTATTTGCAAGGAGTACCAGAGGTGAAACTGGTTCTATTTGCATCTTTCTCAGGTAACAGAGAGGTCTTGAGAGCAGGAACAAGGCTTATGGATCTACATGTGGCCTCTCTAAACCCTTGTGTGCAAAGATGAGGAGTCTCAGCAGCTACCTTCGGAAGGTGAGGACCTGGTGTCCATTTGCACCAGGCTCCTGTATCCATCCCCTGGTGAGGGGGACTGAAGTCCCTTCTCCCTGTCAATGTGGGGCTCCGTCTCTGTGCAATGTCTCTTCCTACCCTGGACCCACCCCAACCCCTGGCAAGGTGGTTGAGTCAGCTCCAGGGCAGCTCTTTCCCAGACTCTCTCTGTTGCCAGGATGGGCAGAGGTAGAGGCAGCAGGCGTTATAGTCACCATTTCTTTCTCTTGATAAAAAGCCCAAGAGGAGACAATGTGGAGAGTTAGGGTGAGGGCTCTGGGGTCGGACACCTGGGTCACAGCCAGCTCTGCCCGTCACTGGACATCTTGTGCAAAGTACTTAACCTTTCTACATCTCAGTTTCATAACCTATCAAGTGGGGATAATAATAGTATCTATTTCCTGATACACAGCTCCAAAATCCTCCCCAGTGTAAGTGGTCCTTCTCAGCATCAGCTATTCCATCTGCTTGAACACTCAGGTAAGTGCTGAGGCCCCTCAGGCAGTACAGGTGAGGAATGCAGTGACCCTGGGAGATGCCACCGCCCAGCACCGCTTCCCTGGCTCTCTGATGCCTGAGGATGCACTGGGAGTGAGTCATCTCTTGGGGGTAAACATTGCCTGTTCCCCATTTCTCCCTTTTTTTTTTTTAAAGATTTTTATTGGGGAGTTGGGGGATGGGAACAGTGCTGGGGAATCGGGGGAAGGGGAACAGACAAGTTGCTGTCCTTTTGTTCTTCAGTCTAGTTGTGGAGGACGTTGCTTCACTGGCCCAAGTTGACACCATTATTGCGCTCTTCCCAGGCGAGGCAGATCAGTCACTGGCTTCTGGACTGCCGCTCACTGCGGCTCCTTGCCGCTCACTCTGGCTGCTGGCTACACATGGTAGCCCATGGCAACCCACTGCAGCAGGGGTTGCAGCCTACTCCGTCGCTGGTGACTCACTGCAGCCCAGCTCCAGGTTGAGCTGTTGTTCAGCATCTTAGCTGTAGAGGGCAGTGTCACTGGCCCTCATATGTGGGATCCGAACTGGGGCCCTCTGGCGTCCAAGCCAGCTCTTAACCAATGCGCCACTCGGCCGGCCGCCCATTTCTCCTTTGGAAAAGCAAATAAACCTAAGTATTTCTTGGGGGGTGCTGAAAGGAAGAGAAAAAAAAAATCCAGAAAATGGAGACTTGGGAGGAGGGTGTCTGTGAAGGCCTGTTCTCCTTCCATCCTTGGAATAGCATCTCAGGGGTGAGAGACTATGAGTGGATTTAGCTCCTGAAATGAATGGGGGCTCTTCCAGGATGTCCCAGAGAATGGCCACATGGGGGAATAGGCCTTCAGAATCATTTTCAAAGGTGTGCATGTGTGTGTGCGTGTGCACGCGTGCACGCTGTGTTAGGACATGAAGATCTACAGGGTGGGATGGGGCCTGCATGTTTAGAAAACACGTTCAAATAGAAGAACTTATGTTTGGAAGAGGGAAAAATCCTACTGCATCACAACACAGCATCCTACAAAAGTAAAGCCTGGCACAAAACACTGGTGAAGTTGTGATAAGCTTTTAAGGATGGGTAACACACTTCTGAGGCTGTGAAGGGGATCACTGGTTTCAATGAGGCTTGAAAAATGTGAGGAAGATTTGGTGAGTTGAGGCCTCCGTGTGGCCTCTGGAGTCCAGGAGCCCAAAGCACAGCATGGGTCACCTTCGAGGCTCCCCACCTTGTTCCTCTCCCCGCTCTGCCTGGTCACTCGTGGAGCCCACAACCAACCAGGGAAAGATGTCCAAAATTTATTATGAATGTGCATGTGTGGGTACCATACAAATAGGAAGACCCGAGGACCCGTCAGCTGTTGAGGCTTATATCTCATTCTGGAGCCAGGGAGAAGGGGAGGAGGGTTGTGGGTTGCAACTTCAAAGGGCAGGAAGGAAATTCACAATGAGATGGAAAAGCAAATGTTTGGTAAACAAGTTTGCCGGGCCATCTTTGACAATGGGACACAGAGAGGACTTTGAACAAAGGGCCCTTGCTAGGTTCCTCCCAATCTATCACACACTAGTGTATATTAAACTATAGTTATCATGATGAGAGCTCCCTTCCTGAAGCAGGACCTCTTTGGGGCAGTTAGGGGCAAGGTCAAAAGTTTTTCCTGAGTCTCTTGCTTCTTAAAAATAACCAGCTTAAAATCAATATCGCAAAAGGCATATTTTGGGATGGCAAGCTCTGCTTCCCTTCATCTCCAAAAGAAGAAAACTAACTGCCTAGACTTCATTCCCTGAGTTTTGGGAGGTGAACTTTGTAGTTGTCCTAGTGAATTAAAATGAGTCCTCATAAAGTGAGCACATGTTTCCTCCTCTCTCTCCTCTTCCTTTCCCTCTTCTTCTTCCTTCTCCTTTCCTCCCCTCTCTTCCTTTTTCAAAGTCTTTTTTTATTGTATTTCTAGCAGGTAACAAAATAAGCCCCACCATAACCCTACAAAGGTGAAAAAAGAACAAGTATAAGGGTGATGATCATAAGATGAATCCCACAGTGTTGATTTTTTTTTTGAATACCTTTTCATTTTATTTTGTTATTTAGAAATGTTGGTGCCTATTTTGTATTTTACATAATATGTTGATAGAGCATTTTAGGTATATAATTTACAGAGGTAAATGGAGAGAGGAAATATGTACTCACTGTTTTTTTTTTTCTTTCCCTTCTCTCCTCATTTCTTCCTTCCTTCCTTCCTTCCTTTTTTTTTTTTTAAACTTTATTGGGGAACAGTGTCTTTTTTCCAGGACTCATCATTTCCAAGTCAAGTCATTGTTTTCAATCTAGTTGTGGAGGGCGCAGCTTACTGGCCCATGTGGGAATCGAACTGGCAACCTTGGTGTTAAGAGCCTGCACTATAACCACCTGAGCTAACTGGCCATCCCCTTCCTTTATTTTTTTTCTTTTTAATCCACCACCTTGAAAAGTCCTCCCACAGTGTTGCTATTTTAGTTCAGTTTCCAATGTAAATATGAAAGTTAGTTTTGTAGTCATTGTAGTGTGGCTATTTTATTTCAGTCTAGATCTTTTTCTTAAAGGGCCAGATAGTAAACACTTTAGGCTCTGCAGGCTATATGGTGCTCTCCGTTGCGACTATTCAGCTCTGCTGATGCGGCAAAAGCAGCCACAGATAACCTCTAAATGAAGGGCAGAGCTGTGTGCTAATGAAACTTTATTTATAAAAGCAGATAGTGAGTCATAATTTGCTGATTTCTGGACTAAAGTATCTGAAGTTTCAAATAATTAGTGATGATAAAACTATAATTTTAGTTTAAATTGTTTAAGAAATTTGTTGAATTAAGTACTGTAATAAACATAATAAATGTTTGCATAAAATTGTTTCCTAAATGTGGTTTATTAAAATTGTATTGTGTTTAACAAAGGCAGCATTCATTCCCATACAAGTGGTGTGAAGAGTTCCTCTCTACTCACAAAAGCCCATCTGCTATTAAAATCATCTACCGACGTAAATGACAAAACTGAATCTAAATTCCCACATCTTTCAACTGGTGAAAGGATTTCCCTTAGGGTGGAGTGGCAGAGACTGGACACACACAGCTAAACTACATTTCCCAGCCTCCTTTACAGTTAGGTGCCACATGACTGAATTCTAGCCAGCAGAATTATCAACACAAGTGATGCATGTCAGTTCCAGACCTGGCCCATAAAATCCTCCCCTGTCTTTCCCAGGGCACAGGCTGACTATAGAGGACTCCCTGGTTCAAGGGAGGGTAGGGCCAACACCTGGAAGGAGCCATCCACTAAGTGGGAAATCTGTTTTGGGCTTTTCATGAGTGAGTGGTAAAATTCTATTGAATGAAGCTACTGAGATTTTTTTACTTAACTGTTATAGCAAATAGCACTATCTTAATTATGGTTATGGTGGATAGCAATGAATCTTTATTACTATAATTTATTTTAAAATGTCTTTGAAGGGCCGACTGAGTGGCCCAGTTGGTTAAGAGCTCGCTCAAGAGTTTGAGCTCTGAGCAACAGCGGTTCGAGTCCCGGCCTGAGCAGGATGGCTCAGCTAAAAAAAAAAAATGTCTTTGAAAGTGTAAGGTGAAGAAAGGCAAGAAGAAGATGGAATTTTGAAATCCACCTGTCCATCCATTTAACAAATATTTATTGAGGATTTATGTGGCTAAGCTCTGAGGATATAGAGTTAGAGATGGCACAGTTCCTGTCTTCAGGGACCTCACCCAGGAGGTACCAGGCAGTTGTACTATGAAATAATTCTAATACAGCACTTAGAGTCCTGTGATAAAATTGTATCCATGTGGGTGGATGGGATATAGGAGGGAGTTACCAGTTGGGGGAAAAAAGGGACAACTTTTTCAAGGGCATACAAGGATGTCACAGTGTGGGGCCAGCTCAATCTATAGTTGGGCAGGGGAAGGTTGGGGTGGGAAGAAGTACCAGGAAGTGGGCCAGAAAAGCAGATACCCCTCAAGCCCCACCAGGCAGATGGCAAGAGACAGGTGGTGGGGTACAGGATTGAGCTTTACATAAAAAGTCCAGGATTCAGCAGAAATCTATCCTCAAGTGCCTTTTCCAACCACCACTGTAATGGCGACCCTATATCTTCTATTTTTGAAATTTAAACCTCTGATGCAATTTGATTTGACAGTGGTTTGGCTTGGGGCTTTTTGAAAGTTTTTTTCCCTTTCCTTTCTTTGCCTCCCTCTCCTCCCCTTCAATGTTTACTGTGCGTTTACTATGCACACCAGTTCCAATGGTTCTGTTTACTTCGGACCAATGTGCACACCTGGCTTGGTAACTCGAGGAGGAGTTTTTTGCATCTATATGGTGTTCATTCCTGACACTGGAGCAGAATAACCTTTTCCTAAGGTTGCCTGACCAACTTCTTCCTTTGCTGTTTTTTTTAAAACTTTATTGGGGAACAATGTTGTTTTTCGGGGAACAATGTATTTTCTCCAGGACCCATCAGCTCCAAGTCAAGTTGTTGCCCTTCAATCTTAGTTGTGGAGGGTACAAGCTCACTGGCCTATATGGGAATTGAACCGGCAACCCTGTTGTTCAGAGCATGTGCTCTAACCAACTGACCCACCCATCCGCCTACTTCTTCCTTTGTTTTGCCCTTCATTGCGTGTCTATAACACCTTTTGGCACTATTGAGAGAACAAGGCAGTCTTTGCAGCAGGGAGTCCAGTGTCTTCCCTTAAGCCTGGCATTTTGGAACAAAAGCTACTTTTCTTTCCACCAAACTTGCCTCGGGAGTTTTGCTTTTCGTGCAGCAAGCAGCCAGACCTTTTGCATGGTAACACCACAGGAAGAGGCTGCACAATGAGCCGGGCAACAGGCCTGGAGTAAGCTTATGGGGACCTCCACCGGTATGGTTGGCATCGTCACAGTTCTTCCCTTGGCCTCCAGAGGGAGCCCCAATGCTTCCCATGAAGGTTCATTCTTTCACTACATACTGAATGTCTATCTACCATGGGCGAGGTACACCTCCAATGCCACTGTCTAGTAGGCAGTGCAGGTGCCAGACACAGAAACAGAATTTAAATTCCATCCATACGGTTAGTCCACCAAGAGACATATGTATAGGATTTCATAGGAACTCAGAGGAAAGGTTAGCTATGTGCCCATATCAGGTAGGGTATTCTTGTCTTCACCTTCTGGAATTTACACCAAATTTGTATTCCTTTTACACTATAAAATTACCCCATTTATTGAGCAGATGCTGGGTGCCAGGCACTTAATATATCTGAACATAGTTTATTTCATTCAATCCTCCTAACAACTCTCTTTTCAGATGAGTAAATGGAGTCTCAGAGAGCTTAAGTAGTAAGGGGCAGAGCCATGATTGAATCCAGGGCTCCTGGCACCAAAGTAAAACCCATGTTTTAAGCACTTTATCCTAGGGCTCCTTCAGGTGGCTGCACACTTTGCTCATCAGGCTCACAGGCCTTCTTACCTCCAGACCGTAACCCACTCCACTCCACCCCAGGAGCAATTACACCATCACTCTGTATGTGTCTCTGAGAACTGGAGCTGGCTCTCTATGGACTGTCTCCTGTCCTACTCTGCCTTCCTAGGCAATAGTGGTAGATCTGTCTGTCCTCTTCCTGGGGTGCTGGGCAGCCAGGTCTCCTTGTGACAGCTCAGCATTCTACTGCAGAGATTTCATGGTCACTGTCACCTGCACTGCTTTCTTTTTTTAAAGATATTATTGGGGGGATGGCTGAGTGGCGCTGGTTAAGAGCTGGCTTCGGATGCAAGCTCTGAGCAGCAGGGCTCCGGTTCAGATCCCACATTAGGGCGAGTGATGCTGAGCCTTCTACAGCTAAGATGGTGAACAACAGCTCAACCTGGAGCTGGGCTGCTGAAAGTCACCAGCAACTGCATAGGCTGCAGCCCCCACTGCAGTGGGCTGCCGTAAAAGCTACTGTGAGTGGCTGGCAGCCAGCGTGAGCTGCCAAGAGCTGCTGTGAGCGGCTGTCCAGTGGCCAGTGACCGATCTGCCTCACTCAGGAAGAGCGCAATGATAATACCAACATGGGCCAGTGAAGAGACATCCTCCACAACTAGACTAAGAACAAAAGGACAGCAACTTGTCTGTTCCCCTTCCCCGATTTCCCAATAAAACCTTTAAAAACAAAAAAGATTGTATTGGGGAACTGGGGGAAGGAACAGCGCTGGGGAATGGGGGAAGGGGAACAGACAAGCTGCTGTCCTTTTGTTCTTCAGTCTAGTTGTGGAGGACATCGCTTCACTGGCCCATGTTGGTTTTGTGATCACTGC